>NC_138768.1:316402202-316747202 GCF_965119305.1 Pelophylax lessonae | reverse complement strand
CGGTTCGGTACGGTACGGTATAGGTTTGCTTTTCCACTAAAGTAGTACTAAAGTTAAGTGGGTGGGATAACAACGGGGTGGGTGTGATCCAATCAGTGGCTAGTAGTGACTGCATGCAAAGGATTGTGGGATATGGTCCCAGTTTGGTACCTGTTGGAACCACAATCGAGTAGGTACTGTTTTTTCAGAGCCGTACCGTACCGTACCGTTCGGTTCCATGCAGTGGAAAAGCAAACCTATACCGTACCGTACCGAACCGTTCCGACCCTATACCATGCGGTACCGCAGTGGAAAAGCACAAAAGCGTGCCGAGCCGGTACGGTTCCATGCAGTGGAAAAGCGCCATAACAATGGAAGTACTTAACATGTTTTTAGTGACTGTGGTGTTGAAACCTGACCGGACGAAGGATTTTGAGCTGTTTGGGCATTCAAAGTGTTTCTTTAATATGCCAAGAAAAAAGCACTAAGCAGTTTTGTTAATGTTGAAAATACAACAAAACCATCCCGAGACTAGGGGAGGAGGGGGCGTGCCCGGAAGTGATCATGTGAGTGAGAGCTGCGAGACTCCCCGCTGCGGCGAACACCTCTCCCGCCGGAGCTTTCAGAGACGCCGAGAGGACGCTGTAAGACAGCAGAGCCAGCAAGCCGGGACCCAGCCACCAGCCTTCCGAGAGCCCGCGCTACGGGTGAAGGAGGGGAAGCAGTTGGACGTTAGAGGGGGAGCAGAATATCCCGGAGGACGGCTTGCCCCGCTTGGCGGTCCCGAGGTAGCGGCGGCCCTGATGGGTAACAGACTGCAGGAGTGAGCAGATTGGATTGCCGGCTGAAGGGGATGGAGACGGAGGCTGAATACCGGGGCTGGAAAGTGAAGCTTTGCCCGACCAGGCGCCCTGTACTATCGGCAGAGGTGAGACACCTGGAGGTGGCGGGACACTGGAGACACACCGGCTGCCCACGGGAGGTATATGAGGTAATGCATAGGAGAGACTTTGCTGCCCTACTTACCCAGGCTTCCCTCTATACCCGCAATCTTTATGGAGGAGGGCAGTAACCTTACTGGAAGGAGACAGACATGAATGTGGGTGAGATGATATATTTCTCTTTCTGTTTTTGCCTACCTCCACTATATGTCCCGTGTTTGCCGGCTACTATACCAACAATTGCTAAGTAAGCAGTAGAGGAAGCGGTATTGGCAATTAAGATACATAAGAAGAAAAAGGGCTGCATTTTGGTTTACCCTGAGAGAATTTACTAGAGGAGTTACTAAAAATTTGGTGGGAGCTTGTCATAGAGCTAAAAGGAAAAGTCCTACGGGATTAAAAGGAAAAGTCCTACGGGATTAAAAGGAAAAGTCCTACGGGATTTAAAGAATTGTGATCTGTGAAGGGTGTGAAAGGTCTAAAAAATGATTGAATAGTGGACATAAGTATCAAAAAAAAAAAAAACCATGGTGAAAGATAGAGGAGGATGACGTTATCTAAAAAACAAAAAGGAAAGAAGAACACGGCAAAACCTAAGGCAAGTAGACCAGAAGGAGAAATTGACAGATACTTTTCTAATAGCCATAAAACACCAAGAGAAGCAAAAATGGCAAGATGTGGGAGTAATGCATTAACAAGTCCAGAGTCAGGAGATGTGCCTAGCTCTTTGACTACCTCCCCTATATCAGAAAACTATCTTGAAAGTCCAGAGGCTGGACAGAGAGAGAATGATATATCTTGTATACATGCACAGAACCTAACCCACAATGCTGAACTTAAAGCCATGCTTCAGGCCCTTCCAACTAAACTGGATATAGAACAGATGATCAGAAAAATAGAAGAGGCACACCAAAAAGAGATGCAAGGAATGAAAATACAACAAAACCTTTCCTGACCACTGACTTTTGACTGATTTAAAGGTGAAAATTGGGATAGATCAGTATTTTTTGACTTGATCAAAATAAATGATTTGACTTGCTTGATTTCTAGCAGGGACTCGACTTGACTTGCTTGCTTTTCGCCACAGTAACTTGGGACTTGCTTGAGACTTGAAGGTTAAGACTTGAGACTTGCTTGTGACTTGCACATGTGTGACTTACTCCCATGTCTGATATTCTCTAGAGCAGGGATATGCAAACTGTGGCCCTCCAGATGCTGCAGAACTACCAAGTCCCACAAGGCATAGCAAGACTCTGACAGCCACAAACATGACACCCAGAGGCAGATGCATTATGGGATTTGTAGTTTTGCAATAGCTGGAGGGCCACAGTTTGCATATCCCTGCTCTAGAGACTGTATGTCTGTGTAGAATATAAGATCAGGAATGACCCCCTAGAATGAATGGTGTTCTTGTGATTTGTATTGTATACCTTTCTTTATGGAATTTTCTTTATAACAACACTCAAAGAATGAGTTGTGTAAACTTGAATTGTATTTGAATTGTATTTCAAGAGTGACCGCTCAAGCTTGATTTTTTTTTTTTTTTTTCTTGTAATATTCACTGCTGTATGTAACATACAAGATACATGTATGTCTGTCTTTCTTTTTACATACAGGAAGAGATGGACACAAGGCCCAAAGTTTCCTCCCTCCTTAACCGTCTGGCCAATTACACCAACCTCCCTCAAGGTGCAAAGGAACATGAGGAGGAGAGCGAGGGCAAAAAGAAGCAAACTAAGGTACAAATAATATTTCACTGCAGATCTGAGTTTACCTTGTCAGTACATTATAATCACTGCACCTATGTTTTTGTTATTTTTTTAGGCACCTCGAATGGGAACAATTATGGGGGTGTACCTTCCATGCTTACAAAACATTTTTGGTGTTATCTTGTTTCTTCGTCTCCCTTGGGTAGTGGGAACTGCTGGGGTATTACATGCCTTCTGCATTGTGTTTTCCTGCTGCTGCTGTGTAAGTAGTGTTTAAATATGTCCTATTTCTTGGATGTAATGGTTAATATAGATACATGTGCAAACGTGACGTAAATTTTCTCTTTTCAGACATTGCTTACAGCAATCTCAATGAGTGCTATAGCAACCAATGGGGTAGTACCAGGTAAAGTCCTATCTCCGTCAGGCTGTGCAGACTTTTTTATGTCTTGTGTTTTTACTATTGTTACAAATTTATTTTCTTAGTTTAAATTCAGACTCCCTTTCGCCTTCCTTTTTTGTTATATCTGGTTTTATTGGAGTTCTAATGGTCTTCTGGTCATACTGTCTCATTTATGACACAATTTTTTTTTTTTTTTTATTATATTAGCGGGTGGTTCATATTTTATGATTTCCCGGGCACTTGGCCCTGAATTTGGAGGTGCTGTTGGTCTCTGCTTTTACCTTGGAACAACCTTTGCTACTGCTATGTATATCCTTGGAGCAATTGAGATATTCCTGGTAAGACATGATGACATTTTCCTGTAGTTTTATTATGCTGTACTGGAAGGTAAATTAGTTTAAGCGGGCCATGGCCTGCAATAAAATCTAATCTCTGTTGATAAAATTGTATTTTATTTTAACTTCACAATTGTCTAAATTCTGATGGTTGATCAAAAGTATAGTTAGTAGATTGCTTCATTTCTGACGATTACTTACAAACTTATGTGCAATGTCTATGGATTGGAAGTGGTTGAAATTAAAAATTGACACATGTATACATTATGTTGGTTGTAAATCTGCCTATAGATATTAGAGAAAAATAAAACCCATCCAACAATTGTGTAGGACCCTCCACTACACTGGTCAAAGTTCTTTTGGGTTTGCTTATGAAAAAAAATAGATTTTGATTTTGTTTAATTACTGTCAGCAGCTATGACCGCCAGCAGTGATCATTGTATTCCGATGACTGGAAAACCTCCCATTGTCAGAATACAATAGCACAGTGGGAGGGCTTCCCCCATCAACTGACTGTGTTGAGGGGGGAATTAAGCAATTTTATTCCCTTTGTGCCGGTTCACACTACTGCGGGTGCGCACTGCTCCTTCATTACATGCGATCTCCTGTGCGGATGCGAATTCAGCCATACACTTTGTATGGCTGAAATTCGCACTGCACCCGCACAAAAGACGCACAGGACCCTTTTTTTCAGCCGCATCAGGATCGGATCGCACAGTGGTTCACACTTGTGCGATCCGATACTGTGCGAACTGTCAGATCGCACTGCGATATGCGATCAAACTGGGGGTGTCGTTAACATTTATTTGACACCCCCTGCGTATCGCATATGGCAGTGTGAACTGCCTCTTGTGCGGATGCGATGCGGGAACAGGCTGCAAATTCGCAGCCTTCCCGCATCGCACAAGTGTGAACCGGCCCTTCAACCCGTGGTTGAAGAAAAGAACATTTGTATACAATTGTAAAATGTATGGCCTGCCTTATTCCCATAAACAACTGAACCTACAAGTTTATAGAGTGCAGCATTGCAGAAACACCTTGCCCTCAGGGCAGTAAGATCATGCCTGGATGAATAACCAGCCTCTCAAGTGTATGAACACATTTTAGAAGAGGCAACCAAGGTTTGCCTTTCAGGACAAGCAACAGTTCCAGTTACTTTATAGAGTTTATTATGATCGACAGCAGTCACTGAGAGTTTATCAACAATTTAACAAGTGAAAGCTAAAGATTTGTTGTATTAGTCAAAAATATACAGTATCTCACAAAAGTGAGTACACCCCTCACATTTTTGGAAATATTTTATTATATATTTTCTTGTGACAACACTGAAGAAATGACACTTTGCTACAATTTAAAGTAGTGAGTGTACAGCTTGTATAACAGTGTAAATTTGCTGTCTCCTCAACACACAGCCATTAATGTCTAAACTGCTGGCATAAAAAGTGAGTACACCCCTGAGTGAAAATATGCAAATTGGGCCCAAAGTGTCAATATTTTGTGTGGCCACCAATTTGTTTTTTTTTTTACAGCACTGCCTTAACCCTCTTGGGCATGGAGTTCACCAGAGCTTCACAGGTTGCCACTGGAGTCCTCTTCCACTCCTCCATGACGACATCACAGAGCTGGTGGATGTTAGAGACCTTGCGCTCCTCCACCTTCCATTTGAGGATGCCCCAGAGATGCTCAATAGGGTTTAGGTCTGGAGACATGCTTGGCCAGTCCATCACCTTTTCCCCTTCGCTTCTTTAGCAAGGCAGTGGTCGTCTTGGAGGTGTGTTTAGGGTCATTATCGTGTTGGAATACTGCCCTGCGGCCCAGTCCCCGAAGGGAGGGGATGATGTTCTGCTTCAGTATGTCACAGTACATGTTGACATTCATGTTTCCCTCAATGAACTGTAGCTCCCCAGTGCTGGTGGCACTCATGCAGCCCCAGACCATGACAATCCCACCACCATGCTTGACTGTAGGCAAGACACACTTGTCTTTGTACTTCTCACCTGGTTGCTGCCATACACGCTTGACACCATCTGAATCTAATAAGTTTATCTTGGTCTCATCAGACCACAGGACATGATTCCAGTAATCCTGCTTGTCTTCTAATCCTGCTTGCAGACTTGTAAAGTCTGCTTGTCTTCAGTAAACTGTTTGTGGGCTTTCTTGTGCATCATCTTTAGAAGAGGCTTCCTTCTGGGACAACAGCCATACAGACCAATTTGATGCGGTGTGCGGCGTATGTTCTGAGCACTGACAGGCTGACCCCCCACCCCTTCAACCTCTGCAGCAATGCTGGTAGTGCTCATTAGTCTAGTTCCCAAAGACAACCTCTGGTATGACGCTGAGCACATGCACTCAACGTCTTTGGTCGACCATGGCGAGGCCTGTTCTGAGATGAACCTGTCCTGTTAAACCGCTACATGGTCTTGGCCACCGTGCTCCCTGTTCACACCTGAGACCTTGTAACACTAACGAGACACATGACACTAGGGAGGGAAAATGGCTAATTGGGCCCAATTTGGACATTTTAACTTAGGGTGTACTCACTTTTGTTGCCAGTGGTTTAGACCTTAATGGCTTTGTGTTGAGTTATTTTGAGGGGACAGAAAATTTACGCTGTTATACAAGTTGTACACTCACTACGTTACATTGTTGCAAAGTGTAATTTCTTCAGTGTTGTCACATGAAAAGATATAATAAAATATTTACAAAAATGTGAGGGGTATACTCACTCTTGTGAGATACTATACATATTTAAAAAAATCCACTAGGTGGAAGAAACTTTTTATATTTGTCTTCTTTTTCCATTGTGTAGTGAAATAGATGCAAGGTTACATAGCTAGTAGTAGACTGATGTAAGGTGATCTAAAGTGGTTGGCCATCAATCTTAAAGCTATACGTTCCCCAACCTGTTGGCTGGGCTGGCAGCTGTGTGGGAAAAATCAGACCGGTCATAAAACCTGTCCTGAATGCCTTTGCTTCCTGCCAATAAAGCAGATCCAAGGGAGTCCAACTGGATCTTTCCTTTCCCAGAGGAGCAGGCTTGGCCAGGGCATGTTGCCAGGGGGTCACAGTGGGCATATAGACAATAATGTAGCCTGACATGATAGTAACTGCCCAGAAAGGGGGGGGGATATACTAACACTGGAGCAGGCAAAATCTGGTGCAGCTGTGCATAGAAACCAATCAGATTCCATGTTTTTTTGCCAAGCTTAATTGGTTACCGTGCACAACTGCACCAGATTCTGACTGTTCCAGTGTTAGTAAATCTCCCTTTAAAGTGTCAACTTTTTTTTTCTAATGCCTGTAGACCCCTCAAAGCAGACCTTGCACATCATGCAAGCTCTGATTTTTAAAGTGTAAAAATCCCTGTGTAGGGGGGAAAATAGATATAATACTTATCTTTCCACTAGCTTCTGTGATTCAGAGGGTAATGTCCTCATCCTAATGATGAGATGCTAAGAATGGTAGGTACTTGTAAGGCTCCATTCACACTTTTGCAAATTGTCATGCAACTTTGGACATTAAAGTTGCTTAACAAGTCGTTCCCCATGTCTTCCAATGATAACCATTCATATAAGTTGCAGTGACTTCAAAGTAGTTCATGCACTACTTTGGTCCAACTTTTATGCAACTTGAAGGCCATAGAATTCAATGTTAACCCTCAAGTTGAATCAAACTTGTACCGGAATGTAATACAATGCAACAGTTGTCCATTATCACTGTTCAAAGTCATATTCAAGTTGCACCCATCCATAGTTGCATCAAAGTTGCACTCCAAAGTCGGTGCAACTTTAGAGTCGTACAAGTGTGAATGGAGCCTGAGTCTCATGAGAAGACACCGCAGCACAGTATTAGCAGCATATTATGAGAGACATTTGTTTTTTTTTTTTTCTCTACACTCCCCAGATCTCACAGTGATGACGCCAGCCTCGTCTAGGCACTGTAGGTAGAAGCTGGAGGGGATTTGAGTATATATGATCGAACATTTTTTTTTCTCATTTTTAAACAGTCTGTTTTTTAGCAAGAGGGAGAGGGCATATTTGAAAGTGGACCTTGCATTTCATTGCAAACAATGATTTCCATTGTCATGCTTTTCTGTCCGACTCGAGACACGTATGAAATTGTGTGACCCAGATTTTGTCTTGTCCTGTGTTCTATTATGTTTGTTTTTTGTTTGTTCATGCTAATTGAGGTTTCCTGTGGTGACTTTCATTAGGTTTATTGTATTCGTTAACTGATGTATGAAATAGTTAATTAGGGTAAATTATACATTGTATTCGTATATCCATTGACCCCTTTTAAAGGGGCAGATGGTGTTTCATTTTTATATTGTGTACTCACTTTTACCTTTAAAACATTTAATTAGGATACAACTTATCTATGATTTTATATTGCCTGTATACAATACTGTGCATTATGCACACCTGTGACATTTGACCTCAGCTATAGTCAAGTGCTGCAGCCTTGGAATGCTTTCAGATGTAGTGTAGTCGTATATCTTTACAGCATCCATGCCATTCATTGTTGTCTGCTGATGTGTTGGGAAATTACTCTTTTAAGAAAAAGGTCAAGTTAGGTATTGCCAATCCCTGTTTGTATGTATCCAGCTGGTACTGGCCTGGAGGTACAGATGACCAAGACTCAGATACAAAATGTTTGTTTTTAAGACAGACTTCTGATGAAATCTTTAACCTCCCCCTTCTATCCTGCTCTTGGACCTAGGTGATATATAGTATATACCCTCCTTCATTAAACTGTATCTCCAGGCTCCCCCCCCCCCCCCACCACCATTCGTCATACAACAACACTAAGAAGCATTGGTCATGTGATTTCTGCTGGGGGGGGGGGGGGCATAGGTCATTTAGTATAATAATGTATGTATCCCTTAAACACCATAAATATTACCAAGCACCCAATGGTATACCTGCCTGTTTTTCTTAAAGTGGTACAAAAGGCAAAAAAATATATATATACTTTATAAAATGCAGTCTCTCCCCCCCCCCCCCAAATGTAGCAGTTAAAGGGTTGACACAAACCACTTAACGCAGACAGGCGTGCCTTACAATGGTCATCTCTTATTTATTTATGTGAACACTTTATCCTAAAAGGAAGCCAAAAAAACTTTTTATGATTGCTAAAAAATGCTGAAAAGATTGATTGGATCTCAGCTGGTTCAGCAGGGTTGCTCTATCGATTTTACTTCAGTACAACCAGCAGTGGCGGCCGGTGTACTGAGGGCACAGGGGCGCGGCCCCCCCCATCCATGTGTCCGGCCCCCTAATCTGCATGCAGGGGCGCCGGATGCATGGAGTTCAATGGGGATTTTTTTTCAATTTTTTTTGGCATCATCTGATTAGAGCCAGAGGCTCTAATGGGGCGATGTAAAGGGTGGACCCGTGGCGCAGAGCAGTGCGTCCCGAGCCCACCCATTGTGTGACAAAAGTGAATGAAAATTCGCTATTGTCACACCGATCCTCCTCCTGGCCAATCAGGAAGCGTGTCCGATACGTGCTTCCTGATTGGCCGCAAGGCAAACCCCATGCCATTGGCCGAGGAGGAGGCGGGAGCGGAAGGACTGGAGGAGACGCACCGCCGGTCACCGTGACTGAGAAGAAACCATTCGCCGCCGCTGCTGCTCCAGGTAAGGGGGCACGCACGCTGATCACTGGATTGGGGGCATGTATGCTGGTCACTACATTGGGGGCACGCACTCTGATCTCTGCATTGGGGCATGTATGCTGGTCACTACATTGGGGGCACGCACGCTGATCTCTGCATTAGGGGCATGTATGCTGGTCACTACATAGGGGGCACGCATGCTGATCTCTACATTGGGGGCATGTATGCTGGTCACTGCATTGGGGGCATGTACGCTGGTCACTGCATTGGGGGCATGTACGCTGGTCACTGCATTGGGGGCATGTACGCTGGTCACTGCATTGAAGGGGGCACGCACACTGATCTCTGCATTGGGGGCATGTATGCTGGTCACTGCATTGGGGGCATGTACGCTGGTCACTGCATTGGGGGAATGATATGCTGGTCACTGCATTGGGGGCATGTATGCTGGTGTCTGCATTGGGGGCATGTACGCTGATCTCTGCATTGGGGGAATGGTATGCTGGTCACTGCATTGAAGGGGGCATGTATCCTGGTCTCTGCATTGGGGGCATGTACACTGATCTCTGCATTGAAGGGGGCATGTATGCTGGTCACTGCATTAAAGGGGGCATGTACACTGGTCACTGTGCATTGAAAGGGGGCAAACTGGTCACTGTGCATTGAAAGAGGGCACGCTGGTCACTGTGCATTGAAAGGGGGCACACTCGTCACTGTGCATTGAAATGGGGCACGCTGGTCACTCTGCATTGAAAGGAGGCACACTATATTTTAATTGCTTACTATACTTAATTACCTTAATGGCCGGATCACCAGGTAAAAAACGAAATATAAAAACTGAAAATTAATGCAGCTACCACTTTGCTTTAAAGGGATTGTAAAGTCAGAAGTTTTTTTTAACTTAATGCATTCTGTGCATTAAGATAAAAAACCTGTGTGCAGCAGCTGCCTTCCAGCATCCCCTAACACTTACCTGAGCCCCAACTTCCTCTAGCGATGTCCACGAGTTCCTTGGCCGTCCTGAACTCTCCTCCTGATTGGATGAGTCACAGCAGTGGCGCCATTTGCTCCCGCTGCTGTCAATCAGTCAGTTAGCCCATCGGGAGAGAGAGAGGGGGCGGGGCAGGAACAGGGCTCAGTATATGAATGGACACAGGGAGCTGTGACTGAGCTTGGGTGCCCCTATAGCAACCTGCTTACTGTGGGGGAACTTGACAGGAGGGAGGGGCCAGGAGAGATGAAGAGGGACTCGAGAAGAGGAGGATCAGGGCTGATCTGTGCAAAACAAACTGTATAGAGCAGGTATATATGACATGTTTTTTATTTTAGGAGAAAAAAAATAGCCTTTGCAATCACTTCAAGTGTTCTTAATATTCCCCTTTTAACTATTTAGCAATGAATTTTAAACCATGATAGATTGGTATGTTTGTTTGTTTTAAAGCATTTGTTACTCCAACATTTCATATTTCTAATATGTGCCTGCTATACCATGTACATGTACAGTGGGTACGGAAAGTATTCAGACCCCCTTAAATTTTTCACTCTTTGTTATATTGCAGCCATTTGCTAAAATCATTTAAGTTTATTCTTCTTCCTCATGAATGTACACATAGCTCCCCATATTGACGGAAAAACACAGAATTGTTGACATTGTTGCAGATTTATTAAAAAAGAAAAACTGAAATATCACATGGTCCTAAGTATTCAGACCCTTTGCTGTGACACTCATATATTTAACTCAGGTGCTTTCCATTTCTTCTGATCATCCTTGAGATGGTTCTACACCTTCATTTGAGTCCAGCTGTGTTTGATTATACTGATTGGGCTTGATTAGGAAAGCCACACACCTGTCTATATAAGACCTTCCAGATCACAATGCATGTCAGAGCAAATGAGAATCATGAGGTCAAAGGAACTGCCTGAAGAGCTCAGAGACAGAATTGTGGCAAGGCACAGATCTGGCCAAGGTTACAAAAATATTTCTGCTGCACTTAAGGTTCCTAAGAGCACAGTGGCCTCCATAATCCTCAAATGGAAGACGTTTGGGACGACCAGAACCCTTCCTAGAGCTGGCCGTCCGGCCAAACTGAGCTATCGGGGGAGAAGAGCCTTGGTGAGAGAGGTAAAGAAGAACCCAAAGATCACTGTGGCTGAGCTCCAGAGATGCAGTCAGGAGATGGGAGAAAGTTGTAGAAAGTCAACCATCACTGCAGCCCTCCACCAGTCGGGGCTTTATGGCAGAGTGGCCCGACGGAAGCCTCTCCTCAGTGTAAGACACATGAAAGCCCGCATGGAGTTTGCTAAAAAACACCTGAAGGACTCCAAGATGGTGAGAAATAAGATTCTCTGGTCTGATGAGACCAAAATAGAACTTTTTGGCCTTAATTCTAAGCGGTATGTGTGGAAAAAAACAGGCACTGCTCATCACCTGTCCAATACAGTCCCAACAGTGAAGCATGGTGGTGGCAGCATCATGCTGTGGGGGTGTTTTTCAGCTGCAGGGACAGGACGACTGGTTGCAATCGAGGGAAAGATGAATGCGGCCAAGTACAGGGATATCCTGGACAAAAACCTTCTCCAGAGTGCTCTGGACCTCAGACTGGGCCGAAGGTTTACTTTCCAACAAGACAATGACCCTAAGCACACAGCTAAAATAACGAAGGAGTGGCTTCACAACAACTCCGTTCTTGAATGGCCCAGCCAGAGCCCTGACTTAAACCCAATTGAGCATCTCTGGAGAGACCTAAAAATGGCTGTCCACCAACGTTTACCATCCAACCTGACAGAACTGGAGAGGATCTGCAAGGAGGAATGGCAGAGGATCCCCAAATCCAGGTGTAAAAGACTTGTTGCATCTTTCCCAAAAAGACTCCTGGCTGTATTAGATCAAAAGGGGGCTTCTACTAAATACTGAGCAAAGGGTCTGAATACTTAGGACCATGTGATATTTCAGTTTTTCTTTTTTAATAAATCTGCAACAATGTCAACAATTCTGTGTTTTTCTGTCAGTATGGGGTGCTATGTGTACATTCATGAGGAAGAAGAATGAACTTAAATGATTTTAGCAAATGGCTGCAATATAACAAAGAGTGAAAAATTTAAGGGGGTCTGAATACTTTCCGTACCCACTGTATGAGAAAATATCCTGTTCTCTTTGTATTGCTTCCTCTATGTGAAATCCCTGGTGTTCCTGCCAGTTCCTCTGCTTTCCTATTAAAAACTGACCACACTAAGCAGGAGAACACACTGTGGTCAGTTCTCTAGCTATGCTGGGAACTTGGCCTTCTCTCCTCCAATGATGAGACTTGTCCTGACATGCCACCCCTTGCACAGCCATTCACTAGAAAGCTAAGTGTGCTGCTGCTTCTCCTCCCCCTAGCTCTTATGCAGCTGAGAACAGAGGGAATATGATCACTTATAAAAAAGGGAAAAGGGTATTTATAATGATTTTTTTTTTTATCTATGCAAAAAGCAAAAATATTGCTTTTTATTTATATTTTAAACTGAATAGGTTGTTTTACAAGGTGATTGTTTTACAAGCACTTTTATGGTTGAGTATTCATTAACTTTCAATTAGATTTTTGAAACTCTTTTTCAAGTTTTCAAAAAAAGATAATGCCGCACATAAGGTAATTTTGATTTAAGGCTAAGTTCACACTATGCCAGTTTCAGGTGCAGGAAGGCATGTGTTTTACATACATTTCCACACCCACTCAGACGTGAACCTATCCTTAAGCCTAGTACAAACTACTAGTTTCTTTTCGTTCAAACCAGCAGGCTGAACGAAAAAAAAAAAACTGACAGCTCAGGAGAAGCTGCTGTACTAACTATCTGATGTTAGTACAGCGATCTCCCCCGCTGAGCTATTGCGTTCTGACTGAGGGATGCCACCCTGCCAGAACACTCCAGTCATGCCTCTTTGACAGAAGCCGGCTCGGCTGCAGTACACACTGGTTTCTGTTGAACCATCCGATGCCACCTGACATTCGGACCGTGTGTACTAGGCTTCAGGAGACACTTTCAGCATGTGCAATATATTTTAAAAGTCATTGAGGGCAGCTGTGCATAGCAACCAATCAGCTTCTAGCTTTCATTTTCAAAGCTTAGCTGAGCAAGCTGAAGCTAGAAGCTGATTGGTTACTATGCATAGCTGCTCCAGATTTAGTAAATGCCTGTGCAGTAATTTAAGTTATTCATTTACATATGGCATTTTATGACCGTTCATCTTTGTCTGCAGGTATACATTGCTCCTGACGCTGTCATTTTTAGAGGTGAAGGCGCGGCGGAGAACTCGGCAGCAATGCTGAACAATATGCGTGTTTATGGCACAGTATTTCTCATTCTTATGTCTGTCATTGTTTTCGTGGGAGTACGCTATGTGAATAAGTTGGCATCACTCTTCCTGGCCTGCGTTGTACTGTCTATTCTCGCCATCTATGCAGGAGCACTTAAATCTGCCTTTGCTCCACCTGAATTCCCGTAAGTCTAAAGCCATGCTTAGTTAATTGTTAACAGAATTTGTCAATAGAAAAAGACCTAAATGAGCCATGTTAAGAAGCTGTAAATATTGCTATCGCAGATAATGCAGAGCGTTTTTTATTCACTTAAGGTGTTTAAATTCAGTTTTAACAGATCTTATAACAAAAATCTGAAATCCTTGCTGTAATAATTTCATATTTTTATTACACTAAAATATACCTACTGAGAGAGTTTTTTCATGTGCCATGGTTTACATAAGAGAGAGGGTGCTCATCATCATCTGACTCCCAAAAAAAAAAAAAGCAAAATAAAGAATTATATAAGCATCAGTGCTAACAGACTTAATTTGGCAACTGTTCAGCAATTCAAGACCGTCACTAAACAGCAGAATGGTGACCTGTGACAAACATCCACATGCCAGCACAAAGTCCACAACTACACAAATGCTAAAAAAATATGGTAAACTTTTTACAGTAGCAGATGGTGTTCACTGTTATCTGCAAATAGTAGTGTGCCTGTGCCCAGACTATGGACATTCAACTAGTTTACATATTCTTAACAAGCAATAACATTTTTTAAAAGGGTCATCCCTGACCTCTCTTGATGCTTCTAGGGCCCATTTACACTGTGGAGCTACATGACCATTTTTGGGCAGCATACCATTAATCAC
The DNA here is from genome assembly GCF_965119305.1 of Pelophylax lessonae. Classification (NCBI taxonomy): domain Eukaryota; kingdom Metazoa; phylum Chordata; class Amphibia; order Anura; family Ranidae; genus Pelophylax; species Pelophylax lessonae. Next base: position 316,733,070 of record NC_138768.1, on the reverse strand, counting down.
AGTGTTTTTCCATACCTTACACTGCAACACATGTCAGGCAGAAGTTGCATTGGGGTGCCATTAAAAATATGCTGTTATTGCAATGCTATAATGTAAACATAAAGTTATTGCTTCCCAAAGATCACAGTAAAGACTCTAGCCCAGTGGTCTCCAAACTGCAGTCCAGGGGCCAGATGCGGCTCTTTGCTTGCCTTTATCCGGACCTCGGGGGAGGATTTATTCCACTGACGCCAATGATGGGGCACTGTTCCTTCCACTGATGCCAATGATGGAGCACTGTTCTTCCACTGACGCCAATGATGGGGCACTGTTCTTCCACTGATGCCAATGATGGGGAACCACTCCTCCCACTGACGCCAATGATGGGGAACCATTCCTTGCACTGACACCAGTGTTTGGGAACTGTTCTTTCCATTGACGTCAGTGATGGTGTACTATTCCTCCCACTGACGCCAATGATGGGGCATTGTTAGATGCCAGGACAATTTCTACTCTCAATGACCACAGTCTGGCCCATTTAAAGTCTGGAGGATTGTAAACTGGCCCTTTGTTTAGAGATTGGAGACCCCTACTCTAATCAGTTAGGGACCTTGGGCATATTCAGACAACAGGAGCTTGTTTCTATTTTGTTCAGCAGGTTGATGTCTATTTAGCTGTGAACAAAAATAAATTAAAAAAAAAAGTGTTCGAAAAAATTGAAATAGTGTTGTTTTATAATAAAATAAATACAAATATTAAAAAGAATGTTTTAAAAGCACCCCATCGCCCTTTGCCCACACATTTTACATGTAAATGTGTACTTGGGGTGAGCACATTTATGTGAACAATGATTGTACAACACATACTGGGTATCGTCACACGCTTCGGTGTGAGAGTAATAGTTCTGGTCCCTCGATTATAATTAACTATAAACTGATAAGCTGTATAGGCATTTAAAGCGAAGCCTATTGATGATTCCAGGTACCATATTTACTGCCTGTTTCGCAGTGCATATCCTACTGCGAGCTGCTCCACAATCCAGTGTGAACCCAGCCTAAATGAGTTGTGATGTTGCACTCAATAAGGGCTGGTTTATTACAGGATTTATTTTTCAGCTCAGCTTGACAAAGCTGTGTTCATTTGGAATACATGGTCAAGGTTTTTTGTTTTTCATTTCCTTTAAATTGTTTAAAGTAAATGGACTTTTCTCTTTAGTTCATTGACGGACACAGCTCCATATCTTCTTGACCCATGGGTTTATGCTGCCCCCATGAGGAGTAGGACACTAGGTGGAAGAAAGTGTGACTATGCCTATAGGGCAGTCCCAGGGGGTATACTCCCACTTCCTGCTGTAGGTCTTCAGTTTTTTTCTGCCTAGTCAGCAGTAAGGACCTAGTTCCTTGCTGGGATCTCTGGTCTTAGCATTTTTCCTATTAAAATTGAATTTTTTCTTCTTTTATTATTTTCTTTTCCTGTAATCAACTACAATCAACTGCCAGACTGGGCGACGGACTGGATATCCTAGATCCTTATGGTCTTCCCAGTCTGGCCAGCGAGCACGACCTGACCATAGCGCCGCACTAGGTTGGCCGCGACAAAGCCCCACTGGACGGGAGCAGGCCGGTGAGTTAAACACCTTGCGAGGACGCATAGCCCTGGTCACGACCTGTTTCGCAACGTGCCTCTGGCCCGCATTCCAAGATGGTGCGGTGGTCTGCCTGGAATGGTGCCCAACCGGTTCCACGGTGTGGTAAGTAGTGTCCCCCCCTCTCCCTTGGTGGTCTTTCGAGGTGGACGTGGGCCCCTCCCTGGGATGGACGGGCCCCCTGGGTTCCCCTCCATCCCCCAGCCCCTCTAAACAGTCATGGAGGGTACTCTGCTTGTGCGTCCGTGTCACGGCGGGCGCCCCCCCCCTCCCCCTCAAGGGGGCTATGTCCCATTATGTCCTCTATGGAGGGCGACCCTTTCGCTTTTTTGCGGGATCTAATAGGTGGTCTTTTTGCGGGACTGAGGTCAGCGGCCTCCCCTGCTTGTTATGTTTTCAGGGTGAGCTTAGTATATAGTGACCCTACTAGGTCTGCGTCGAATGCTCTGACAGTGAGGATGATTCCTCTTTTACTGCATATGCGGATGAAAAGGCTCTGGTGGATGCACTTATTGTATCGGTGTGGGAAACTTTAAACATGGGGGAAGCAGCTGCTACTGTGTCGGTCCCCTTAGGGCCCACAGATCCTCTAAAGCGGCAAAGGTATTCCCTTTTTCCCACCTACTGTGACAAAATTTTCACGAGTCAGTGGAGTTGTTCTAAACCCAATATGGCGGTGCCTAAGTGTTTCGATAGACTGTATCCCTTGAGGAGTCTCTGTTGAGTACGTGGGCAGTCTCACCTGTGGTGGACTCTCAGGCTGAATAAATCCCCCTAATTCCAGTGGAGGAGTCTCCGGTTTTAAAAGATCCTTTTGACAGGAGAACAGAGACTTTGGTCTGCCACATGTTTACTATGGCCGGTTTGGTCCTTAGGCCAGTGTCCCTTAGCATTGGTGTCCCTGACTTTACCGAGTGGGCAAAGCTTTAGCGCCAGGATCTGGAGGGGGAACAGCTTCCTCCTGCCTTTGCGGAGCTGGTGAACTAGTTGGTCCAGAGGTATCAGTTCGTCTGTGATGCCTGTCTGGATGTGGCTCCCTAAAGCCCCGTACACACGTACCGATTGTCGGCCGTAAATATTCGGCCGCCGACCGATCGTCCGATTGTAGGCTTGTTAGTATGATGCTTCCGACAGCCGACAGCGCATTTTCGGCCGAACAGAATCTGTCGTGCAGACTTTAAAATATTTGTTGACCGTCACCAGAACGGCCGATTGTTCGCCAGTCAGTACAGATTTCGGCCGACAGACAGCAGATTAGCAAGACTGGGCATGCTCAGAAAAGAAAAAAGACAAGGAAAGTTAACCATCACATGACATCACTTCTGCAGTCGGCTGTTGTTGGCCGACAAAATTCGTGTGCAGTCTTTTGCAGTTTTCAACAGACACGACAGCCCTGGACAAAAGACGGCCGATCGTTCGGCCGACGATCAGTACGTGTGTACGGGGCTTTAGTCTCTGGGCTGTCTGCGATAGCAATGATCCTTCAGTGCATTATATGGCTAAAATGCTGATCTGCGGACCAGACTTTTCAGAAGGCCTTATGTGATCTTCCCTTTGTGGGAAATCGCCTGTTCGGAGTCTCCCTGGAAAGACCTCCTCCAGAGGATCCATGAGGACCTGGTCTGGTATTTCGAGAGTGGGTCCTTATAGGAGGATCATTATCAAGAGGTCTCACCTCAACCCCTTCGGGTTTTCGCAAGTGTTGGCCCCGGTGTTGGCATTGTTGCGCCAGCGGGGTATTGCTGGAGTACCTGGATGATCTTCTTCTGCGAGCAGAGTCTCCGACTGCTCTGAAGGACAACCAGGAGATTAGTGTGTGGACTCTGCAGGAGTTCGGTTGGAAATTAAATTTCCAGGCATTGGCTCTGGTTCCGTCCACCTAGTTGGACTATCTGGGTCTGTTCTGGACTCGGCCTCAGCCATGGTGTTCCTTCCATGGGACGAGTTCCAAAATCTGTCCATACCTAACCTCTGCAAAGAGAGATTCTTGCCATGTGGGGTAAGAATCCAGTCTTTTGACAATTGGATCATGTTTGATGCATGTGTCTTTACAGAGGAAGACGTTCTAAGATTGCTGTCTAAAGTGAAGACAAATAAGTCACAGGGTCCTGATGAGATACACCCAAAATTATTAAAAGAGCTTAGTGGTGAGCTGGCAAAACCATTAACAGATTTATTTAACCAATCATTAGTAACAGGAGTCGTCCCGGAAGATTGGAAATTGGCAAATGTCGTGCCCATTCACATGAAAGGTAGTAAGGAGGAATCGAGCAACTATAGACCAGTGAGTCTGACATCAATGGTAGGCAAATTAATGGAAACCCTATTAAAGGATAGTTAAATCCCATGGATTGCAAGATGAAAAACAACATGGGTTTACTTCAGGGAGATCATGTCAAACAAATCTTATACATTTTTTTGACTGGGTGACTAAAATAATAGACGGTGGAGGTGCAGTAGACATTGCATATCTAGATTTTAGTAAGGCTTTTGACACTGTCCCACATAGAAGACTTATCAATAAACTGCAGTCATTGAGCATGGACTCCCATATTGTTGAGTGGATTAGGCAGTGGCTGAGTGACAGACAACAGAGGGTTGTAGTCAATGGAGAACATTCAGAACAAGGTCATGTTACCAGTGGGGTACCTCAGGGATCTGTACTGGGACCAATTTTGTTTAATATCTTCATAAGTGATATTGCAAAAGGCCTCGATGGTAAGGTTTGTCTTTTTGCTGATGACACAAAGATATGTAACAGGGTTGATGTTCCTGGAGGGAAACGCCAAATGGAAAAGGATTTAGGAAAACTAGAAGAATGGTCAGAACTCTGGCAACTGAAATTTAATGTGGATAAGTGCAAGATAATGCACCTGGGGCGTAAAAACCCAAGGGCAGAATATAGAATATTTGACACAGTCCTGACCTCAGTATCTGAGGAAAGGGATTTAGGAGTAATTATTTCAGAAGACTTAAAGGTGGGAAGACAATGTAATAGAGCAGCATGAAATGCCAGCAGAATGCTTGGATGTATAGGGAGAGGTATAAGCAGTAGAAAGAGAGAAGTGCTTATGCCGCTGTACAGAACACTGGTGAGACCTCACTTGGAGTATTGTGCGCAGTACTGGAGGCCATATCTCCAGAAGGATATAGATACTCTAGAGAGAGTTCAGAGAAGAGCTACTAAACTAGTACATGGATTGCAGGAAAAAACTTACCAGGAAAGTTTAAAGGACCTTAACATGTATAGCTTGGAAGAAAGAAGAGACAGCAGAGGGGATGTGATAGAAACTTTTAAATACATAAAGGGAATCAACTCGGTAAAGGAGGAGAGCATATTTAAAAGAAGAAAAACTACCACAAAAGGACACAGTTTTAAATTAGAGGGGCAAAGGTTTAAAAGTAATATGAGGAAGTATTACTTTACTGAGAGAGTAGTGGATGCATGGAATAACCTTCCTGCAGAAGTGGTAGCTGCAAATACAGTGAAGGAGTTTAAGCATGCATGGGATAGGCATAAGGCTATCCTTCATATAAGATAGGGCCAGGGACTATTCATAGGATTCAGATATATTGGGCAGACTAGATGGGCCAAATGGTTCTTATCTGCCGACACATTCTATGTTGAGTCGGGGTACGAGAGGGTCCCTGATTCGGTGGCTTCGCTTTTCGGAGCTTCGACAAGGTAAATCTTCCTTTCCCTGTACTGGACAGTGGTCACCACGGACACCAGCCTGTCTGAGTGGGGTGGCATTTTTTGACACGGATTGTGCTCAGGGGGTCTGGACTCTGGAAGAATCCAGACTACTGATCGATATGGTGAACATTTCCTCTGGAAGTTTTTCATCGATTGTGTCTCTGGTGGGGAACTCCTGAGGTGGTCCTGTTGGCCTCTCGCCTCAACAGGAAGGTGCTTGGGTTTGTGGCACGGTTTCAGCATTCTCTGGCCGATGCTACAGGCGCACTGGTGGCTCCTTTGAGACCTGTATTGTCTGATATACAGCTTTCCTCTTCTAGAACTTCTGCCAAGACTCCTGCATGAGCTCAAGACAGAAGAGATTATGGCCATCCTAGTGGCTCCAGACTGGCCTCGCCGGTCTTGGTACGCAGATCTTCGATGCCCCTTGGAGACTTCCTCTTAGAGGAGATCTGTTGGCTCAAGGGCCAATCTTCCATCTTGTTTTACAGTCGCTGGCTTTAACGGCTTGGCTGTCGGAAGCCAGGTGCGGAAGGCTAGAGGGTTGTCTGAATCGGTGATTCCCACTCTGCTGCAAGTAAGTAAATCTTCTTCTAGAAAGGTTTACCATCGCTTTTGAAGAGCGTACTTGCGGATGTGAATCTCTTGGGGTTCTCCCCCTCTCCTTTTTAGTAACTCTGAGTTTGTGGAGCAGCGTCTGGCCTTGGGTGCCATCAAGGGCCAGGTTCGGCTTTGGCAGTTTCCTTTCATCGTCCTTTGGCTACACTTTCAGTGGTTCACGCCTTTGTTCAGGGGGTTTGTCACTTGGCCCCCCCCAGTGCGGTCTCCATTGCCCTCGTGGGATCTCAACTTGGTACTGTCGGTTCTTCAGTAACCGCCATTGGAAAATATTCACGAGATTCCTCTGCTTACTTTGTCCCAGAAGGTAGCCTTCTTGGTGGCTTTTTCTTCTGCACGTAGCGTGTCGGAGCTGGCAGCTTGTCTTGTTGTTCACCTTACTTGGTGGTTCATGGAGATAAAGTGGTGCTTCGTCTCTGCCAGTCGTTCCTTACTAAGGTTGTCTCTGGTTTTTATTTAAATAAAGGCAATGTGTTACCTTGTTTCCTAAGCCTAAGCACCCTAAAGAGATTGCCTTACATTCTTTGGATGTGGTTTGATCAATCAGGGTTTACCTGGAGTCGTTCCGAAAATGGGATTTCCTATTTGTCCTTATGGATGGACCCTGTAAGGGCCTGGCTGTGTCTGCTGCGACCATTTCCAGATGGATTAGGCAGACGGTGGTGCAGGCTGATTCTATTAAGGGTCAGGATCCTCCTTTTCCTGCGCTAAAGCCCCGTACACACGTACCGAATGTCGGCCGAACGATCGGCCGTCTTTTGTCCGGTGCTGTCCTGTCGGCTGAAAAGTGCTAAAAACTGCACACGAATTTTGTCGGCCAACAACAGCCGACTGCAGAAGTGATGTCATGTGATGGTTAACTTTCCGTGTGTTTTTTCTCTTCTGAGCATGCCCAGTCTTGGTAATCCGCTGTTTGTCAGCCGAATTCTGTACTGACTGGCGAACAATCGGCCGTTCTGGTGACGGCCAACAAATATTTTAAAGTCTGCACGACCGATTCTGTTCGGCCGAAAATGCGCTGTCGGAAGCATCATACTAACAAGCCTACAATCGGCCGATCGGTTGACGGCCGAATATTTACGGCCGACAATTGGTACGTGTGTATGGGGCTTTAGTGCCTCTTGGGCCTTCCGTCATCAGGCGTCAGTGGTGCAGGTGTGCAAGGCAGCCACCTGGTCATCCGTGCACACTTTCATAAAATAATATAAGGTGGATGTGTTGGCATCTGCAGATGCCTTCTTTGGCCACAAGGGTTTGCAGGCCCCTGTTGGAGAGGATTAGTCCTTTTTGAGGATGTACTTTTTTTGTCAGGTGAGCTCCAGTTGTTCCTGGTTGAGCTCCTGTTTTACCTGGTTGGCTACGTTTAGCCTTTGGGAAGTATGTTTAGTTCTGTGTTCTTCCCGCCTCTCATGTTGACACTGCTTTGGGACGTCCCAAGGGTCAAGAAGATATGGAGTTTTGTCCTTCAATACACGAAAGAGAGAGCTGGATTTTTGTTTTAATGTAAAATCCCTTTTCTCTGATGTTTATTGATGGACACAGCACCCGCCCCTCTATTGAGTTGGGTTATATGTTGTTCTCACACTACTTGTTACAAAACTGAAGACCTATAGCAGGAAGTGGGAGTATACCCCCTGGGACTTCTCTATAGGCATAGTCAAACTTTTTTCCACCTAGTATCCTACTCCTGTAGGGGGCTGCATAAAGCCAAGGGTCAAGAAGATATGGCGCTGTGTCCCTCAATGAACATCAGAGAAAAGGATTTTTACTGTAAGACAAAAATCCAGCTTTTCTAGGCTAGCATAAAAAGAATTCCTAAAGACTAGGTTGACACTGCTTCAATCCGATTTTCAATGCCAGTATGTAGTGTAGCTTGGATGGGATTTGCGTATTCTATGGGGCCAAACTTGACCTGCAACCGCACCAAAGTAGTACAGGAACCTTTTCCAAAATCTCGCCATGCTAAGCATTGATGTGACTGGGCACCATTGAAAACAGAGTGATTTCCATTGTCATGCAATTCTGTGCAAGTTGCATCTGAAATCGCACTAGTGTGAATGAAGCCTTAGGTAATCCGCTCCGATATATATTTAGACTTTACAGATAAGAAATATGTCTGCATGACAATAGAGAATGTGTACAGCTGTAAACTTGTCTGATCTTTTTTTTTTCTTTCCTGTATAGCGTCTGTCTGCTTGGGAACCGTACACTGTCTAGGTTAGGGTTTAGCACTTGTGCCAAGACAGTGCAGAAGGACAACATAACGTCAGTGTCTGACTTGTGGGACTTGTTCTGTCATCCTCTTGGGCTCCTAAACGCTACCTGTGATGAATATTTTTTTCATAATAATGTTACAGAACTACAAGGCATTCCTGGAATGAGTAGCGGCATCATATCTGGTAATTAGCATTGTTGTGTTACTTCTACTTTTTTATTGTTTGCCTTGATGCCATGGTGATCCGTTTTTTCTGCTTTCTCACTCTGTGTCAGAGAACCTATGGAGCAGTTACCTCCAGAAAGGAGAGATCATAGAAAAGGCTTCTTTACCTTCATCTGAAGTGGTGGGGTCCCTCTCCCGTGATTATGTTCTGGCTGATATTACAACATCCTTCACCCTCCTTGTTGGCATTTTTTTCCCATCAGTTACAGGTATCTATTAAATATCTTTACTGCCCATACTAATATGTAAATATGAAATAACTCTTAGCCATACATTAAAGTCTACATTGACACTGACTGGTTTGTATTTTCAGCTGCCTTGCTGGTTAAATCCCTGAAGTTTTCAATATCCTCCTTTTGCTAAGTCTGCTTTGAGCCTGTGCCTGGAATTATGCAGGTCCACAACCCGCACTTTCTTTTCAGGTTCATTTTAATGCTGGCTCCACCAGTAGCTTATACTTGCATTCCCTTCACTCCCCCATTGCTCTGTTTTAGCTCACATGGCTGAGAACTCACTCCCTCCCCATCCCCTATGACAACGTTGTGTACCTGAGTGGCAAGGTGCCTACATACAGTATCTCACAAAATTGAGTACACCCCTCACATTTTTGTAAATATTTTATTTTATCTTTTCATGTGACAACACTGAAGATATGACACTATGCTACAATGTAAAGTAGTGAGTGTACAGCTTGTATAACATTGTCAATTTGCTGTCCCCCCCCTCAAAATAACTCAACACACAGCCATTAATGTCTAAACTGCTGGCAACAAAAGTGAGTACACCTCTAAGTGAAAGTGTCCAAATTATTCTACTTGATTTAAAAAAGAAAATGTCCAAATTGGGCCCAATTAGCCATGTTCCCTCCCCGGCGTCATGTGACTCATAAGTGTTACAAGGTCTCAGGTGTGAATGGGGAGCAGGTGTGTCAAATTTGGTGTTATCGCTCTCTCTCTCTCTTACTGGTCACTGGAAGTTCATCATGGCGTAGAATTCTCTGAGGATCTGAAAAAAAATAATTGTTGCTCTACATAAAGAGGGCCTAGGCTATAAGAAGATTGCCAAGACCCTGAAACTGAGCTGCAGCATGGTGGCCCAGACCATACAGCGATTTAACAGGACAGGTTCCACTCAGAACAGGCCTCGCCATGATCGACCAAAGAAGTTGAGTGCATGTGCTTAGCGTCATATCCAGAGGTTGTCTTTGGAAAACAGATGTATAAGTGCTGCCAGTATTGCTGCAGAGGTTGAAGAGGTCAGGCTGTCAGTGCTCAGACCATACGCCGCACACTGCCTCAAATTGGTGTGCATGGCTCTCGTCCCAGAAAGAAGCCTCTAAAGATGATGCACAAGAAAGCCCACAAACAGTTTGCTGAAGACAAGCCGACTAAGGACATGGATTACTGGAACCATCTCCTGTGATCTGATGAAACCAAGATAAACTTATTTGGTTCAGATGGTGTCAAGCGTGTGTGGCGGTAAACAGGTGAGGATTACAAAGACAAGTGTGTCTTGAATACAGTCAAGCATGGTGATGGGAGTGTCATGGTCTGGGGCTGCATGAGTGCTGCCAGCACTGGGGAGCTACAGTTCATTGAGGGAACCATGAATGCCAACATGTACTGTGACATACTGAAGCAGAGCATAGTCCCCTCCCTTCAGAGACTGGGCTGCAGGACAATATTCCAACATTATAACGACCCCAAACACACCTCCAAGATGACCACTGCCTTGCTAAGGGCAAAGGTGATGGACTGGCCAAGCATGTCTCCAGACCTAAACCCTATTGAGCATCTGTGGGGCATCCTCAAACAGAAGGTGGAGGAGCGCAAGGAGTCTAACCTCCACCAGCTCCATGATGCTGTCATGGAGGAGTGGAAGAGGACTCCAGTGGCAACCTGTTATTTTCTGGTGAAATCCATGCCCAAGAGGGTTAAGGCAGCACTGGAAAATAATGCTGGCCACACAAAATATTGACACTTTGGGCCCAATTTGGACATTTTCAATTAGGGGTGTACTCACTTTTGTTGCCAGCGGTTATGCCATTAATGGCTGTGTGTTGAATTCTTTTGAGGGGACAGCAAATTTACACTGTTATATAAGCTGTGCACTCACTACTTTACATTGTAGCAGTGTCATTTCTTCAGTTTTGTCACATGAAAAGATATAATAAAATATTTACAAAAATGTGAGGGGTGTACTCACTTTTGTGAAATACTGTATGTGTTGTCAAGCAAGAGGGGAGTAAAATGGTGTGTATACATACAGAAAATCATCTGGTTCAGCAAGAACCAGCTAAATTTTGGTTCCGTGTGTACTGCTGTCTGTTCTTCCTAAGGATTCCGGGTTAGAGCCCTTCATTTCCTGCCTAAAATAATAGTAGAGGTTACATTTTTTTTTTTTATTAAAATAAAAAAGATATTCTACATATCTTATTTCTTTCAGTCTTCTGTGGGAGCTATCTGCTTCTCCTTTCCCTGGGTTCTCCTCAGCAAGCCTGGTGCTAAGGGGGCACCCATGTGGGTAGTGCTCCCAAGCCGGGTTGTATGGGTCTATAGACACACACAGTGCTGGTAAGCCATGCCCCTGCTCCCTCCTCCAGAGGAATGTTAATGGCAGCCTATGGCTCCTACTTGCTCTTAGTGTCTCCAGTGAAAGCAGGAAGTGAAAGGAGCGTTGATGCAGACAGGACAGCTCTGGACTGGTAACTCAGTCAGGTAAGTGTTTAGGGATGGGTTGGGTGGATTAGATAGTGGGGAGTTTTTTACATTTATGCAGATAATGCATTAAGGTAAAAAACATTGATTTTCAAACCACTTTAAGGGCTCTTTCCCTCTACCTATTTAGATTTGATGCTGTCATGGCTATTTCATGGGAGATTAGTTGTCTAATCTGGTAACATCCTTCCTTACCTTTCCCTGAATCAAGGGCTAGAAGTCTTCACCTCAAGCTTAAGCCTTCTACTGTTAACTGGCTGGTATTTGTCTAGATATGTTATGTTTGTCCAATTGCTTTCCCTAAAATCAAAGGTTAGGTATGCTAGGCTTATGTTTTTTCTGCAGTTAATGGAATTTTTATTTCTATGACACATGGTATGTCTGACCGGTCCCTTAGGAATCTTGTTTTTTTTTTTCCCCTGGGACTTAGCCCAGTAAACCGTTATTTCTTGATGTCCAGGTTACTTGTTGGTCTGGTTTCATCCTATTTGGGTAGTGTGGTGTTATGCCTATTTTTAGTTGAATGATTGGTTTTTCCTTTGCATTGTTGATTGGAGGTGTATCTAATTTTTAAGTGGCACTTTCCTCTTGCCTGTGATTATCAGTCCTGGGATGGAACACCAGGTTGATCCTTTGTGCCCTTTACCTGGCCATGGCAAATTTCGTATTTGGTTTGGCTTTTCTTTCTTTTGCTTTTGATTGTGGAGTTATTTCCTTCAGATATTCTTTTGCAGTATGAGCACCACATATGTTGGTTTTCTCGGTGGCTCTTGGCTACCCCTCGGGTTCAATGCTTTTTGACATGCTGACTGTTTTAAGCATTCCAATATTTCTAAGTCCCTCTATGGATGATGAAGAAAATAGGAGTTTTGTACTTACCAAAAACTTTTTCTTGAAGTCCATTGAGGGACACGTGTATCACCCCTCTGTGTTATTGGCTGTTTGTACTGTTTGGTCAAAAAGCTGAGACCTAATGGTTGGAGGTTGGATTAAACTTCACATTGGGACTAAAAAGTCTGCAGAAGAAACCAGTTAGACACAAAGCTGCTTCGAAAGTGTCCTACAGATTTCAGGGGAAGTTTTCCTAGGAAAGGAGCAGTGTGTGGCAGCATGGGCAGCAGAAGAGATCCGTTTTTACAGTTTTATCTTCCCTGAGTAAATGTAGTATAGGAACAGAGTAACTTTAGGAATGTTACATATAGATAAAAAAACTCAAAAATTAAAGACCATGACTAGGAAAATTTCAACACAAACATTTAGACTTGTGTTCAAAAAGTGAATATTTTCATTAGCCTCTCTGTTTATGTATTTAGTAGGCAGTTTCTAGTAGTATTCATGCTACAAGATGTTTTTTTTATTATTTTTTTTTATTTGGTAATCCAAACACTGATTTGATACAAATGTACCTGTGGTCCATGACAGGATAGGGAAGTGACTACTGCTCGTTTAATCTTCCCAATTTTCTAGTCAGTTGTATCCAACTCTTTACTCTCTTGCAGGAATTATGGCTGGATCCAATCGCTCTGGGGACCTCAAAGATGCTCAAAAGTCTATCCCAATTGGCACAATTCTTGCCATTCTTACCACTTCCTTAGTTTGTATCCTTTTTTGTAATAGAGTGGAGCCAACTTATGTTTTATTTAAAATATTATAACATAAAATTACAATCAGGCGGTGTCATTGACCTTGTCCCTGATGCAATAAAAGAATCGCAGTCCCCACTTTACTTCATCCCAAAGGTGTGCTATCGGGTTGAGGTCAGGACAGTCAAGTTCCTCCACCCTAAACTCGCTCATCCATGTCTTTATGGGCCTTGCTTTGTGCAATGGTGTGCAGTCATGTTGGAACAGGAAGGGGCCGTCCCCAAACTGTTCCCACAAAGTTTGGAGCATGAAATTATCCATAATTACTTGGTATGCTGATGTCTTAAGAGTTTCCTTCTCTGGAATAAGGGCCCTAGCCCAGCGTCCTGACCTTAACCCGCTGGAACACCTTTGGGATGAATAAGAGCAGACACTGCGAGTCAGGCCTTCATGTCCAACATCGGTGCCTGACCTCACAAATGCGCTTCTGGAAGAATGGTCAAACATTTCCATAGACACACTCCTAAACCTTGTGAACAGCCTTCCTAGAAGGGTTAAAGCTGTTATAGCTGCAAAGGGTGGGCCAACCCAATATTGAACCCTACAGACTAAGACTGGGATGCCTTTAATGTTCATGTGTGTGTAAAGGCAGGCGTCCCAATACTTTTGGTAATATAGTGTATGTACTAGGCTACAAAATTGGTACATTATGTCTTTTATTGTTATGAACTAATCTTTTTATCCTCAATCATGCTGTGTAATTAAGCTTTTCTTGTAAATCCGTTGTATTCAGTTTACTCTGTGCTTGTTTTGTTTATCTGTCAACTCTAATTAGATCTTATGATTTGCATACTTTTATGTTTTCTAGGTATTCTTTCTGTTTTATATAAACTTTTTTTATCAAAGGGCTTTTTTTTTTCAATTTTTTCATTTTTTTTTTCTTATGGTTGCTGGATCACCTTGATATACAAATCACCACGGAGCACAGGGAGCAATGACTACTGAATACCAGGAGTTTCCACTAATATTAGAATTAAAGTGACAGTAAACAATATCCCTATTCTCCAAAAATATTCCATACACATCCACTGCCCTATTGATCTGTAATCTATTTTTCATTAAATTGTTTATTTTTCTGCCTACTTGTAACATTCTTCATGAGCTCTCTTTTTCCCTCACTTCTGTTTGTTTGAAACAAGTAGTGCATCTTAGCTGTGGTCTAGCGCATTGCTCTGTATGCGCTACAAATCCCTTAGACCATCTCAAGAGCGAACAAGAAAGGGTGGCCATGTTCCTGCATACAGTGGGATCATGGAGAATCAAAATAGCCACCCTCTAACACAGCCTTTCTCAACCTTTTCAACACAGAGCAACCCTTGAAATAAATTTCTGGTCTCGGGGAACCCCTGCTAAAAATTAAAAATCTGCATCTCATGACAGATTAGTGTGACAGTCAGTGGGAAGAATGCTCCACTCTTGTCATCATTGGGAAGAATTACTTCTTTACAGACAGTTAAAAGGAACAATGGTATCATTGGGAACTTATCTGAGAGGCAGAAATTACCCATTTCTCGGGGAACCCCTAGCAACCTCAGGAGGAACCTTAGATTTCCATGGAACCCTGGTTGAGAAACTCTACTCTAACAGAAAATTAGATTACAGAAGAAAATAATTTAGAGGAGGCTAGGGGCAATATAAGGTACTTTTTGCATTAAGGATACATACTTGAATAGTGTTTTTTTTTTTTCTTTTTACCCAGAATTTTTAACCACTTAAGCCCCGGAAAATTTTACCCCCTTCCTGACCAGGGCCTATTTTGCGATTCAGCACTGCGTGATTTTAACGGACAATTGCACGGTCGTGCGACGCTGTACCTAAACAAATTTGACGTCCTTTTTTTCCCACAAACAGAGCTTTCTTTTGGTGGTATTTGATCACCTGTGCGATTTTTTGATCATGCGCTATAAACAAAAAAAGTGCGTACATTTTGGAAAAATAACAATATTTTTCACATTTTTTTTATATGAAATTCCCCAAAAAAATGTAAAAATCAAAATTTTTAAACATTTTGGGCCAATTTGTTTTATGCTACATATGTTTGGTAAAAAAAATCACAAAAAGCATATTTTGATTGGTTTGCGCAAAAGTTATCGCGTTTACTAAAAAAGGGAAAGATTTTTGTCATTTTTGTTTTAACGAGTAATGGCGGCGATCTGCGATTTTTTTTTTTTTTTTTTTTTTTTGCGGGACTGCGACATTGCGGCGGACAGATCGGACCCTTGACTGACATTTTTGACACTTTTGGGGTTACCAGTGACATTACTGCAGTAATCAGTGCTATACATATGCACTGTTACTGCAAAAATGACACTGGCAGTGAAGGAGTTAACTGTATTGGAGAGGGAGGGGTTAAGTGTGTCCTAGGGCAGTGTTTCTCAACTCCGGTCCTCGGGGCACACTAACAGGCCAGATTTTAAGTATTGCCTTGGGGAGATGCAGACTAGAATACTGCAATCCCTGAGCAGAAAATGATATCACCTGGGATGTATTTCAGTTTCCTTGCAAACCTGGCCTGTTAGTGTGCCCTGAGGACCGGAGTTGAGAAACACTGTCCTAGGGGCATGTTTCTAACTGTGATTGGCTGTGGCTACTAGTGTAAGAACAGAGATCAACGGTCCTACATAGTAGAACCGTCTGATCTCCATTCTTACACAGGGAAGAATGACAGGCGGCTTTGTTTACATTAGCCGCCTGCCTTTCTTCCGGTGTAACGGATGATCGCGAGTGACTGGCGGACACCGGGTCCGCCGGGCACACGCGCGGAGGGGTCCGTGACCGCGCGGGAGTGTGCCTCCGGCGGCGCGCGCTCGCTCCCTAGAGCCTCACAGGCTAGCGAGGGGCTGACCGCCGCAGTAAATAGTCGTGCGGCGGTCGGCAAGCGGTTAATGTCCCTTTAACCACTTTAACTCCGCTCACTGTGCCTCTACTGCAGCACAGTGGCTCGTTATCGTCCAGCGACGTAGACCTACGTCGCTGGACTCCTCCCCCTGTAGGCGGCGCTCGCGCACCGCCGGAGGCGCGCTCCCGCTGTTTTCATTCACAGCGGGAGTCGGGCTAGGGGAGGAGCGGCGGCGATCGCCGCCAGTCTTCCCCGATCGTCGGGGAATCTAGTTTGGAGATCCGCCCGCTTGTGTAAACAGAGCGGGCGGATCTCCTCAGTGACAGGGAGTGACAGATCGGAGTGTTCAGCATAGCTGAACATGCGATCTGTCCCTAACTCACTCAGTCACTTCCCCCCCCCCACGCGTCAGTAAGCACCAGGCATACATTAACCCCTCCCTCTCCAATAAAATTAACCCATTCCCTGCCAGTGTCATTTTTACAGTAACAGTGCATATTTATAGCACTGATTTCTGCAGTAATGTCACTGGTAACCCCAAAAGTGTCAAAAATGGCAGTCAAGGGTCCGATCTGTCCGCTGCAATGTCGCAGTCCCGCAAAAAAAAATCGCAGATCGCCGCCATTACTCGTTAAAAAAAAAAAAAAAAAACACCAAAAATGACAGAAATCTTTCCCTTAGTAAATGCAATAACTTTTGCGCAAACCAATCAAAATACGCTTATTGTGATTTTTTTTTTTTTTTTTACCAAACATAGGTAGCATAAAACAAATTGGCCAAAAATTTAAAAAAAATTTGATTTTTACATTTTTTTGGGGGGAATTTCATATAAAAAAATGTTAAAAATATTGTTATTTTTTCAAAATTGACGCTCTTTTTTTGTTTATAGCGCAAAAAGTAAAAATCGCACAGGTGATCAAATACCACCAAAAGAAAGCTCTGTTTGTGGGAAAAAAAGGACGTAAATTTCGTTCGGGTACGGCGTCGCACGACCGCGCAATTGTCAGTTAAAGTCGCACAGCGCCGAATCGCAAAAAGTGGCCTGGACGTAAGACAGCAAAATCCTCCGGTGGTAAAGTGGTTAAACATTATTGTCCACAAGCACTGACTGCTATTGAGAGGGACAGACTGTTGAATAGTTGCTACTAGTTGAAACTGGACTCCTGAGTGATCTCCTGACTGATAGTGCCTGCATAGTTCTGGCACCAATGTCTTTCAACAGAGCAAGTAGTGCTGATCTACTAAACGTGCTACTATTTGTTTTCATGCAAGAACCTTGCATGATATTTTTAGCTGTCTGCATTCTTCTACTGATTATCAATGCAAAAGGATATTTCTCCACTGACCACCATGTAAGAGAGCACTACACTGACAACCAATATATTAGGGGAACTTTTTACCGACCATAAATATGAGGAGCACGTTTCCACTGACTACTAATGTACGAGGATATTCGACTTACTACCATTTTTAATTTGGCCCTTTTCCAGTAACCTTCAATTTAAGGGGCAATTACTCTACTGACTGCCAATGTAAGGGGCATTTCTCCTTGAACTACCAATGTATAGTGACAGTTTTCACTGTCTGAATTGGTTTTCCTACTGTTTTTATTATTATTATTACCAATATCTTTATTTCATGATTACTGAAAATATTTTTTGCATAAAGAGGGCGATTTTAAAGTATTTGCCCTATGTGCCTTTTGTACACCACTCTTTGCTTTTGTAAAATGCAACATACTGTATGTTTTCAGTATTTTGAACACATTTATAACTGTTTGAAACATATTCTATTATTATCTGTTTTCTGAAGTCCTTAACAGCACTCCCTGGGAGGTGTGGGTCTCAGAGCTGATTTCACATTTTAAAAGGCTGTATATGCAGCTGTCTCTGTAAAGACTGGCAGAATGGATGTGTAAAATTAGGACTGTCACATAGCATTGAAGCAAACCGTGCGTTTGAGAAAACAAAACCAAGCATTCTGACCTTCGTGAAAATGAGGTCTAGCTGTTTTTGGCCTTTGTTTTTGCCACAGTCGCCCAGGCCCAACTGGTACACTGGAATGTGTGCAATCTTCTTTGGTCCAGTGAACTCATCTGAAGTGCTGACAACAGTTCTGCTCTCTGCTTTCTCACAGCACTTTAATGTGTTACTGCAAACAGATTTACTGTGGGATAGAAATCTCCAGTTACACAATTACTTTCTGTTTGTGGGTTTGCTGCTGTGAATTTGGAGTCTTTTTTGCAGCAGTGTTCGATTTGATCCCTACTGCTGATTATGTCTGGGGAGTGATTACAAATACTGGGGAGCTCTCTTTGCAGTTTACAGCATGACATACCATTTCAGGCTTAGAAAAGGTAGACCGAGGTGGAATGGCTTGTGGGCCAACTGACCTCCTTGTATGGTTACGATAATACTGTTGTACCATATAAAAAACATTTTGCAGGGAGAGCTACATTACTAGGCATGACAACATTTTTAATATCTTCACAGTAAAATGTTACATACCATTCAAGTTAGTTGAATGCAGTGGTTATCCTCGCTGGCTTGAATATTCTGTAGTGACATATGAGCTGGCAGGAGGAACCATTGCATATGGGGTAGCAAGCATGCGCACACACACACACACCTAGAATTGCAGAATACTTTCAGTGGCTGGAAAGCCAAATCAGCACAATTGGCATAACTTACATGATGTGTCCCTTGTGCTGATACCTCTCCTAGTAAAAATCCTCCTCCGCCCTTGAGATGGAGTTTCGGTTCATACATTTTAGGGCTCGTTCACGCTGTTCACATGCTTAATTCATTGTTTTAGCCTGCGTGCAGCTGTCAGTTTTTAGGTACAGCGGGCAAGGTGGTGAGAGAGTAGTGTGATTCAGCAAATCACACTTTTTTTTATTTATTTTTTTTATTAATTTTTTGAAACTTTATTTGAAGTGTCAAAAATAACACTTAATTTATGTTTCCACAAATCAGCATGATGCGTTATACTGCAATGCAGTGAAAAGGGGTGCCTCTCAGTGCGCTGTGGTCTTTACCACAGCGCAACACAGGGAACCTCCTGGCTGCGTTGCAGTGTGAATGGTGCATATGTTCTATGTGCTGTTTATCCAGAACTGAAAAACGCCAATCACCAGACTATACAGTTGATTTACTAAAACTAAACCGTGCACAATCTGGTGCAACTGTACATGGTACCCAATCAGCTTCTAACTTTAGCTTGTTAAATTTAAAGCCAAGATTAAAGCCTTGTTTTTTTGTAAATTAAAATAACAAACATGGTATACTTACCTGTTCTGGGGTATTTCATCTGCCAGGGGATGAGGGAGACAGCCGCTGCTATTGTGCACATCGCTGGATCAGATTATGCCAGGTAAGAATAGGGGGGGCTGGGGGGATTCTGGAGCACAGAATCTTTTTCTTCTTAAATTGGCTGTAAAGGCAGAAGGTTACCATAAAAAGCCTTCTGTGTGCAGCAGCCCTCCTCAGCACCCCTAATACTTACCTCAGCCCCATCTCGATCCAGGGATATTGCACGAGAGCCTCGACTGTCCGGAACTCTCCCTCCTAATTGGCTGAGACCGCAGTGGGCACCATTATATCCTGCTGCTGTCAAAGTCAGTGATCCAATGGTGAGAGAGAGTGGGCAGGGCCAAGCCACGGCTCCATGTCTGAATGGACACACAGAGCGTCTGCAAGGACCCAAGAAGAGGAGGATTTGGGCTGCTCTGTGCAAAACTACTACACAGAGCAGGTAAGAATAATCGGCTTGTAATTTTTAACCAAAAAAAAACAAACAAGACTTTAATATCACTTTAAAGCTGTAATATACCACTCGCACCACTGGGATTTTTGCCCTTTTGGCTAAACCTAGGGGGTGAGCAGCCATTTCAAAATACCCCTAAAGGTACATATGGAGAATAAAAAAATATAAACAGTGCTAGATCCTCCCACTTAGTATACACATATCACTGTATATAAATGCTAAACTGTGTAAATCATCCAATTTTTATCTGTGCAAAATAGCTTTAAATCAACAATGCTTCAATTAGGTAATAAATCATTTAAAGTGCTTATAATAGTGCTAACAACCGATTCAAATCAGCATGATTCAAATTGGTTGTTAGCACTATTATTAGCACTTTAAATTATTTATTACCTAATTGAAGCATTGTTGATTTAAAGCTATTTTGCACAGATACAAATTGGATGATTTACACAGTTTAGCATTTATATACAGTGATATGTGTATACTAAGTGGGAGGATCTAATGCTGTTTATATCTTTTTATTCTTTAATATCACTTTGATGCATATAATGCATTATGATGAGAAAACTTAAGGCTTTAGAACCACTTTAAGCTTTGATAAAAAAAAAAAAAAAAAAAAAAAAGGTTTAGTAAATCAACCCCTATCTGTGAACAAGCCCATAACTCAGATAAAGTGCAGATAAAATCTAGAGGTATATATGGCTGTATTGTAGACAAGGGTATAATCATAGTACAGTGTGTTCTTGCACTATCAAGCTAAGAAAGAGATCACGCTGAAGACTCGTGCCTACTTTCTCAATGTCATTTTACAACTCTTAAATCAATTTGTTAATATCCGTCTGGTGGAAGTGTCCGCAAGGAACCCATTATAAATATTGAGCGCATGAAAAAATAATGGAAATTAGACTTGAAATTGAATCTACCCATAACCCATCTGAAATGCTTATGCTAGTGCTAAGTGCTTGTGCATTATATTAATTTTCATTTTGCCAGTCAATCTGGCATGAACACTTTTTAGACATTACTTAAATACAAGTGTATGTGTCCCCGATTACATAAAATAATAGATTCTGCTTGGTTTTCTAAAAATAAATGTTAAAAATAAAGTTACAAGTACTAATTTTAAACAGTTTATAAATTATAGCATACCTTAAACATATTTCATTTTCTGTGGTCTTGTTCAAATACATTACCTCTGCTGGACATTTCCATGTTTCTGTAAAAGTACAAAAGCCGCATATGTAAGGTGTATTAGATATGTATACTGTCTTATGGCGCTTTTCCACTGCATGGAACCGTACCGGTTCGGGACGCTTTTGTGCTTTTCCACTGCTGGTACCGCATGGTATAGGGTCGGAACGGTTCGGTACGGTACGGTATAGGTTTGCTTTTCCACTGCATGGAACCGAACGGTACGGTATGGTACGGCTCTGAAAAAACAGTACCTACTCGATTGTGGTTCCAACAGGTACCAAACTGGTACCATATCCCACAATCCTTTGCATGCAGTCACTACTAGCCACTGATTGGTCAGAGAATCCCACCCACCCCGTTGTTATCCCACCCACTTAACTTTAGTACTACTTTAGTGGAAAAGCAAACCTATACCGTACCGAACCGTTCCGACACTATACCATGCGGTACCAGCAGTGGAAAAGCAAACCGGGCCAAGCAGGGCCGAGTAGAGCCAAGCCGGTACTTGCAGTGGAAAAGTGCCATTAGAATCAGGTGAATAAATCAATAGTACTCCCATATTAATGTAATAGCTTTCTCAGGACTGCCCCTGGTTTCCTCCAGAATGGGTGTTATGTCTCCAGGACCATCGCTCCCAAAACTGTCCTGTGGTTGAACTGGGACATTAAAGTTGTTTTTTTTCTATGGTTGTGTGACTTTATGGTACATTTGCATGCAGGTGAATGAATCAATGTGTTAAATAATGAAGTAGAATGCTTGGCAAGCAGCTGAATACACTGATGAAATAATCTGTAAATATGAACTGTTTTACCTGTGAAAAAAATGTGCAATCCTGTTCAGCCAGGCTGGTGATCCACACAACCCTACCACACTGCAAAACCTGGAAAATAACTTCACAAGTTCATGGTTGCAGTCTTGGTTTCCTGTGTCTCATAATTTAGAAGTAGGAGGATTTATTGTCAAAAAACAGACATGAAAGAGAGGTGAGATTGGAAGCTCCAGATGGAAACTGGAAAACATGATTGACACCTACAGTGTGACAGGGTTGTGTGAGTCAAATGAATGTAAAAGTACGATTATATTGGCAGAAAAAAATTATATGTATTGAAATGCAGAAAATATTTATACAGTATCTCACAAAAGTGAGTACACCACTCACACTTTTGTTTTGTAAATATTTTATTTATCTTTTCCTGTGACAACACTGAAGAAATGACACTTTGCTACAATGTAAAGTAGTGAGTGTACAGCTTGTATAACAGTGTAATTTTTTTTCCCCTCAAAATAACTCAACACACAGCCATTAATGTCTAAACCGCTGGCAACAAAAGTGAGTACACCTCTAAGCGAAAATGTCCAAATTGGACCCAAAGTGTCAATATTTTGTGTGGCCAACATTATTCTTAACCCTCTTGGGCATGGAGTTCACCAGAGCTTCACAGGTTGCCACTGGAGTCCTCTTCCACTCCTCCATGGTGACATCACGGAGCTGGTGGATTTTGGAGACCTTGTGCTCCTCCACCTTCCATTTGAGGATGCCCCACAGATGCTCAATAGGGTTTAGGTCTGGAGACATGCTTGGCCAGTCCATCACCTGTACCCTCCGCTTCTTTAGCGAGGTGTGTTTGGGGTCGTTATCATGTTGGAATACTGCCCTATCTCCGAAGGGGAAGAGATCATGCTCTGCTTCAGTATGTCACAGTACATGTTGGCATTCATGGTTCCCTCAATGAACTGTAGGCAAGACGCACTTGTCTTTGTACTCCTCACCTGGTTGCTGCCACACACACTTGACACCATCTGAACCAAATACGTTTATCTTGGTATCTTGGTCTCATCAGACCACAGGACATGGTTCCAGTAATCCATATCCTTAGTCTGCTTATCTTCAGCAGACTGTGGGCTTTCTTGTGCATCATCTTTAGAAGAGGCTTCCTTCTGGGACGACAGCCATGCAGACCAATTTGATGCAGTGTGTGGCATATGGTCTGAGCACTGGCAGGCTGACCCCCCACCCCTTCAACCTCTGCAGCAATTCTGGCAGCACTCATACATCTATTTCCCAAAGACAACCTCTGGATATGACGCGGAGTACGTGCACTCAACTACTTTTCAAGGCCTGTTCTGAGTGGAACCTGTCCTTGTTTAACGACTTTATGGTCTTGGCCACCGTGCTGCAGCTCAGTTTAAGGGTCTTGGCAATCTTCTTATAGCCTAGGTCATCTTTATGTATAGCAAAAATTATTTTTTTCAGCTTCTCAGAGAGTTCTTTGACATGAGGTGCCATGTTGAACTTCCAGTGACCAGTATGAGATAGTGAGAGCACGAACACCAAATTTAACACACCTGCTCCCTATTCACATCTGAGACCTTGTACCATTAACGAGTCGCATGACACCGGGGAGGTAAGATGGCTAATTGGGCCCAATTTGGACATTTTCACTTTTGTTGCCAGCGTTTTAAACATTAAGGGCTGTGTGTTGAGCTATTTTGAGGGGACAGCAAATTTATGGAAAAAGGTGTATGAGTGCGCTTGATAGTATATATAATCAAAATCATCAAAAATGTGATCGAAATTGAAAAGTGATGCTCAAAAAACCATCAAAGGTTATAAATTATTTAAAAATAAAATAAAAGAATAAAATAAAAAGATAAATACATAAAATTCACAAGAAAAGTGCACTGTGTGTGTAAAAACACGCATATAATATTCAAGTCCCAAAAGTCCATAAACATGTGTACATGAAACTTCTTGATGATAAAGTGCAAATGAGAAAGTGCAATAATGGTTCACAGACTTGTGTCCTCCACATCACCACTTGAAAAGTGGGAATGGTGATGGTACCCTACCAGCTAACAAGGTAGCATACACTTTATAACTTGCAAGGGCTGGTGTAGTGCAGCAAGACGTCTTCCCACAACCGAATCTTTCACCTCGTAAGATAGTGAGGATGAAACTCTTACCAGATGTAAATTATTACAGGTCAGGTATGGGAAATATTGCCAGCAACCACCGGTATCTCTGATATCCAAGTTGTCTCCCTCTGAACAGTCCTACTGCGGCTCCGTATCAGTATGGATAAAAACTTCCTCTATGGGTCACTCCCGGTGTTTCTCATTCACAGTGATAGTCCCCACATAAGAAAGTAAGGAGCAGGCAATAGTGCATTATCTCAATGATAAGTTTAATGCAAAAAAGGTAGAACACTTACATGAACAGATGATAAGATGGGCGAGTAAATGGTTACAGATGATCGCGGCCGCTCTGCAGCGCGGACCTCGAGAAGTGACAGCGCAGCTTTTCCATCCGACACGTTTCCCCTAAGAAGGCGTCCACTGGGATTGGAGGGCCCTCCAAAACCATTTTTGTATGAATTTTATGTATTTATCTTTATATTTTATTCTTTTATTTTTATATAATTTATAACCTTTGATGGCTTTCTGAGCATCACTTTTCAATTTCGATCACATTTTTGATGATTTTGATTATATATTCTATCAAGCGCACTCATACACCTTTTTCCATACACTTACTCCACTCAGGTTGGAGTTTCAGTTGCTACTGATAGGACACTCACCAGTTTGCGCACCTTCATTTTTTTCTAAAGACAGCAAATGTACACTGTTATACAAGCTGTACACTCACTACTTTACATTGTAGCAAAGTGTCATTTCTTCAGTGTTGTCACATGGAAAGATATAATAAAATATTTACAAAAATGTGAGGGGTTTACTCTTGTGAGATACTGTATGTATATTGCATACACAGTTTTTAACTGTGCATTTAGCTGTTTGCCAGGAGTACCCCTTATTTTAAAGAGGAAGTAAACCCTCCTCTGACACTTTTACCTATAGGTAAGCCTATATTAAAGCTTACCTATAGGTACTGTAAATATCTCCTAAACATGTACCGTTTAGGAGATATTTACCTTACATGCAGCCAGTGACGTCACTGGCGCATGTGCTCTGAAGGAACGGCCGCTGGTGCCGTTTCTTCAGAGCCCCGTGCCGTGACCGTCGGCTCCCGCGCGCGTGTGACGTCACCGCGGCTCCGGCCAATCAGATGGCCGGATGCCGCAATCCCGGAAGACGGGCGACTAGACATGTCGCCCGTCATCCAGCTAAGCGGGCGGCACAGCGGGGGCTCGTTCTTAGGTAAGTATTTCATAATGAGCTAGTATGCGATTTCTCTTTCAGGTTTCAAAAAAAAAACTTTCTAGGGTTTACAACCTCTTTAACCCATATGGAAGAAAAATATATTTCCAATATATTTCGGGAAAAAATTTTAGAAATATATTGAATATGGCCAAAATTGTAGCATTTCAAACGTATTTCCAATATATTTGGGAAAAATAAATTAAAAATGTTTTTTTTAAATATGTGGATCCACACCAAAAACATGCAGGATGATTTTTTTTTTGTCTGCACTGGAATCGGATCACATGGGTGTTCAAATTCATGTGATCCAATTACATCCCATTCCACAGTTCGCACTGTGTTCTGCAAACCAATTTGGGGATGTCATCAACTTTATATTGACGCCCGCAGCGGTTCATGGAGCACAGTGTGAACTGCCTGCGATTCTGATGCGGTGCGGAAACCGCACAGGAATCACTGTGGTTCCTGAACCGCATCAGTGGGAACCTAGCCTAAAACCTTATGTTGTATATAAACAGTTTTGATTTTAGTTAATTTCCTTGATTCTGTGGATTTTAGATCTCAGTAATGTTATCTTGTTTGGAGCCTGCATTGATGGAGTGGTGCTCAGAGATAAGTAAGTATTGTGAAGTGTATTCTTTAAAGTCGTATTAAATCCAAAAGTAAACATTTATTGTATTTCAGCTTACCAATTCTGAGATGTGGTAGTTGCATTAGATTAATTTTTTTATGCTTTCTTTTCTTTTCTTTTTTTCACCTGGTAATCCAGCCAGTAAGTCAGTTATTTTCAAAAGAACAAGCTCACCTGCATATGTAGCAGTTACAGGAATGAGACAAACAATTTACCACTGACAGAGGGGTGCCTCCAGTGATTAGAATTTATTTATTAATGTAAAACCTTTAGGCCAAATGTAAAAAGACTTTTTGCTGTAACTGCTTAATAGGTGTTAGCTGGAGTTTGGCTTTAATTTGTTAGTGTATCTGCTAGTACATCTAACACTCCCCTCACCCCCAGATTGCCAATGTTCCTGTCCAAAGGTGCCCCTTGTGCTCCCTTATCCAGAGTGGGGGCACTTTAATACATGAGGTATGTTATTGGGCAGATCACCAGGTGAAAACAGAGGGATAAAAGCCTAAAAAAAAGAAAACAAATGTAGTCACCACATTTAAAGATTGGTAAGCTGCAATATAGTAATATAGTAAATTTTTATATATTGATTATATATATATATATAGCACCAACAAATTGCATAACTCTTTACATGTACAAAGGGTATAGTAAAGAACCCCCTCTTTAAAAAAAAAAAAAAAAAATGTTGTTGATTCGCAGACTGAAATGAAGACAGATACAGTTTATGTTTATGTCGGAAAAAAATCAAAAGCAGAAACGCTGATTTGGAAAAAGGATCACCCTCCTTGTGTCAGTATTTTGTTGAACCACCTTATGCTTTAATTTAGGTCTGGGCTATGACTATGCCATGCAAGGACATTCACCTTTTTCTCCTTCAACCACTGTGTGCTCATTTTTGCTGTGTGCTTTGGGTCATTGTCATGTTGGAAGGTAAACCTTCTTCCCATTGACCACCTTATGGCAGATTTTTCTCAAGAATTTGATAGTATTTTGCGAGATTCATTTTTCCTTTGGATAGTGAGTTGTGTTGGATTTCCGCCAGACATATCATTTGGTGTTGAGGCCAAATAATTAAATTTTAGTCTCATCGGAGCATAACACCTTTTTCCATGTGGCCTCAGATTCTTCAAGGTGCATTTTGCCAAAGCTCAGTCATGACTGCATGTGGCATTTCTTGAGGAGTGGCTTTTTTCTTACAACCTGTCTATACAAGCCACATATATGGATAATGTGTGATATTGTTGTCACATGCACACAATGGCCACTCTTTGTCATAAATTCCTGCAACTGCTTCTGAGTTGCTGTAGGCCTCTTGGTAGCCTCTCTAACCATTTTACTCCTGGCTCTTACGTCCAGTTTGAAACGACATTCTCATCCAGGGAGGGTCTGTGTTGTACCGAATACCTTCCGCTTCCTAATACTGGACTTCACTGTGCTTCTAGGCATTGATAAAGCATTTGACATTTTTTTGTATCCATCCACTAGCTTGTGACTGTCCACAACTTTATCTTCTGACAGTGCCTTGCCACCCATAGTTTATTGTTTACATAGTTTGTCAGTTAGAAAAAAGACACGGGTCCATCTGGCTCAACCAATAAAAAACTGTAAAGAAATCCAACCATACAATCCTATATACACAATCCTATACCTGCATTTCATCCAGCATGATCCAATTTGCTACAGCAGGGGAAAAAATTCCTTACTGATCCTCCGAGAGGCAAACGGGTATTTCCCTCGACCAACTTTACTTATAAATATTAGTACACCTAGGAAATAATCCAGGCCTTTTTAAAGCAATCTAGTGAGCTGACCAAAATCACCTCTGGAGGGAATCTTTTCCACATTTTCACAGCTCTTACAGTGAAGAAATCTTTCCGTATTTGGAGACTAAATCTCTTTTCCTCTAGATGGAAAAATTCCCCTTTTTCCTCTGTGTTGACCTTTAAAGTGAATAACTCAAACACCAAGTTCACTATATGGACCCCCTGTGTATTTACACATGTTGATCATATCTCTTCAAAGAGATAATAAGAGAGAATAAATTCAGGTTCTCTGATCCTTCCTGATATCTTCCTTTCCTCCATGCCTCTTATCAGTTTAATTGCCCTTCTCTGCACTTTCTCCAATTCCCCGATATCCTTTTTGAGAACTGGTGCCCAAAACTGAACTGCATATTCCAGATGAGGTCTTACTAATGATTTGTACAGGGGCAAAATTATATCTCTCTCTCTGGAGTCCATGCCTCTGTTAATACAAGAAAGGAATTTGCTTGCTTTGGAAACCACAGCTTGGCATTGCATGCTATTACTGTATTAAGCTTATGATCTACCAGGACACCCAGATCCTTCTCTGCTATGGATTCCCCCAGTTCTACTCCACCCAGTATGTATGATGCATGCATATTCTTAGCCCCCAAGTGCATAACTTTACATTTATCAACATTAAACCTCATTTGCCACATAGTTGCCCAATGAAACCGTGCATTGAGGTCAGCTT
The DNA here is from genome assembly GCF_965119305.1 of Pelophylax lessonae. Lineage (NCBI taxonomy): Eukaryota > Metazoa > Chordata > Amphibia > Anura > Ranidae > Pelophylax > Pelophylax lessonae. Next base: position 316,705,245 of record NC_138768.1, on the reverse strand, counting down.
GTAAGTTGGAGACATCCTGTAAGGAAGTTATTCCACTGCAAAGCTTGGTGTCATCTGAAAAGACTGAAATGGTACTTTTAATCCCAGACCCTATATAATTTATAAAGATATTAAAAAGTAAGGGTCCTAATACTGAACCTTGGGGGTACACCACTGATAACCTTAGCCCATTCAAAGTAAGAATCATTAACCACTACTCTCTGAATTCTATCTTTTAGACAATTTTCTATCCATTTACAAACTGATCTTTCCAAGCCTGTAGACTTTACCTTACACATTAGCCGTGTGTGGGGAACTGTGTCAAACGCTTTTGCAAAATCCAAATACAGTATACTACATCCACACCCACCCCTCTGTCCAAGGTTTTACGTACCTCCTCTTATAAAGAAATCAGGTTTGTTTGACAACTTCTGTCTTTCATGAATGCATGCTGTCTGTTGCTTAAAATATTTTTTTCCAGCAAGAACTCATCTCTGTGGTCTTTTATTAAACTCTCCAGTATCTTACCATCTATAGAAGTTAAACTAACAGGTCTATAGTTACCTGGCAAAGACTTAAATCACTTTTTAAATATAGGCACCACTTTGGCCCTACACCAATCCTGTGGTACTATTCCAGTCCTTAACGAGTCCCTAAAAATTAGAAACAAAGGCTTTGAAATTACAGAGCTCAATTATTTTAGGATGCTTGGGTTGATGCCATCTGGCCCATGTGCTTTATCTACCTTTACTCTGTCTAAATATTTCTGGACCATATCACTTTTGAGCCATTGTGGATCATGTCGGGCTGTGTCAATACCATCCTCATTCTGGTCATGAGCTCCCCCATGCTCCTTTGTATACACAGAGCTGAAGAAAGTATTTAATAAATTTGCCTTCTCTTTGTCCCCAGTCACCCACTCAAGACTATTTTGTAAAGGGCCTACATGCTCAGACCTGACCTTTACTATTAATATATTTGAATCATTTTTTGGGGTTTGTCCTATTATCTTTTGCAATCTGTCGTTCATTTTGAATTTTTGCGTCCTTGATTTCCTTTTTACATATTCTGTTATATTCTTTATAACAATTAAACAACGATAGTGTTCCTTCATTTTTATATTTTTTTAAAGCTCTTTTCTTTTTATTTATAGCTTTTTTAACTTTGGCTGTGAGCCACATAGGTTTTATTTTTAGCCTTTTAAACGTATTGCCCATGGGAGTATACTTTGCAGTGAGTTTGCATACAGTTTTTTTGAAGAATTCCCATTTCTGTTCTGTGTTCAACGATGCCAATATTCCCTCCCAGTCTAAGTTTTGGAGAGCAGCCCTAATCCTTGGAAAATTTGCTCTTAAAGTTAAGTGTTTTTTTATTTCCTGTCTGCGTTTGTTTCTTACAGCTAGCATTAAATGAAATGATATTATAGTCACTGCTACCCAGATGTTCCTTTTTATGAACATTATTAATAAGCTCTGCATGGTTTGAGATTACCAGGTCCAACAGAACATCATTTCTACTCGAGGCCTCAATAAAGTGTACCATAAAATTGTTTTGTAATAGGTTTATACATTTTTGCCCTTTAAGTGTTCCAGCAGTGCCATTATTCCAGCCTATGTCTAGGTAGTTAAAATCCCCCATTATTATCACTGTCCAAGCCCTTGCCGCCCTTTCTATCTGTGCAAGGACTGAGTCTCCACCTCCTCATTAATACTGGGAGGTCTATACCAAACTCCAATGATGATTTTTGTATTACGCACACCCATGTACATTTCCACCCATGCTGCTTCAGACTCCTCACACTCTCCATCAACTAGGTCTTTTTTCACACTCACTTTGAGATCACTTCTCACATAGAGACAGACACCACCACGCCTCCATTTTTACCCTGTCTTTCCTAAAGAGAGCATAGTTTGCACATGTTTGATTCAGTTGCATTACCAAGGACTGACATGCTCCACAGCTGATCACAGTTCAAAGTCATATGGCTTTGTGTGCCATTTAGAAGGTGATTAGCTACACCTGATTGAGTTTATAAGTCATTTTTAGGATGTGGGGGGGGGGGGGGTGGTGAACCTTTTTTCAAAGGTAAGGTTGTTCTTAAAAACAAAACTTATGCAAAAAAAAAAAATGTGCACAAGGTAAATCTGGCTCCTGCCAGGCACGAGTTGGAGAATATGATGGGAAGTATTTTGAATGATTAGGGTAGGATGAACGATGGCTAGGTCATTTACCATGATGTAGAGGGAAAAACTAATAGGATTTTGAAAGAATCTGATAGCAATGCATAGTATGAGGTTACAAGTGGAAAGTATATTAAATGTTTAGTGGTAGGATAGGAAAAGCAGTAAAAAGAATATTTATGTATTAGGTTAGAAATCTAGTTTGGTTAAAAATTGTGAATTTTCTTTTTTAACAAAGCATGGTAACTTTTATTCTTAGGTTAATTGGAGATACAGAAAACCTTTCAGCAGCATTGAGCATGATACATTGTAGAAATGAACCATGTTTTTAGAGGACTGGATGATGTTGCAGTGGTCTAAGCAAAAATTATGAAGACATGAACTGAAACTTTAATGGTCTTTTGCTGTGGAAGCAGAAGAACTGATTGGTGGCTTGTGCAGATGTGTTCAGTATGACATCTAGAACTTGTTTCTTGCAGGTTTGGAGATGCAGTAAAGGGAACTCTTGTAGTAGGTGCCCTCTCTTGGCCTTCCCCTTGGGTCATAGTGATTGGATCTTTTTTTTCTACCTGTGGAGCTGGACTACAGAGCCTGACCGGTGCCCCACGCCTACTTCAGGCCATTGCCAAGGATGGAATCATCCCTTTCCTGAGGGTAACAACTGAATGACATGAAAAATGTTGATATTTTTTGATACTGTATCTACAGTCCGGTCCATAAATATTGGGACATTGACACAATTCTAATCTTTTTGGCTCTATACACCACCACAATGGATTTGAAATGAAACAAACAAGATGTGCTATAACTGCAGACTTTCAACTTTAATTTGAGGGTATTTACATCCAAATCAGGTGAATGGTGTAGGAATTACAACAGTTTGTATATGTGCCTCCCACTTTTTAAGGGACCAAAAGTAATGGGACAGATTAACAATCATAAATCAAACTTTCACTTTTTAATACTTGGTTGCAAATCCTTTGCAGTCAATTACAGCCTGAAGTCTGGAACGCAAAGACATCACCAGACGCTGGGTTTCATCCCTGGTGATGCTCTGCCAGGCCTCTACTGCAACTGTCTTCAGTTCCTGCTTGTTCTTGGGGCATTTTCCCTTCAGTTTTGTCTTCAGCAATTGAAATGCATGCTCAGTCAGGTGATTGACTTGGCCATTGCATAACATTCCACTTCTTTCCCTTAAAAAACGCTTTGGTTGCTTTCGCAGTATGCTTCGGGTCATTGTCCATCTGCACTGTGAAGCGCCGTCCAATGAGTTCTGAAGCATTTGGCTGAATATGAGCAGATAATATTGTCCGAAACACTTCAGAATTCATCCTGCTGCTTTTGTCAGCAGTCACATCATCAATAAATACAAGAGAACCAGTTCTATTGGCAGCCATACATGCCCACGCCATGACACTACCACCACCATGCTTCACTGATGAGGTGGTATACTTAGGATCATGAGCAGTTCCTTTCCTTCTCCATACTCTTCTCTTCCCATCACTCTGGTACAAGTTGATCTTGGTCTCATCTGTCCATAGGATGTTGTTCCAGAACTGTAAAGGCTCTTTTAGATGTTGTTTGGCAAACTCTAATCTGGCCTTCCTGTTTTTGAGGCTCACCAATGGTTTACGTCTTGTGGTGAACCCTCTGTATTCACTCTGGTGAAGTCTTCTCTTGATTGTTGACTTTTACACACATACACCTTCCTCCTGGAGAGTGTTCTTAATCTGGCCAACTGTTGTGAAGGGTGTTTTCTTCACCAGGGAAAGAATTCTTCGGTCATCCACCACAGTTGTTTTCCGTGGTCTTCCGGGTCTTTCGGTGTTGCCAGCTCACTGTTGTGTTCTTTCTTTTTAAGAATGTTCCAAACAGTTGATTTGGCCACACCTAATGTTTTTGCTATCTCTCTGATGGGTTTGTTTTGTTTTTTCAGCCTATTGATGGCTTGCTTCACTGAAAGTGACAGCTCTTTGGATCTCCTATTGAGAGTTGACAGCAACAGATTCCAAATGCAAATAGCACACTTGAAATGAACTCTGGACCTTGTATCTGCTCCTTGTAAATGGGATAATGAGGGAATATTTATTCCCCTAATCCCCTATATTTTTCTCCAAACCATAGGGGATTAACCTACTAATTTAGGTACCTTTATTTTCATATAAATAATATGATTGTCTATTAACACAAAAAATATACGCACGGACAATCTGTTTATTTTACACCAGTCACCAAACAGGGGCCAGCTCTTACACATATATAAATAGTATGTCTGCATAAAATATACGTACAGACTATATGTTTATCCTATACCAGGGTCTAATAATAATAATTCTTTATACATATACTATTATCTTCCCGATAGGATTAATAACTGTGGACCAATATTTATTGGAGCTGCGTAGATACACCTTTTAATCGTAACATTTTGTGAAGTTCCTTTCACTGTTTACAAGTATATATATTTTTGATTGTATCTATTTCCAAAAATATTTGCATGTCCGAGATGAGAATATGGCAAGCTCTCACATGTGATTGGTTGAAGTTTGTCTCTTCTTTTTTTATACACATGAAGAGAAGAAAACGATTTTTTTCGAATTTTTTTTTTTTTTTTTCCCAGATGAATGTTGGCTTTCAGTGATACGGGTGTCTAGCATAAAAGAGGAAGAAAAAAAAAAAAAAAAGGAGAAAAAAAAGGAGGGGGGGGGGGGTGAGTCTTTTCAGTGCTCAGCTAGTCTTTCAACACAAAGGATGCGCTCTATTGTGACATTCATGCTTTAGGGAGTGACATTGTCATTTTCCTATTTTTACAGTTTTTTATGTTTAGAGCGCCTCTTTATCTTTTCAAATTGCATCCACATATATGCATTCATTCGTCAGCTAAGCATTGTGTGATTTATGGAAGAATTCTTTATTTTTTCCTTTTTCTATTAATGATTTTACAAACCTTTTTTGTATGTTTGTCTGTTCATACATATTGAACATTGTGGATTTGTACACACACATGCAGATTGTAGGAAGAATTTGTAATTTTGTATATCGTAACAAAGATTGAGAATACAAATTGCATGTGTGTGGGTGTTGCTAGCACTCAGATGATTGAGTCTCACTTTGTTAGAGCCAGGTGTTTGTGTCCCGGCAATTACATTTTTGATTGGTGAAGGTGATACGACCTGGCTCATAAAGAGGAGGCATTTGTCTGTGTGCAATCAGCAATGAATAAGCACAAGGTGTGAAACGCGTCTGCTGTCCAGTCTGTCTTGCAGTCTTGTCTGATGTTGTACCTATGATTTGAAGAAATAAACTCAAGTTTCCTAGTTCCTGGGTCTGGAAGTGCCACTTTCTTCTTCATTTACATGGATTTCTTAGGTCACGGACCTTGGTGAGCACCCATTCCTACAGGACTGCCACAGCTGCTCGGGATCTATCTGGCTCAGCTGAATGTTTTCAGAGCGGTGATTTGTTTCATTTTGGTTTCCTAATGAGGGAATAACACACACCTGGCCATGGAACAGCTGAGAAGCCAATTGTCCTATTACTTTTGGTCCCTTAAAAAGTGGGAGGCACATATACAAACTGTTGTAATTCCTACACCCTTTACCTGATTTGAATGTAAATACCATCAAATTAAAGCTGAAAGTCTGCAGTTAAAGCACATCTTGTTTGTTTCATTGAAATACATTGTGGTGGTGTATAGAGCCAAAAAGATTAGTATTGTGTCGATGTCCCAATATTTGTGGACCTGACTGTAGGTAATTCAGGTAAAATAGATTTGTATGTAAAAGATTAAAAAAAAACTAATCCTTTTTATTCTTTTTTTTTTCTTTTACAAAAACAGGTATTTGGTCACGGAAAGAGTAATGGTGAACCTACTTGGGCATTGTTGCTTACAGCTGTAATTGCGGAGTTGGGGATTCTCATTGCTTCTTTGGATTTGGTAGCACCGATCCTGTCCATGTATGTCATTTAATTACTTGCAAATCAAGCGATTTATATATGATATTAAGTACAAACAAAAAACAGCTGCACAATTTAAAGGGGTTACCATTAGCATTTCAAAGTCATTTTCCAGGGAGTTTTTTTCAGCACCGTACAATAGTCCACCTGCAGATTGATCTGCTCATTACCTTTTTTATTTTTACAAATAATTTACTTGGTGAAAGATATATTAATGAATAACCAAAATAAAAGTATGATAAAAGGTATTATTGACAATAGAATTCACTATACAAGTGTTATTATAAAGCGTATGAAATATTAGAGATATGCCATAAGCTGATAGTGTTTATTGAGGTACTCCATGTTGTGTGTTAATAGTTTTCTTGTTCACTTATGCATGCATTGGCTTCCTAAATCATTAACATAAGTTTTTTTCTTTTAAGATTATTTGAAAAAGTTATTCTAAACTTTAAAAATTGTTTTTATTGTGGACATGCACCATAGTATGTGTAATTTACATACAGTTCCTCATTTATTCTTCCTAGTATATCTATCTGTTGGATTGGGGTATGCCATTCTTTTTATTAGTGCCTGTGTTCTGTTGTGCAGTCACTATAGTTCATTCTGACATCCATTCTATCTGTATGACTTCACATCTGCTAGGTGACGTAGTCTAGGTTCACAGATGTGACTTCACTGTCCAGTCATGTTACACTGACCTTTTCATGGGTCTCAAGAGAAGTCTTTGCCACATTTGTTCTCATCTTTGTTCACCACTCATCGTCTATCACTGAAAAGAATGGCAAGATGTTACTCTACATTTTAATTAAATATAGCTCTGATCTAAATGCTTTTTTTAAATTACTTGTATATTTAGTTCTGTTCTAACAGATAACAAGATATATGACACAATATAACTAAAAATAGTGTATTATTAGACTGCTAATAATTATTTAGCTCTTCACATAAGATGTATTAGTCATTTGTCTGCATTAGACTTAAGATTACTGTTCTACAAAATTCCCCTTCACTCCTGCTTGAGTGACAGCTTACTATTGTCAGTGTCAAGAAATGAATACACCAAATGAAAGCAAGAGCTGAAAGTAAAATGTGGGCTTTTTTTCCTTTATTTTAACCTGATGATCGTACTAGTAGCATGCTTCCTGTTCTGGGGTAATAACGCTTACCTTACTGTATATATGAAGAAGTAGCATTGTCACTTTAGTGTGTTAGGACTTCAGAATGCCTTCCCCTCTCCAGTGCCATCTTATGAGCATTAGAGGGCCCCGGGCAATGCAGTGCACTGGGGCCCTGCCTACACAATCACCCAAGAGAATAAAAATGCAAATTATCGATAAGTCTATATTTATTGGTACAGCAGTGCCAGGCTAATGACAGCTTCCAAGTTTGGCGGCTGGGTCCGATGAACACACACATGGACGTAATTCAGACTCGACAGCAGCCTGACAGCAGCGCAGGGCCGACAGGCGCTTGCCACCTGCTAAGTTCAGTGGCAGGATGCACACGGGAATTGGGACTAATGCTTGGCTGGGGCAGGGCAGGTGGGGTCCCCCGGGCAAGTGGGGCCCCTAGGCAACTGCCCAGCATGCCCTTTCGGTAAGATGGCCCTGCCCATTTACTCATATCATGAACATAGAGGGAGGTGTACTGCAGTTCACAGAGGAGAGCTGGGCAGGGCTGATAATATTGCCTGATATTTTAGTGCAGTGAGTGTAAAGGATGTACAAACACAAATGTCAGGATCAGCGGGTATTGAACAGATATAACAAAGCACTTTCAGTTGTATATTGAACAGGCCAAAATGGAGAAATTAGGGGAAGTACATTTTTAGCGTTTGCACATACACTATATATCTTAGTCACAGCTGATCATATTTTACAGTACAGAACCTTTCATTTTGATGCATCTTTATCCATCTTTAACATATTGCATACACTAGGCTCAATTCTTATAAGCTATCACCCCAGGATATGTATACTTCTTTTCAAAAAGGTGACAATTCTTTTGAGCTGGGTCTAATGAGATTTGAAAATATCAGTCACATGGCTGAAATAAAGAGTCTTTATACTTATGTTAAAGCTTTTTTGAATTAAGCCTAATGTGTTAAAAAATACAGTAATGTTTACAGATGCTAAAGCCTGTTTTTGTCTAGACCCTATCCATGCCTTAGTCTCATGTTACTTCATTATAGGTTTTTCCTGATGTGCTACCTTTTTGTGAACTTGGCTTGTGGGTTGCAGACTCTTCTCCGGTCTCCCAACTGGAGGCCTCGTTTCCAGTATTACCACTGGTAAGTTCCACCATTATATCTTTCAGCGTTTGTTTGATTTTAATTTTTTTTTTTTTTATTTTAAGTTGTCAATTTTTTTTTTTTTTTTAAATATTGATCTTACTTTTACTCGGTTTTTACTCATTAAAGTTTACATTGCAAAACTTCATAGGAATTTACATTATCATGCATAGTTCATATTTAATGCTGAGAAATCAGTGTCAGGTAGTTCTGAGTACAGGTCATTTGGCTGCAAAAATAGGTGTAATAATAGAATAACCCAAAAAAAATAAAACCTTAAACCATTTCTCACATCTAATTATTCCTTCATGTGAATTGAGAGAATCTCTAAACTAATGCTTAAAGTGGAATTAAAGTAAATGGAAGACTTCCATTCACCCCTTGTCCTGGTGACAAATCTAAAATTTTGACAATGGTTACAAGTACAAATAGAAAGGTAACTCTCCTCACCAGGAGCAAATACAGCAATAAAAAATTCACATACAATACTAATACAGCCAGTAAACTCCCCAGCATGTTATCCTATGTGTTAATGCACATATAGGCTTTTATCAGCTACTTTTGACAGGGGCGTGTTCAGGCTGGAAAAAAAATCCCCAGAACTACTGCGTTTGAAGAGGAGTTTCTCTTTCGTCCACCGACGGACGTAGCTGCTGCTTTAAATCATAGACGGATGGGTAATAAGCCCCTCCCACTAAGAGTGACCAGGTAGAGCCAAAGGCTTTGACACGACCAGGTGGGCGGGGTCCCTGGGTATTACCCCTGGCCTCACCGTTGCATCTTCAGTTTTAGCTTAGAGTGGCCAAACAGCTCCCTGCTGGGACCTTTTTGTCCTAGCTCTGTTTTAAACGTCTTAAAGGGACCGCTGTGTACATTCCCGGCATAAACAATTGGCAGGCGGACTACCTGATTAGTCAAAGCCTGGATCAGGGAGAGTGGTCCCTGCATCCACAAGTGTTCCACCAGCAGTGTCTCCGGTGGGGGACCCCGGATGTGGACCTGTTCGTCTCCAGTCAAAACAGGAAAATTTCAAAGTTTCAAAGATCCTCTGGCCGATGCTGTAGATGCCCTGATGGCTCCCTGGAGCCAGTACGGGCTAAATTATGTGTTTCCTCTGCTGAAACTTTTATCTCGCCTGCTATGCAGGGTCGAGTTGGAGGGGATTCCGGTAATTCTGGTGGCTCCAGATTGGCCCCGGAGATCCTGGTACGCCGACGTGATTCGGCTGAGGGTCGCAGGTCCGTGGACACTTCCTCTGTGGGAAGATCTTCTATCTCAGGGTCCGATCTTTCCTCCTGCTTTACAGTCGCTGGCTTTAAAGGCTTGGCTGTTGAGAGCAAGGTGTTAAAGGACAGGCGTCTGTCCAATTCTGTGATCCTTACCTTACTCAAGGCTAGGAAGTCCACTTCTCGGAAGATTTATCATCGTACGTGGAAAGTGTACATTGCTTGGTGCGAATCGCTGAAGCTGCATCCTAGATCCTTTGCTATCAGCAGGATCCTGACCTTTCTACAGAAAGGGGTTGACCAACGTTTGGCGTTGGGCATTCTTAAGTGTCAGATCTCGGCCTTGGCTGTGTACTTCCAATGCCCTTTGGCTACGCACTCTTTGATTCGTATGTTTCTTCAGGGGGTTCGCCATTTGGCTCCCCCCAGGAGGTCTCCGTTACCTCCTTGGGACCTTAATTTGGTTCTATCGGTTCCTCAGAAACCCCCTTCGAGAACATAAGACACATTTCCTTGCTCGCCTTGTCGCAGAAAGTTGCCTTTTTGGTGTGCTATCACCTCTGCATGCAGGGTTTCTGAACTAGCGGCGCTATCTTGCCGCTCTCCTTATCTGGTAATACACAGGGATAAGGTAGTGTTTCGGCCTAATCCGTTGTTTCTTCCTAAGGTGGTTTCAGACTTCCATCTGAACGAAGACATAGTGCTTCCGTCACTCTGTCCAAAACCTTCACATCCTAAGGAAATTGCCTTGCATTGCTCAGATGTGGTTCGGGCGATACAGGTGTATCTGAAGACTACTGAGTCCTTTTGTAAGTCAGACTCTCTGTTTGTGAATACGGATGGACCCCGTAGGGGTCATGCTGCATCTACGGCGACCATCTCTCGATGGATCAGACAGACGGTGGTGAAGGCGTATTCTCTTAAGGGCAAGGTTCCTCCTTTCCCTGTCACGGCTCACTCTACGCGGGCATTGAGTGCATCTTGGGCTTTCCGCCATCAGGCATCAGTGATGCAGGTTTGCAAGGCGGCCACTTGGTCCTCTGAACATACGTTCACCAAGTTTTACAGAGTGGATGTGTTAGCAACCTCGGATGCGTCCTTTGGCCGCAAGGTTTTCAGGCCGCCATTTAAGGGATAGTCTACTTTTCCTTCTCCTTTATGGTTTTGCTACAATTGAGCCCCAGTTGTTGCTAGTTGGGCTCCATGTTATATAGTTGGCTATGTTAGCCGTGGGAATTGCATTCTTTTAAGTTTGTCCTTTCCCTACCCCTGGTTACTGCTTTTGGACGTCCCATCCGTCTATGATTTAAAGAAGCAGCTACGTCTGTCGGTGGACAAAAGAGAAAATGGGATTTTTTACTTACCATAAAATCCATTTCTCTGAGTCCACCGACGGATGTAGCTCCCACCCCTCTTTTCTCTGAAGAGTTGGGTTTTGGTTATTATTATTCACTGTTTGAACTAAACTGAAGATGCAACGGTGAGGCCAGGGGTAATAACCCAGGGACCCCACCCCCCTGGGTATATCAAAGCCTTTGGCACTACCTGGTCACTCCTAGTGGGAGGGGCTCATTACCCATCCGTCTATGATTTAAAGCAGCAGCTACGTCTGTCAGTGGACTCAGAGAAATGGATTTTACGGTAAGTAAAAAATCAATTTTTACGCTGGTAAAACGTGGCTATATGGCGTTTTATCAGCCTTTTTTCAGCTTCAAGGTTTTGTGGGAGTATAGTTTTGCTAAAAAATGCTAAAAAAAAACACGAAAGCAGCAAAATGCTAATGTAAAAATACTGTTAAACCCACGTTTTTAACACTGCATTCTACAGCTACTGCTACTGGCGTCTTTATAACGTCCAGTGTGCATGAGGCCTAAGAATGGAAAAAAAAAAACTTAAACCCAAGGCACTTGGTGACATAATTATAAACTACTTCCCCCAGCTATAAAAACTTCAGTGTGTGAAAAATCTATTTAAAAAACTGCAATTTTTTTATTTTGTCTGTTTAAAAATGTACTGGGAAAAAGCATATATGACATGGTTTTTGTATGTTGTAAAGCTGTTTCAAAAACAAAAAAAACTATTGGAAAGAAAAAAACTGCAAATCTAACAAAGTAGTTGCATATGACAGCATATTATGTGAATTTAAGTCATAGCATATAAATTAGTCATCCCAGAGGTATAACTGTGTGCTAAACATAAGAAAGCCGTCACTTGTTATGTGCCTTTGCTGCCACTTGAAGCTGGACTTGGGAATCCAATGGATATTCTGTAACAGAGCGAGGGTAAACAAAGGCGCAAAGACCTACTTAGTGCAGTGATATATTTTATCAAAATAGTACATATATAAACAGACAGTAAATATTGTACTCACAAGTGTGTTTACAGAGGGCGCACATGTAAGGTATCTCAGCTTCAGAGTCCAGTAATACTGTATGTCCAGTGTAAGGCCTGTGTAGCCACGGCTATGAGCAGGAAGATCGATCGCACTGTGGATGCTCCTAAAATGCCAGTATAAGGATCAGTCACCACAGCTGTGGAATAACAGCAGGCCACTCTCACACCTGTCAGCTTGCAAAGCCCCCCGGGAATGCTGCTGACCCCTCCTAGTCCATACTAGTTCTCCTTGCCAAAAAAAAAAAAAAATCAGACTAGCATGTGCTGGGATTGATGCCAAAACCACCTGGACTCTGCACTAGAAACAAACCGCATCATATTGTTGATAGAGTAACTGATTCATATCTCTTGTTTATTTACTTGCAGTTAAAAAAAATGTATATGTTTCACAGTAAGAGTGTATTTGTTCAAGTTATTTGTATGCATAATTCAATTTGTTTAACTTAACATGTACATTTTAAAGAAGAAGTAAACTTCCTAAAAAAAAAAAATTTGCCCCAGACAGTTTGCATTGCATATTAGCCTATTATGACAGACTTGCCTGAAAACGAAGCCCTCCATTGATGTGCTGTCACGCTGAAGGCGCTTCCATCTTCACCTGGTCTTCTTTCCGTGTTTGCGGGCTTCAATGATATAAATGGCCAAGCCAGAGATGACTTCACTCGCGTCTCCAGCTGCATCTAAATAAATATCTCCTAAACGGTTTAGGTGATATTTACTGTACTTATAGGTGAGCCTTATTTTAGGCCTACCTATAGGTAAAAATCATACATGGGAGTTTACTCCCACTTTAATTTCAATGTATACCATTTTTTGTTAATTGATGCCTTCTGTGCTTGTTTGTATTACAGGACATTGTCATTCTTGGGAATGGCTCTTTGCTTAGCCTTAATGTTCATATCATCTTGGTATTATGCTCTCATTTCCATGGTGATTGCTGGAATGATCTACAAGTACATAGAATATCATGGGTGAGAAAATTTGATATGCATTCTCTTCAGACTGATATGTTTGCCTGTAATACATTTCCACCATACAGCCTTTACTTTTAGCTTATGTTTGTCTCTTACTTAATGTGTACAGAGCGGAAAAAGAATGGGGAGATGGGATCAGAGGTCTTTCTCTGAGTGCTGCACGCTTTGCTTTACTTAGACTGGAAGAGGGACCTCCACACACTAAAAACTGGAGGTAACGCTGGCCAACCATTTTTGTGTTAATAATGTGTATGTATGATTTCTCATATCAATCAAGTCTGTTTTTCTACTACCTAGGCCACAGCTTCTTGTTTTGGTGAAACTGGATTCCGATCTTCATGTATCACAGCCACATCTCCTTTCCTTTGCATCTCAGTTGAAAGCTGGGAAAGGTCTGACTCTTGTTGGGTCTGTTTTGATTGGGGATTACCTGGAGAATTATGCAGAAGCTCTTGCAGCGGAGCAGGTATGGATACAGTATTACTTATTTTGCAATGCATGTCTTTGCAAATCAGTCAAGTGATTTAGTAAATAAGCAGTATAGCAGTTCATCTATCTAGCAGAACTTCAGACAGTTATAATTAGTATGGTTCTTCAGTGTAAAAGGTTTACATCACATTTGCCCTTATGTCCCTTTCCATTGGTCAGGGAGTTACCCGCCTCTCTACTGTGACAGGAGAGACATGTTCAAAAGTCACAATCTCTGAGGCACCCCCTTTTTCTCCAGTTTTTCCGAAACTACCTCAGCCTTTCCCTCTTCTGCTGTGGATCAATTTTTTGAGCAGACCATATTGTTAGTCTTTGAGCATCAGGTTGATTTCCAGCCTGATTAATCAGCTTTCTAGTTCTGGTACTGACTAGGTAGTATTGTTATACCTTTATCAGAGACAGTTTGGATTCTGACTTGGATGAATTGTTGTATTCTCTCGCTGCTTTCTCTGTGCCATTGAAATGCAATTTTTGGGAGGCCAGTTTTTCATAACTGCTTACTTCAGGACAAAGGTGAACAATCTAAGCTCTATGGTGCGTTCCATATCCTGCACTGGTAGGTGGAGGCCATTGGGAGAGGGCCACATAAACCTTTGGCTTAGTCTAGTTTCATGATGCAGGATCCTCTTATGTTTGCAGGAAATCCTTTCATGATTACAGGGGATCTCTTCACCAAGATCTTGGACTTTCTTCCTTGGTGGATTTGCAAGCTTGAGAGGAAGGACCTGCTGTCAATCTTCCTTGTTTTGCTATTACCCAGGCAAATATTTTTTTGCCATTCTGAAAAGACTCCTAATGAAGCATTAGAAGCAGTGTAGAGCTTCTCTAGTCTCGTAACTCTGAGGTTTCAAGATAGACATGTTATTTTGAGAAAGGTTTCTCCTAGGGCTTGCTCCAGGGACACTTGTTTCTTCTTACAGATATAGGTGAACTTGGTCCTCAGCCTTATCAGATCTATAGCCAAATAATAAAATAAAATTGCCACTAAATTCAAAATGACCTCAATAACAAAATCGTAAAACATATATAACACATTAATATGATAGGTTGTGCAAATAAATCAATACAAACAAAGGTATTAAACAGAAGGATCAAACATAATTAAAATAATACACAATGGTCCATATAAAGTGCTAGTGTGCAGAGATGACATGATTTTATAAATTAATATATCACATAATAAACCATAACCATAAAGTGCTGGTGTGAAAATATATGTGAAATAATGATATAACTAAATAAATAATACATCAAATTGATGACCCAAACAAAATGTTAGTCATAAAGTGCTGGCGTGAATATTCGTAAATTAATCAATTAAAAAAAAAAAACATTATGTAAAAAATGTTATGATAAAGTTCATGTGCAAAAAGGTGCAAATAGCAGTGATCTGAATAACGTGATGTGCACTCAATTCTTGCAGGGAATGCGACACTGAGTGCAATGGCTGCTCACCTCCACAATAGTTGTAATAAGTGTGGTGTAGAGACACTGTCTCCTATATGGCTCCAACCAGGGTAGCAGGAAAGCAGATGGATGATGGTTTCTATTTATCAGGGGGTCCGCTTGTCTCTCTCCCTCATAAGGATATAATAAGAAGTGGCCTCATGGTGTAGTATTTTAAAATATTTTTTGAAGAATCTTAGATAACTTGCATATAAAACAGGGTAGGTGTTTGCCACAATCGCGATACAGGTAAAATGTAAACTTCTGGCCACGGCCATAGACGGGAAGTGACGTCAGAGGGAGGAGCCGGGTGACGTCACTTCCGGTCTACGGCAGTGGCCGGAAGTTTACATTTTACCTGTACCGCGATTGCGGTGAGCAGCTACCCTGTTTTATATGCAAGTTATGTAAAATTCTTCAATAAATGTTTTAAACTACTACACCATGAGGCCCCTTCTTATTATATCCTTTATTCTTTACCATCACCATGTGATCGTGGTTCACCCCCCCCATTTTTATACAATTTATTTTTTGGATCTTCTTAAAATACTTCATTGGTAGCGCTTTAGGCCCTTTTTATTCCTTATCTTATCAGATCTATATTTCCCCTTGAAGTTTTTGATGGGGCGATCTAACCTTTTACTTACTATAATTGCCTTGCTGAGTCAGAAGTAAGATGTTCCTTACAGCCATCAGCCCTTGTTTCCCTGCCTTGTTTTGTATCTGATTGGTGATACATCAAGTAAAGAGGTAGTTACACAGCACAGGCTTTGGGATGCAGGAGTACCCACCACACACACAGGGTGCTCACAGGGATCCAGCTGCAGTGTAATATGCAGCATTTCAAATGCTTTTGCACAATTTATATAACTAGCCTGTTGTCTGGAGTTACCCTTTAAATCGTCAGTTGGTAGTGAGTAGCAGGATCAAAACTCAGTGTTTACCCAAATAAGTTTTACCCTCTAAATATATTCTGAAGCATAAGTAGTGGATAAAACACTGCCCAGATGACAAGGCTCTTCAGCTACTTTCTCATCTACTGCAGGCACTGAAGCAGCTGATGGAACAAGAGCGAGTGAAAGGCTTCTGTCAGGTGGTTGTAGCCCAGAAGAAAAGAGAGGGTTTGTCTCACCTTATCCAGTCCTGTGGCCTTGGAGGAATGAGACACAACACTGTGATCATGGGTTGGCCTAGTGGCTGGAGACAGAGTGATGACTCTCGGGCATGGAAGACATTCATCGGTAAGCACTACTTTCTACTCCAGTCGGTTTCTGTTGAAAATGCAAATGTGTAATTGGTTGCCGCTCCTTTAAAATGTTTTGCTTTTTTTGAATAATGAATGGAAACTCATTTTTTCTCTTTTTAATCTTGTACCCTTCTCCTACAGCTACTGTTCGTGTCACCACTGCTGCCCGCCTGGCCTTACTTGTGGCTAAGAATGTGTCTCTGTTTCCTGGATCTCGGGATATTCTAGCAGAGGGAAACATAGATGTGTGGTGGATTGTACATGATGGTGGAATGCTAATGC
This sequence comes from Pelophylax lessonae, assembly GCF_965119305.1. Taxonomy (NCBI): domain Eukaryota; kingdom Metazoa; phylum Chordata; class Amphibia; order Anura; family Ranidae; genus Pelophylax; species Pelophylax lessonae. Next base: position 316,688,779 of record NC_138768.1, on the reverse strand, counting down.
TGTTGCCGTTCCTCCTGAAGCAGCACAAGGTGAAAGAAATATTGCATCACCGTCTCCTGTACATTTGCATCAATATCCTGTCCCTACAGTTTCCTCTGATTTTTTTTTTTGTAATCATTACTTCTCATTTCTCACAATTTTTTTTAACTTTGCATAACTTATCCTTTTGTTTTTACTATTTTTACTTTTTGATTCTGTGTATGGAGGAATACGCTGTAGAATTATAGCTAAATATTAGAAGCATCTTCTAATAGCAATATATTTTTATCCTATGATTTATTTTTCTTGTGTGTACTTATATCTACTTAGGTATGGCGGAAGTGCAAGATGCGTATTTTCACAGTGGCTCAAATGGAAGACAACAGCATTCAGATGAAGAAAGATTTGGCCACATTCCTATACCATTTACGTATCCAAGCTGATGTGGAGGTGGTAGAAATGGTGAGTATATATAAATTAGGGGGAAAAAAACATTTTTTGTAAAAATTTTAAAAAAGTGAAAAATAAAGTTTGGCAAATTCAACACTTATGGTTTTATACCTATAACAAGAGAGCTGGTTAAAATGCAGTCCCTGTTATTCTAATACTACATCGTGGAGTTTTAAGAGCTATGCTTTCTTTTTGGGTCTAATCTTAATCCAATCTTAATCTTAAAACATCATTTATATGCTGATAAGCTCATGATCTGGTATCAGTCAAATCACCAGCTTACTGCTGAAAAGCATAAGACTTTTCTGTACTTCTGGTACCTCAAGAACTGTTGCGGCAAGTTAGACTTGGTAAAGTGGGTGTAAACCACAACCATGGCATTTTGTTTAACGCACAATGTGTCATAAAGTATTTAATTTTTTTTTTTTTTTTTTTACCAAATACTTATTTTTAATATGTTTAACCCATTGTTGCATCTTGTACTGCTGACCACCTGCAGCACTAGAATTTGTTTAAATAAAAGCTGCAGATTTTTTAAATTTAAAATTACTATTGAAATTACATTAACATGGTAAAGTTTAAATGAGATTTTAGTGATTGGCTTTACATACATTTTTATTAATGTCCTAGTAAGAACTAGTATGTTAGTTACCCTTTATCCTGGTGAACTGGTAAAAGCATTTTTGGATCCATTACATGTTTATTAAACAGATGAAACATTTTTTAGTTTACCAACCACTTAAGGACTAGGCCTAAGTTAAAATCCGTATTTTTGCAGGAAATTTACTTAGAACCCCCAAGCGGTCTTGCATACGCTATTTTTTGGGAAAAAAATACGCTTTTTTACTAAAAAAAAATAAATTAGTAAACTTAAACTAGTAGTAAGTTTACTAGTAGTAGCAAACTAAACTTCAATTTCTTTCTATAATGTGAAGGATAACGTTACGCTTAGTAAATTGATACCTAACGTGTCATGCTTTAAAATTGCGCAGGCTCGTGGAATGGTTACAAACTTTGGTACTCCGTAATTTCTACAGGTTACCAGTTTAGAGTTACAGAGAAGGTCCAGTACTAGAATTATTGCTTTCGCTCTAACGATTGTGGCGATACCTCATGTGTGGTTTGAACACTGTTTACATATGTGAGCGCCATTTGCGAATGTGTTCGCTTCTGCGCGTGAGCTCTGAGGGACGGGGCACTTTAAATTTTTTTATTTTTTCCTTATTTATTTTTATACACTGTCCTCTTAAAAAAATGTTTTTTTGATCACTTTTATTCCTATTAAAAGGAATGTAAACATAATAGAACAGGACAGATCATTTTTAATGTGCGATCTGTGGTCAAAAAAGACCTCAGATCTCACAATTACACTTAAAAGCAATTTTAAAAAAAATGGCCCTTTAAGGCCATGATGTTTGACGTTGCTCTGGTCCTCCAAGGGTATAGATTCAAGTGGGGGGCTATCTTGCCCTCATTCGATGTCCTGCCCATCTGCACGGGGGATTATATCGTTTTTCCCACTACCGACTGCTCCGGTAAGCAGGGAAAATGACCGGGACGCGGCGGGAGGGGGGTGAACACCTCTCCCGTGGCCCATAAAAGTGATCCTGTGGCGGATCTGCTGCTGGGACCACTTTTATGGAAAAGCAGACTGCCCGCCGTGTAAAAAAAAAAAAATACCAGGGTTATGGCAGCCGGTATTTAACGTCAAGGTAGTGACGTAAATACACGGTGGGCAGTCCAGAAGTGGTTACTGACATATACCATTCAAAAAGGTATTTAGGTTTAAGGTGTTCATCCTTCTGTTCACATTAACCACTTCCCGCCCGCCCTATTACAAATTGACGGCGGGAATGTGGTTGTGTTATCCTGACCGGACGTCATATGACGGCGGCAGGATAACACAGCTCTGGGCGCCCCTCGGGGGCGCGCAGAGCGGCGATCGGTGATGCGAGGTGTCAGTCTGACACCCTGCATCTCCGATCTCGGTAAAGAGCCTCTGACGGAGGCTCTTTACCATGTGATCAGCCGTGTCCAATCACGGCTGGTCACATAGTAAATAGGAACAGCCGTTGATCGGCTTTCCTTAGTTCGTGCCTGACAGGCACGAGCAAAGGAGCGCCGATCGGCGGCTCCCCTGACAGGGGGGGGGTCGGCACTGGTAATCAGATCATTGATTACCAGTGCAGACCCTCGGGGGGGGGGGGGGGTGCCACTAGATCCACCAGGGATGCCCACTATGACCCCAGGGATGCCCACAATGGCCACCAGGGATGGCAATCAGGGCTCAGGGAGCCCCCCCATTGCCCTCCCCATCAGTGATGCCCACCAGTGTCCTCCCTATCAGTGCTGCCCACAAGTGCCCATCATTGCTATCCTTTAGTGTCGCCCACCAGTGCCCATTATTGCCCACCAGTGCCGCCCATTAGTGCCCATCAGTGCTGTCCGTCAGTGCCACCCATCAGTGCCCACCAGTGCCGCCTATCAGTGCCCATTAGTGCCCGTCAGTGCCACCTATCAGTGCCCATCAGTGCCACCTATCAGTGTCCATCAATGCCGCCTATCAGTGCCCAGCAGTACCGCCTATCAGTGCCCACCAATGCTGCATATCGGTGCTACCTATCAGTGCCGCCTATCAGTGCCACCCCATCAGTGCCACCCCATCAGTGCCTGTCAGTGCAGTCTCATCAGTGCTCATCAGTGCAGGAAAAAACTTATTTATTTACAAAATTTTATAACATAAACAAAAAAACTTTTTTTTTTTCAAACTTTTCGGTCTTTTTTTATTTGTTTAGCAAAAAGTAAAAATCGCACAGGTGATCAAATACCACCAAAAGAAAGCTCTATTTGTGGGGGGAAAATGACATAAATTTGGTGTAGGTACAGTGTTGCATGACCGCGCAATTGTCATTCAAATTGCAACAGCGCTAAAAGGGGAAAATTGGCCTGGGCAGGAAGGGAGGGAAGTGCCCTGTATTAAAGTGGTTAATAAACCAAAAAGTAAAAAAAAAAAAAAGACACTCTGTTTTTTATTTTTTATATATATATATATATATATATATATATATATATATATATATATATATATATATATATGCAACGCTTTGTTTTTCCCACATTTTTCATGAGCTGAACTCAAAGATCTAAGACTTTTTGTATGTACATAAAAGGCCTATTTCTCTCAAATATTATTCACAAATCTGTCTAAATCTGTGTTAGTGAGCACTTCTCCTTTGCCGAGATAATCCATCCACCTCACAGGTGTGGCATATCCAGATGCTGATTAGACAGCATGATTATTGCACAGGTGTGCCTTAGGGTGGCCACAATAAAAGCCACTCTAAAATGTGCAGTTTTATCACACAGCACAATGCCACAGGTGTCCCAAGTTTTGAGGGAACATGCAATTGGCATGCTGACTGCAGGAATGTCCACCAGAGGTGTTGCCCGTGAATTGAATGTTCATTTCTCTACCGTAAGCCGTCTCCAAAGGGGTTTCAGATAATTTGGCAGTACATCCAAAAGGGCCTCACAACCGCAGACCACGTGTAACCACACCAGCCCAGGACCTCCACATCCAGCATCTTCACCTCCAAGATCGTCTGAGACCAGCCACCCGGACAGCTGCTGCAACAATCAGTTTGCATAACCAAAGTATTTCTGCACAAACTGTCAGAAACCATTTCAGGGAAGCTCGTCTGCATGCTCGTCGCCCTTGAGTGGGCAATTCCTTACATTCAATGGCGTCTTGCACTTTTCAGAGGTGTTTTCTTCACGGATGAATCCTGGTTTTTCACTGTACAGGGCAGATGGCAGACCGCGTGTATGGCGTTGTATGGGTTAGCTGTTCGCTGATATCAATGTTGTGGATCGAGTGGCCCATGGTGGCGGTGGGGTTATGGTATGGGCAGGCGTATATTATGGACAACGAACACGGGGGCATTTTATTGATGGCATTCTAAATGCACAGAGATACCATGACAAGATCCTGAGGCCCAATGTTGTGCCTTTCATCCACGACCATCACCTCATGTTGCAGCATGATAATGCACGGCCCCATGTTGCAAGGATCTGTACACAATTCCTGGAAGCTGAAACATCCCAGTTCTTGCATGGTCAGCATATTCACTGGACATGTCACCCATTGAGCATGTTTAGGATGCTCTGGATTGGCGTATAGGACAGCCTGTTCCAGGTCCTGCCAATAACCAGCAACTTCGCACAGCCATTGAAGAGGAGTGGACCAACATTCCATAGGCCACAATCAACAATCTGATCAACTCTATGCGTAGGAGATGTGCGGCACTGCGTGAGGCAAATGGTGGTCACACCAGATACTGACTGGTTTTCAGACCCCCCGATACAGTAAAACTGCACATTTTAGAGTGGCTTTTATTGTGGCCAGCCTAAGGCACACCTCAGCAATAATCATGCTGTCTAATCAGCATCTTGATATGCCACACCTGTGAGGTGGATGGATTATCTCGAACAAAGGAGAAGTGCTCACTAACACAGATTTAGAGAGATTTGTGAACAATATTTGAGAGAAATAGGCCTTTTGTTTACATAGAAAAAGTCTGTCCTGCTCATGAAAAATGGGGGAAAAAACAAGTGTTGCGTTTTTATAATTTTTTGTTAAGTGTGTGTGTATGTGTGTATAAATTTATATATATATATATGCACACACTTATGTACCTCTTACCATTATGTACACCTTGTTCATTCCTGGTTGGACCCTCTTTTGCCTTCAGAACAGCCTTAATTCTTCATGGCATAGATTAAACAAGGTGTTGGAACCATTTCTCTGATTTTGATCCATACTGATATGATAGCATCACGCAGTTGCTGCAGATTTGTCAGCTGCACATCCATGATGCGAATCTCCCGTTCCTGCATTATTCTGCTGGAAGGAGCAATCAGAAGATGGGTACATTGTAGTAAAACGAGATGGACATGGTCAGCAACAATACTCAGGTAGGCCGTGGTGTTTATCTGATGCTCAATTAGTACTAAGGGACCCAAAGTGAGCCAAGAAAATATTCCCCACACCATTACACCACCACCACCAGCCTGAACTGTTGATACAAGACAGGGTGGATCCATGCTTTAATAATGTTTACACCAAATTCTTACCCTACCATCTGAATGTCACAGCTGAAATCAGGACTCATCAAACCAGACAATGTTTTGCCAATTTTCATCATCGCAAACCCTGCCCAGTCTCCTCTGACCTTCTAACATCAACGAGGCATTTTCCTCCACACAACTGCCGCTTACTGAATATTTTTCTCTTTTTCTGACAATTCTCTGTAAACCCTAGAGATGGTTGTGTGGCAAATTGCAGTAGATCAGCAGTTTTTGAAATACTTAGACTAGCCCGTCTGGCACCAACAACCATGCCAATGTCCCTTAAATCCTCTTTCTTTCCCATTCTGATGCTCGGTTTGAACTCAGCAAGTCGTCTTCACCACATCTAGATGCCTAAATGCATTGAGTTGCTGCCATGTGATTGGCTAATTAGCAATTTGTGTTACCAAGCAATTGAGCAGGTGTACCTAATAATAAAGTGGCCGGCGAGTGTGTATATATACAGTATCTCACAAAAGTGAGTACACCCCTCACATTTTTGTAAATATTTTATTCTATCTTTTCATGTGACAACAGTGAAGAAATGACACTTTGCTACAATGTAAAGTAGTGAGTGTACAGATTGTATAACAGTGTAAATTTTCTGTCCCCTCAAAATAACTCAACACACAGCCATTAATGTCTAAACTGCTGGCAACAAAAGTGAGTACACCCCTAAGTTAAAATGTCCAAATTGGGCCCAAAGTGTTAACATTTTGTGTGGCCACCATTATTTTCCAGCACTGCCTTAACCCTCTTGGGCATGGAGTTCACCAGAACTTCACAGGTTGCCACTGGAGTCCTCTTCCACCCCTCCATGATGACATCATGGAGCTGGTGGATGTTGGAGACCTTGCGCTCCTCCACCTTCCATTTGAGGATGCCCCACAGAATCTCAATAGGGTTTAGGTCTGGAGACATGCTTGGCCAGTCCATCACCTTTACCCTCAGCTTCTTTAGCAAGGCAGTGGTCGTCTTGGAGATGTGTTTTGGGTCATTATCATGTTGGAATACTGCCCTGCAGCCCAGTCTCTGAAGGGAGGGGATCATGCTCTGCTTCAGAATGTCACAGTACATGTTGGCATTCATGGTTCCCTCAATGAACTGTAGCTCCCCGGTGCCCGCACCACTCATGCAGCCCCAGACCATGACACTCCCACCTCCATGCTTGACTGTAGGCAGAACACACTTGTCTTTGCAATCCTCAACTGGTTGCCACCACAACACACGCTTGACACCATATGAACCAAATATGTTTATCTTGGTCTCATCAGACCACAGGACATGGTTCCAGTAATCTATGCCCTTAGTCTGCTTGTCTTCAACAAACTGTTTGCAGGCTTTCTTGTGCATCATCTTTAGAAGAAGCTTCTGAGACGACAGCCAGGCAGACCAATTTGATGCAGTGTGCGGCGTATGGTCTGAGCACTGACAGGCTGACCCCCCACCCCTTCAACCTCTGCAGCAATGCTGGCAGCACTCATATGTCGATTTCCCAAAGAAAACTTCTGGATTTGTCACTGAGCATGTGCACTCAACTTCTTTGGTCAACCATGGCGAGGCCTGTTCTGAGTGGAACCTGTCCTTTTAAACCGCTGTATGGTTTTTGCCACTGTGCTGCAACCCAGTTTCAGGAAATCTTCTTATAGCCTAGGCCATCTTTATATAGAGCAACAATTCTTTTTTTCAGATCCTCAGAAATTTCTTTGCCATGAGGTGCCAAGTTGAACATCCAGTGACCAGTATGAGAGAGTGAACCACACCTGCTCCCCATTCACATCTGAGACCTTGTAACAGTAACGAGTCACATGACACCAGGGAGGGAAAATGGCTAATTTGGCAATTTTTATTTAGGGGTGTACTCACTTTTGTTGCCAGCGGTTTAGACATTAATGGCTTTGTGTTGAGTTATTTTGAGGGGACGGCAAATTTACACTGTTATACAAGCTGTACACTCACTACTTTACATTGTAGCAAAGTGTCATTTCTTCAGTGTTGTCACATGAAAATATATAATAAAATATTTACAAAAATGTGAGGGGTGTACTCACTTTTGTGAGATACTGTGTATGTATATGTATAAATGTATGTATGTGTATATATATATATATATATATATATATATATATATATATGTATGTAATAAAAGTAGTGGCCTATCACATAATTTTAAGTTTTAAGTCAGTGTTTTGTTTTTGTGGACCTTTCTCTTGCTTTACTGACCTAATGCTGAGGTAGCATAGTATAGAGGACCTAAATCAATGAATCTGAGCTATTCATTTGTCTCTTACAGCATGACAGTGATATTTCTGCCTATACCTATGAGCGAACACTTATGATGGAGCAAAGATCACAGATGTTGAGGCAAATGCGCCTTTCAAAGACAGACAGGGAAAGGGAGGTAAGTGTTTTTTCCAGGGGGCTAGATCATTCACAAGTCATCCTAAGCAGGAGCATTGGGCCAGGTGCATGTCCAAGGGTTTGATTTCCAACTTTCATGCTCCTGCAGTAAACCAAAGGGGATGGTGCAGTTGGTCACAGTGGTGTACCTCCCTGTCACTTCACAAGGTAGGATGTACTTGTAGGCTGTTATTTTCTAATAGCCTGAGCAGGCAATGCAAACTTTCTCTGTGCCTATTTAAATCCTTAATAATGTCAATCGAAGGGATGGGAGGGCAAAACTGTTACCTTGCTTAGGCTGGCCATACATGGTGCAAATTTGCACAATTCCCGTCAACACAGACAGGCAAGCCTTCCCCACCGGGAGAAGACAGTGATTATCGCTAGTGGCTATAATAGCTGCTTGCGATAATCTCAAGCGTATCTGGCAGGTGGGTTGTAACCAAGTTGTTGATTGATTAGCTTGGTACATTCAGCTTGCCCATTGACTGTTCGCATCTCGGGCAGTTCCTGCTGAACTGGCTGAGATTCGAACAGTGTATGGCCGGCCTTAGGGTTCCATTCTGCTTTTATCCCTCATTGCACAATAAACATAAGATAACATTAGGATAAATTACATTGCAGTGAGTAATAAGCCAAAATGTTTTTCTTTTTTTTTTCCGGAAGCCTTCTTTAGGTACACTAATAACACTCAATGGTGGGAAATCTTGTTAATTTTTCTAAAATGATGCTCAAACTATTCATATTTGTACCTTTTAACTCCAGGTTGTCAACAAAGTGTTCAAACACAGTATAGGCCCCCTCTTTCTGCCTCTTGGCAGTAAGGTACAGAGGAGATAATTTTTAGTAAAAAGAAAAATCAACAGTTATTCTGTTCAGCTCCCAGCCCCATCTACATTTTCTATTCACTACAGTTGCTAATAACACCATGGTCATGTTTACAGGTTGCTTTTCTGTACATGTGTATTCATTCCTTAATAACTGAAATAGCACAAGCATGTACACTCATGCAATGAGCAAAGCATATGTGATAAGGTTCCAGGAGGGTACATGAATTGAAAATAAAACCAGGGAGGGAGGGATTCCCTACAGTTAGCCCTTATTAATTTGAATTATATTAAAAATCACTTTTAGTGTTTTTTCATTTAACTTTTTCCCCCAACATAAAACTGTCAACTTGTGGTCATGTATGCACACTTTCCGAACAAATACACTTAGTGTATTTGTGTACATGCATGCACCATGTAAAAAATAAATAATGATTAGGCATAACATGCCCACTGGCCTGACCCTGTTAAAGGCTAGCTTAAATTGTAGCTCCAGCCAAACATTTAATTCAGTAAGGAAAGGTGTGGACCACCATCAGGTTTTCAATGTTGCATATAGTGCCATAGTTGGCCTTGCACCTGGAATGCTTGAAGGCTGTTTGGGGTTTGAGCGGGGCATGGTTCTTGCTGGGGAAATCCCCCCCACTTTTTATACTATATAATACTGTGATAAAAAAAAACAGGTGTTTTTTGGACTTTTTAGTATATAAATGGAACAGTGAAAGGATTTCTTACAATGTATGCTGCCATTATGATTTACGGAGAATGGCAAAGCGGAAGGCATTTGTGTGCTGGAAAGAAGTTTGGTAAATCTACCTTTCTCTTTCGTTCATTGACGGACACAGCTCCTGATCTTCTTAACCATTGGGTTATAATGCCCCCTACAGGAGTAGGACATTAGGCATAAAAATAACTTGACCATGCTTATGGGCAGTCCCAGGAGGTATACTCCCCCCCCCCCCCCCCTCTCTGCTATAGGTTTATTTCTGCCTAGTCAGGAGTAAGGACCTAGTTCCTTGCAGGGATCTCTGGTCCTGGCATTTTTTTTTTTTTTTCTCCTGGTGTTTTCCTGCCAGATCTACAATCAACTGCTAAACTGGGCGAGGGGCTGGATAATCTAGATCCAGTGGTCACCCTAGTCTGGCAAGCCAGCCCACAGACTTCAGCTCCGTGCTAGGTCGGCCGCGACATAGCCCCACCGGACAAGGGCTGGCCTGAGAGTTAAACGCCTCGCGAGGTCACATACGACCAGGTCTCGGCCTGCGTTGCAGCGTTCCTCCTGGCCGACAGCCCCCCATTTCGATGGCGAGGAGGTTCTGTCTGGAGCGGTGCACGTCTGGTTCCTAGTATGGTGAGTAGCTATCCCACTCTCTGCCCCCCCATCACCTATACTAGGATGTATGGTAGTCTGGCTACCTCCTGGGGCAGGGTGTTGTACTGGTGATGGGGGGGAGGGGGTGCACTGCCAGCGACTGGGCGTTAGACAAAAGGGGGGGCTGTACCTGGTTGTGGGCTCCTGCCATGGCCCCCCCTTCTTGCTCTGTGTCCTGCCTGGGCTCAGGGATCCCTCCTGGGTCCCTGGGAGCCTCGTGGAGCCGCCATTTTGATGTAGCACTATTTTCTTGTGGCCATGTTTGTGTAGCCTTTGCGGGCATTTTGCCTTGGTCCAGTATTGAAATGAGTAGCAACCATTACTGTGGAGCCATTTGGGCAGCCATTTTAGCTGTGGGAGCCCCTCCTTATCCCCTGGTGCTGACTCCTGGGCCTCTTTCCTTCCTGGACACCGCACATGGAGTGCTTAAAATCCCGGTGCTGTCGGTGACTACCTGGTGCAAGATTGGGGGGTGCTCTGTGGCTGGTGATCAAGTGGTGTTACCAGTGCGGTGGGGGTGTCCCTCGGCAGTGTCTGTTTGCAATTTTGTGGGGTACCCATATTCCTCATGGAGTCTTTGAAGCATATTTCCCCACCTGGCCCCCTCTCAGAGCCTGCGGGTCCCAACCATCCATTGACGCACTGACAGCGGTCCTGGAGTCCTTTGTGTCCCGTGTGGAGGTGGCTTTTGGGCGGCGTGGTAGTAAAAAGTGACCTCCCCCCCCCCCGCCTTCCCCTGCTTCATCTGTCTCCTCAGATTTTGAATCTGACCTGGCTGCTGCGAATGGGACCCGCCTTGAGGGGGTCTGCGTCCACGCGCCCTGAGTTCTCACATAGTGAGGATGATTCCTCCACTCCTGTAGCAGCAAAGGAAAAGGCAATGGTGGATGAAGCTGTGTGGAGGCACTAGTTCCCTTTGGAATTCACAAGCCATCTAGAGCGGCAAAGATGTTTCCGTTTCCTTCCTATTTTGACAGATTTGTCGCAAAAGAGTGGGAACTTTTAAGCTGTCCCTTTTGTGGTCCCTAAGCGATTTGCAGTGAGGTACTGAAGAGTCCCTCCTTAAGAAGTGGACTGTTCCAATAGTGGTGGATCCCCCTGTTTCCAGGTTGAATAAGGCAACCATAATTCCGGTGGAAGAATTGCTGGTTTTTAAGGATCCGGCTGACAGCAAGGCGGAGGCTGTGGCCTGCAGAATGTTCACTGTGGCTGGCTCAGCACTTCACCATTTCCTTGGTGTCACAAACTGACTGAGTGGGCTAAGCTTTTACGCAGTGAACTGGAGGGTAAGCAGCTCCCCCCTGCCTTTGCGGAGCTGGCGGACCAGTTGGTGCAGGGGCTGCAGTTTTATCTGTGATGCCTCTTTGGATGTGGCTCCCCTGATTTCTAGACTCTCTGTTTCGGCAGTGGTCCTTAAGCGTTTTATGGCTCAAATGTTGGTCTGCGGACCAGACCTCTAAAAAAGCCTTAACTGATCTTCCTTTTCAAGGAGATCGCCTGTTTAGAGCTACCCTAGATGACATCATTAAGAGTCTAATGGGGGAAGAGCACCTTTCTTTCGCAGGCTAGCAAGGGTAAGGAACCTCGTTGCAGACATGGCCCGTCCTTCTTGGCTCACAGGAAGTTTTTTCGTTCCTCAGGATAGGCTGATGAGTTCAAAGCCTTTCAAGACCTCTTCGGGAGGATCCAAGTGACCTGTTCTGGCAAGTCCAAAGTGGGTTTCTCCAGACCCACAGACAGCTCCTTCTGCATGAAGGTGCAACCTCACCCATGCCTGGGGTGGAGGGGTGTCTTCGTTGGGTTCCAGACCCGTGGACCTCCTTGGTGCAAGACAAGTGGGTGCATGAAGTGATAGTCCGGCTACAAGATTGAGTTTCGTTCTTACCCTCTGGAGAGGTTCTTTCCTTCCAATGTGCACCTGTCCCAGGACCACTTGCAAGCCCTCTTCGGGGCGGTGCAAGACCTGTTTCTTCAAGGGGTAATTGTTCCAGTTCAAACTCCAGAACATTTACAGGGGTTTTAGTCAAACCTGTTCACGGTTCTACTCAATTCTGGATCTCAAGGCTCTGAACTGCTTTGTGCGGGTACAGAAGTTCCGAATGGAGTCTATTCGCACAGTGGTGGCATCCTTGCATCAGGGGGATTTCCTTGCCTCTATCGACATCAAGGGCGCTTACTTACACATTCCAATATTTGTCACCAACGCTTCTTCCGCTTTGCCATGGGAGAGGAGCATTATCAGTTTGTGGCGTTACCCTTTGGTCTCGCCTCTGCTCCTCAGGTCTTCACAAAGGTGTTGACTCTGGTGCTGGCGTTGTTACGTCAGTGAAAGATCGCAGTGCTGGGCTACCTGGACGACCTTCTCTTGCGACCAGTCTCCTACTGCTGTGATGGATGATGTGGACATCACTATACGGACTCTGAGGGAGTTCGGCTGGCTTCTGAATTATTCGAAGTCTGCTATGGTTCCTTCCACAAAACTGGACTATCTGGGTCTGACTCTGGACTCTGCTCTAGCCAGTGTTCCTTCCTCTGGACAAACTCCAGAAGTTGCATGCTGCACTCATCTCTTGCTGTACAGCAGGTGGTCGTCCCTCCGGACTTGCATGAGGGTGCTGGGCCTGATGCTTTCTACCTTCAAGGCGGTCCCATTTGCACAGTTCTATATGAGGTCCCTGCAAAGGGAGATCTTGGCCAAATATACAAGTGTCCGAAGTCTCTGGACAATCAAATCCAGCTGAGCCGAAAAACAAAAGGATCTCTGATCTGGTGGCTTCGCTCTCCAGCTCTTCGCCAGGGTAAATATTTTCTCCCCCTGTATTGGACAGTGGTCACTATGGATGCCAGTCTGTCTGGGTGGGGAGGTGTCCTGGGTGGGCATTCCTTGGATATGATTCAGGCTATTTGGGTGTACCTGGCAGCTACGGAGTCTTTTGGGAAGTCAGACTCACTATTTTTGCTTACGGATGGGCCTCAAAAAGGACTATCCGCTTCTTCTGCAACCATTTCTAGATGGATCAGACAGACGGTGATTCAGGCCTATTAGATTAAGGGTCAGGTTCCTCCTTTCCCTGTGAAGGCGCACTATACGCAGGCGCTCAGTGCTTCTTGGGCCTTCCGTCATCAGGCGTCAGTAACACAGGTGTGCAAGGCAGCTACTTGGTCGTTGGTGCACACTAGGGATCGACCGATTATCAGCCGGGCCGATATATCGAGGGCCAATATGCACTTACCCCGATATATCGGTATCGGCCCCGGCACTGGCCAATATTGCCGATATTTTCGTGATGTCATTCTGCCTCCTTAGGCCGCCTCCCTTGCCTTGGACAGCCTCGTCTGGAGTCAGGACTAGTCTCGCAGGAGTGTATCACAGCCATACACCCTCCCACAGCAGCCTGGTGCCAGCCACCCTCCCTCCCACAGCAGCCTGGTGCCAGCCAGCCACCCTCCCTCCCACAGCAGCCTGGTGCCAGCCAGCCACCCGCACCCACAGGCCCTGTACCAGCCAGCCACAGGCCCTGTACCAGTCAGCCAGCCACCTACAGGCCCTGTACCAGTCAGCCAGCCACCCACAGGCCCTGTACCAGCCAGCCACCCACCACAGGGTGCCAGCGAGCCCAGCCACCCACCCACCACAGGGTGCCAGCCAGCTACAGGCACTGTACCAGCCAGCCACCCACAGCGCCTGTGCCAGCCACCCACCCACCACAGGGTGCCAGCCACCCACCACCACAGGGTGCCTGCCAGCCAGCCACCCACCACCACAGGGTGCCTGCCAGCCAGCCACCCACCACCACAGGGTGCCTGCCAGCCAGCCACCCACCACCACAGGGTGCCTGCCAGCCACCCACCACCACAGGGTGCCTGCCAGCCACCCACCACCACAGGGTGCCAGCCAGCCACCCACCACCACTGGGTGCCAGACACCCACCACAGGGTGCCAGCCAGCCAGCCACTCACCACAGGGTGCCAGCCAGCCATTAAGCATTAAACAAAAATTAACATGTTCAGTACCAGATTTGTGTCAAAAATTGTTTCTATTTTTGAAACTTTAAATGTACAAAATATCGGCCGATGACCAAAATATCGTATCGGTAACGAAAAACCGATATCGGTCGATCCCTAGTGCACACTTTCACAACATTTTTATCAAGTGGATGTGTTGGCATCTGTGGATGCCTCTTTTGGTTGCAAGGTTTTGCAGGCTGCTGTTTAGGGGGCTTGTTCCTTTTTTGGGGGTGTAATGTTTTTCAGGTGGGCTCTAGTTGTTTTGGTTGAGCTCCTGTTACTGGTTGGCTACGATTTAGCCTTGGGAATTTTTTTCTTGCTGTTCCAACCCCTCATGTTTGACACTGCTTAGGGACGTCCCAATGGTTAAGAAGACCAGAAGTTGTATCTGTCAATGAATAAAAGAGAAGATGGGATTATTGACTCACTGTATAAACCATTTCTCTGATGTTCATTGATGGACACAGCACCCACCCCTCTATGGAGTTTTATTACTTCTGACACTGCTTGTAACAAAACTGAGTACCTATAGCAGAGAGGGGGAGTATACCTCCAAAGACTGCCCATAGGCATAGTCGAGTTATTTTTCTGCCTAGTGTCCTACTCCTGTAGGGGGCAGTATAACTCAATGGTTAAGAAGATCGGGAGCTGTGTCTGTTAATGAACATCAGAGAAATGTATTTTACAGTAATTCAAAAATCCAATTTTTGCCCTGCTGTTTTTTTCTGCTTAGGCTCAGCTAGTGAAGGACAGAAACTCCATGCTGCGGCTGACTAGCGTTGGCTCTGATGAAGAGGAGGAGACAGATGCTGTTCCATCAAGAGTGCACATGACATGGACCAAGGATAAACATCAAGCCGTGCGTATAGCCCAAAGCAATGCAATGCCCAGCTTTCAGGATTTGCTCAGCATGCGCCCGTGAGTCTCTGCATACTAATGTTTACGAAATACTTGTCTATTGCTATCAACAGTAGCTTATTACTGTCTTTACTCATCTCTTTTCTATTCCTTAGGGATCAGTCTAATGTACGGCGTATGCACACAGCAGTGAAACTGAATGAGGTCATTGTCAATAAATCTCACGATGCTAAACTGGTACTTTTGAATATGCCTGGACCTCCACGTAACCCACAGGGTGATGAAAACTGTATCCTTTTACCCAGACAATTAGTGAACACAATAATTTGAGTGTTTGTGAAAAAGTTTATTTGTGCTATAGTTCCTCATTCTTTCTTGCCTGGCGAGGAACAGAGCTAGTCTTGTATTGTTGGGTTATACTGCCGCCTACAAGAGGATTGTACACTGGCAAAAAAAATGAAAAACAGTAGGCAAGCCCCAAGATCACTCCTCCTATTCGAAGCATATTCACAGTTCTGCTGGGAAAAGCCTAAAATTATTTTTTGTTACTATTTTTTTTTTTTCTTCCATCAAGATTCTTCCTTTCTTCAGCGCTGCTGAGAAAAAGTCTAAGCTTTTTTGCTAGCTTTTTTTCTCGATTTTTCATCAATTAAGATTCCTGCTTCATTGCTTCTGAGCTGTTTTCTATATGCAGCTATCTAGACCAGCCTTTCTTCAGCTTGACGTTAGAGTTCCATATGAGGATCCTGCTGTACTGGAGTTTGTGGGCTAACCTGGAATGTGCAGAGCTTCTGATGCAAGCTTTTTAGTATTCAATAAAATATCGAACTCGTCGGTGTGTGTAGGACATAATGTACTAAATGGCTCCAGTGTGAAGGGGAACAAGAATCAATTTCAAGCACCAGCATTGTAGATTACCTGACAACGTAGAGCAGGCGCAACTTTTTCTTTTCTTACCCTGGAATATAGCCTTTGGGCACTGGGGTGTGCATTTCGGGTCTTTCAAGACCTTTCCATACTGATAAGTTATTTCTGAAGCGCTTTCTTGGGTCTAAAGCCATTGTATTGACTCAGCACTTGACCACTCAACATTGTGAAAGCACCTTCCCCATGCTGCTTTGGTTTTTAAGAGCCGCATGGAATTCTAATCCTTGATCCACTCTTACAGCTTGCCTACAATGACCTTTAGCCACCTGAGCCTTTACCTGCTTCCAAGCAGTTGGGTTTGTGGGTACCTGGGGCTTTGCCTTATACTTTGAGCTAAATTGTCGTAACTTGGGGTGCAACATGTCTGTCTTATTCTAGACTTATAGGGAACAGTTGCTCTGAACCAGGTGGCTTCAGCTCACACGCCACTTACTGTTCTGGTGGTGCCCATTGCTTTTCTCCTGAGCTGCCTGACACTGATGGCATTGAATTTTGCCCTCTGCTAGAGTATAGGCAGTCTTCTTAGGTCTGTTGGTCATAGCCATTCCTCTGCTTTATCCAAAAAAGATTGTATTGCAGTCAAATAACAGTAGTGATTACTAATTTTGACCACAGAGGCCATAAGAGTGCTCCCCTTTCCATACATATTCTCTTTAGTCTCTCCTGAAGAGACTCTGATGCTGAGTCTTTTAAGTATTTGAAAGACATGCCTATCTCTAAGGCTGGCCCTTTTTTTCATCAGCCAGCAGACTGATACAAATAAATGGATTCCACCATCCACACAAGCAAGGTGGGTAAAGGAATCCATCTTGCTGTGCTATTGTATTCTGATAACGGGGACTCCTCCACTGTCAGAATACATTGATCAGCACTGCAGCCAATTGGTTGCAAGCGCTGATGGAAGCAAAATTTTATAACATTCTCGTACGAGAGAAGCCGATCATTAGAACGACTTCTCTCGAGCAAGAATGACCATAGATGATTGAAATTCAACCAGTCTAAGTCCCAGTTCTCTGTCATTAAAACTGAAAGAGACTGTTTTGGACCTTGTTGATGCAGTATGCACCACTCTAAATCTTGAAGAACAGCCTGTAGGCTCTACCAGTGTTGTTCCCAGTGTGGTTTCCTTTAGGACTCTTAAGACTGACAAAACTTTGGGTTGTACCCGCTGTTCATAGTCTTTCTTTGACATTATCCCTGCTTAACAAGACATCCACTATCCCAGTGGAGGACGCACCTGTCTTTAAGTACCCTGCGACAAGTGGTTGCAGGCCCTTTCTATAGCTCTGTTTTCCTTTGCAGGTCCTGCATATTAGCCTGTCTTGACTGTGACCTTAATCTGTCACTCAGGACAGAAGGGATTTCATCACTATGGCAGTCAATTCTCTGGACATGGAGCATTTGGAACTCATGCCTGTAACCTTTAGCTACAGTCTTCTGTGAAAATCTCCACATTGCCAGGCAGTGAGCACAGGGCCCAATAGAGGACGTTGGGCCCTTAGGCCACCCTCATGAAGTCTGTTTCTAATTTTTTGGTCAGAGACATTCACACCAGTGGCCTGCTGGAGGTCATTTTGTAGGGCTCTGGCAGAGCTCATCCTGTTCCTCTGAGCACAAAGGTGCAGATACCTGTCCTACTGAGGGGTAAGGACCTTCTACGGCCCTGTCCAGCTGTCCTAGAGTAACTGACTGTCTCCTGGAATCTCCTCCATGCTCTCAAACTGTGCTGGGAGACCCAGTAAACCTTCTGGCAATGGCATGTATTGATGTGTCATTCTGGAGGAGTTGGACTGCCTGTGCAACCTCTATAGGGTCCAGGTATTACCTCATGCTACCAGCAGTGACACTGACCCTAGGCAAATGCAAAACTTGTGACAGTCAGAATAAATGAATAGGAAAATAAAATATCAGTGGCCTCCACCTGTAAAACCATTACAGTTTTGGAGGTTGTCTCATTGTTGCCCATCTAGTGCACCTGTTGGTAATTTCATTAACACCAAAGCAGCTGAAACTGATTACCAAACCCCCTCTGCTACTTAACTGACCAGATCAATTTCCCAGGAGTTTAATTGACTTGATGATATATTCTGATTAAGAAAGTGTTTCTTTAATTTTTTTGAGCAGTGTATTAACCACATTCATTGAAGGCATACTTTGCTTTGTGAGAGCGAGAGAATCTATGAATCGAACCTTTGCATTCTTAAAGATCGGTTTTGACCAGTATTTGACCTTCAGCACCATTAAAGGTCAGGTTTCTGCACTTTGAATCTTTCAGAGGCTGCTGGCTTCTCATTCTTTGATCAAGACCGTTGTGCAGGGTGCTTCCCATGTGGCTCTCCGTTTGCTCCCCCATGACTGCCATGAAATTAGTTCTTTCAACACGTCAGAAATTGCCTTTGAATCTGTTGCGTATATTCCCCTTTCCACTCTTGCTCATAAGATTGTTTCTTGTGGCCATTCCCCCTGCAGGATGAGCTAGTGGTCTTAATCCTGTAAAAAAACCCTTCCTGGCCTTACAGACAGACAAGTGGTGTTGTGTCCTAGAACTTCCTATCTAAAGTAGTTTTGGCCTTTCGCCTCAACTAGGATATCATTTTTTTGTCCGTCGCCAGTTCCATCAGATCTCCCTGTATTGTTTGGATGCAATTTGTGCTTTGGGAGTTTATCTCTCAATCACTGCTTCCTTCCGGAAGATTAAAGGATAAGTTCACCTTTTCAGAGCATGTTACACCCATAATTCAGGTGTAATGCTTAACCTTCTAGATTTGTCATTCATTCGCAGCGATCTGTGAATGAGAGAACTACAAGCATAGTCAGTCATTGCAGCTGACGGCTTGAAGGACTGCAAAGGGAGCTGATGACCGCTCTCATAGTTCATTCACAAGCCCTACAGCTTGTAAACAGTCAGATCATATTGGAGGTGTGGGCTTAAAGCTGCAGGACTTGTCTGCAGGATCCTGACATTGCACCCCTGATTCACTGATCACGGGTGCAATACTCTCCAGGCTTTTGAGGGGAAAAATAAATGCACATTTGTTTCCCTGCAAAAATTTGTGCATTTATTATGTTTTCCCAAAAGGTGAACTTAGCCGCAAGTCCCTCTTTGCCATTCTGATGGTCCCCATGAGTGTGAACCAACTTAATGTTCCACCATATCTCAGAAGTTCAGACAGATGTTTGAAGCTTATGCTGTTCAAGATTGTATGGCACCCTTTGTTACAGAGGTACAATCTACTAGATCTGTAGGTAGCTCTGTCTCTTTGGCATCAGGCTGTATTTTCTCAGATTTGCAAGACTGCCTTCTGGTCTTCTGTTTTACAAGTTCTATATGTTTTTTTGCCAGGTGGATGTTCAGGTTTATTCTGATGCAAGCTTCAGGTGTAAGGTCCTTCAGGCTGCTGTTTAATCTACAGGCAGTCCCCAGTTCTGGCGTATCTTGTGGACCTGTTAACATTGTGTTCGCTGTTGGCCATACCATAGTTGTACAAGACTTACTGTGTCCCTTAATGGACAAGAAAGAAAATAGGATTTTTGTACTTGCCATAAGGTAAATTTCTTGGATATAGGAAATACAACCCCAATTCTAAAAAAGTTGGGTTGCTGGGTAAAATCGACATACAAATTGAATGCAATTACTTGAAAATCTCATAAACCCATATTTTTTTCACAATAGAAAACATATCAAGGATCCTGTGGGTCTGGTATGGATTTTAAGGGGAACCCCATGCCAAAATAAAAAAAACGGGGCCCCCTCCCCCAAAATCCATACCAGACCCTTTCCGGGTATGCAGTCTGGCAGGTCAGGAAAGGGGGGGAGGAGCCAGGGCTCTCCGGAACCATACCAGGCCACTTGCAGAAAAACAAGGGTGATATGTGCGCTGTCACTTGAGTATCCAAATGAGAGGAATTCCTATGGTGTATTGCAGATAATAAAATCCTTCTATAACTATGAGATTAGGATCCAATCCTACACCACCAATAGCCAACTCTAGTATTTTCACCAAATACCAATGAAGAGATAAAATAAGATGAGTCGGCGCTAGTGGGAGAAATCTCAAAGAGCTCTAAATGAGCTGCACATATATCATAAACCCCAGTAAAACATCTAAAATAAGGGATAAGAGCAGTCACAATAAAATATCCATAGTAGATCTGGGGCTAGTACATCCAAAGATTCCCCAAATAATTACAAGTAGAATATATAAAACTGTTGTATCAAGCAATCCGAATCCTAAAACCAGATATATGTCTGTCTTTTGATCAAAAGGGTTAAAAACCAGACAATCTAAAAGAACAGCCGAATCTAAATCCTAAAACCAAATATGTGTCTGTCTTCAATCCAAAGGTTAAAAGCAAAAAATCTTAAAAAAACTGCCGGGTAATCGCATCATGCGATTCGAAACGCAGGATCAAAGGTTTTCTATAAATACTAATCCAATGGTCTTATACTCATAGACATCTAAAATAAATATAAATCAATAATGACTGATGTGACGAACAATAATTAAGAATGAACTATTAATCCATATATAAAGTGCACATAAATGTGAAAATCCGTGATAACAATATAAATCGATGTAACTCTAAATAAATAGGTAGACAATTCTATAGGTCAATCACGTTGCTCGCACATCGCCTGAACCTGGGAAGAAAAAAAAAAAGAGCTCCACTCCCGAGGACGGCTGGCTGCAGAATGCCTCTTTCGCCATTTGACAGTTCCTATATAGGTAGGGGCAGGGCCACCTGGTGATGTCACCTAGTGGCCCTGCCCCCTTGTGGCATCAACGAACAAGTATGCACCAGTTGGTGAGGGGGGCAGTTCAATCAGATGACATTGCCAGGTGGCGCCGCGCTTGCCTATGTAAGAACTGTCGAACGTCGAAGTAGGCATTTAGGGTACACAGTTTTTTTTATTATTTTTTTTAAGTATTTGTCGAAAACTGTCTTTTTTTCTTACTTTTTGACACTTTTTCTTGGTGAATAGGTAGGGGTGATACTCATTCACATGGGGGGGGGGGCGAGATCTGGGGGCCCCCTTGTGAAAGGGGGCTCATAAATTCCTATAAGCCCCCCGTCTGCAGACCTCCATAACCACCGGCCACGGTTGTGGGCATGAGGCCTTGTCCCCATCAACATACGGACAAGGTGCTTTAGGGTGGGGGCCCCAAAGCGCCCCCCCCCCCCCCATTTTGAGAGCATGTTGTCTGGTATGGTTCAGGAGAGGGGGGGCACGCTGTTTTTTTTTTTTTTTTTTCATACTTTTTAATTGTCGGCTTGCTTTTTTTTTTTTAAAGTCCGCTGTTTGCGGGGAAGCCACTGACAGCTGATGAGTCACCTGTTGTAAAAGGATGCAGTAGCCAGCTTCCCAGCCCACTGCTTCACAACCAACATTGTCAAAAAACAGCCTGGGGGTCACCGACCCAGGCTGTTTTTTTTTTCTTTTGGCTAATCCCGGTCTGCTCCTTGGCACCCAGCTCAATGCAGTAAATTACAGCATTAAATAATGCGATAATGAACGCCTATGAAGGATGCAGGACAGGGTTCACTGTTGCAGCTTGTTTTGCCACCACGCCTCCAAAAAGCTGGTCTGCCACATCTGGTTACTCCACCATGTCCTCCTCCTCCTGATCCTCCATGTCCTCTTCTGATCAATTGTCCTCTGAAGCAGCAGTGCTCCCTCAAGGGCCTACGCAAGCAGTCAGGCTAAAAGATGCCACGCCCTGCTTCAGTTGGTCTGTCTAGGGGATAGGAGTCACACCGAGGCAGAGATTCTGCCAGCTCTGCAGGTGCGGGCTCAGAGATGGTTGACGCCACGACCGCTTGAGCCAGGATTGGCTGTATGCGACAATGGCACCAACCTTCTCTCCGCTCTCCATCAGGGACACTTGACACATGTTCCATGCTTGCCACATGTCCTGAATCTGGTGGTGCAGCATTTCTAGACCAGATACCCGGGCTTCCAAGATCTCCTGAGGCAGGCCAGAAAAGTCTATGGCCATTTCCGGCATTCATACAATGCCAGTGCTCGCTTATCTGACATTCAACCTGCCCACCAACTACCTCATTTGTGACATGCCCACCAGGTGGAACTCAACATTGGCAGTGCTGCAGTGGCTGCACACGTAGCAGAGGGCCATCAATGAGTACCTGTGTGAGTATGGCACGAGGACAGGGTCAGGGGAGCTTGCCTTTTTTTCGCCACGCCAGTGGCTTTTGATAAAGGATGCATGCATCGTCCTGTCACCATTTGAGGATGCCACACGGACAGTGAGCTGGGACGATGCATGCATCAGTTACACTATCCCTCTAGTCTAGGAGGATTGCAGCAGCATGGATGTAGAGGATAGCATACAGCAGTCTTCAAGGTATTGTTGTCATTCCCCAGAAACCCCAGGAGTTGTACGTGGTTGGGGAGAGGTTGCTCCTGCTGACAATGTCATCCTTAGTGATCCAGAGGACTCAGAAGCTCATGCCTCCTCCAACTTACGCTGCATGGGCTCCCTGATTCTGCAAAGCCTGCGAAAGGACCCGAGGATTCGTGCTAATTACTGGTTGGCAACCCTCCTTGATCCACGTACAAGGGTAAAGTTGCAGAGCTCATCCTGCCTTCACAGAGGGAGCAGAGTATGAAACATCTTGAGGAGGCCTTGAAAAAAAATTTGTGTACCACCTTTCCAGACACTGGGAGGGTAACATTCTCTGGAAGGTTTTCTGAGGCATTGTTCAGCCAAAGGAGGATCGGTGAAGAAGGCGGCTGCCTGACCGATTCCTTTAAACAATTCTTTAGTCCTCAGCAGCACCCAGGGCTGTTAGGTTTAAACAACCATCATCAGCGTCTCCGTCATATGGTACATGATTATCTAGGCACAAGAGCAGACTTGGAAACCTTTCCAGCTGAGCATCCACTGGGTTATTGGGTCTTGAGGATGGACCACTGGCCAGAACTTGCTCAATATGCAATAGAGGTTTGTCCTGCTTCTAGCCTGTCCTGCTTCTAGCGTGCTTTCCAAAATGACGTTTAGTGCTGCTGGAGGTTTTGTGACAGACAAGAGTCTGTTGACCAGCTGACTTTTATCTAAATGAATCGGTCCTTGATCAACAACAGCTATCAAGCCCCTTATGCTGATGTAACTGAATTTGCTAGGGGTCTGCCATCCCTTGAAGACTGCGTATGCTGCCTATCCTTTTCCTTAACAATGTTTTTGGTTTAGGTCACTACCAACCCCCAAGGCCCAATGTTTCTGCACTTGTATGACAGGTGCATACAATTTAAATTTCGTATGTAATTTAAACAGCAGGCCCTGTCCCTGTACCCTGTGCCCAGTAAGAGTAACTGTGAGGGAATACCGTGTTCAGGCACCACCAACACCAAAGGCCCAATTTCAGTTTCAGTTCCTGCGGATACTAACCTTCCAAGGCCCAACTTTTCTGCACCTATATGACAAGTACATGCGTTTTGAAATTTGTATGTATATTTGATATGACATTTTTCCTTTAGAAATGTCAGTATTGCTGCAGCAGGCTAAATAAATCGTAGAGATGCACTACTTTACAGGTACATTCAGGGGACCCCCCAGGCACGATATTTGAAGGAATTTTTTCATTTCTATAGTTTCACTTTAAGCCTCATTAAAATCAGTAAATCACTGCTCCTTTAAAAACAATCATTTTTAAAAACGTTTTTTGCATTGCTAGATGTTCCCCAGGTTAGTATCCGGACCCCCTTACACTTTAGTTGGGCAATAACTTGCATTTAAGCCCTCAAAATGAGGCAGTTTGATTTTTGACGTTTGAGTCCCATAGACTTCGATGGAGTTAGTTTGTTCGAACAAACTTTTCCTTTGTTCATGGTGTTCTGGTGTGAACCGAACCAGGGGGTGTATTCGGCTCATCACTAGTCTCCAGTCTGGCACCTCCGAGGTGGATCTGTTGGCATCCCGACTCAATGGAAAGGTACTGAGGATTGTGGCAAGGTCACGGAATCCTCTGGCGGGGGGCCGTGGGTCCAATATCGTCTGATCTATGCCTTCTCTCCTCTTAAGCTTCTGCCGAGGCTCTTGTGCAGAATCGAGGCCGAGGGGATTCCGGTTATTCTAGTGGCCCGGGACTGGCTTCGCTGGTCTTGGTACACTGACCTGGTGCGCCTGGACGCCGACGTTCCATAGAGACTGCCTCTCAGGGAGGATCTCTTGTTCCAAGGGCCAATCTTCATCTTGGTTTACAGTCGCTGGCTTTGACAGCCTGTCTGTTGCAAGCCAGGTGCTGAAAGATAGAGGTTTGCCTAGGTCAGTGATTCCAGCACTGCTGAAAGCTAGGAAGTATACCTCTAGGAAGATCTACCATCGTATGTGGAAAGCGTACATTTCATGGTGTGGGTCGATTGCTGTTCACCCTTGTTCTTTTTCAGTGGGTCAGATTTTGACCTTCCTTCATCGGGGTGTTGAGCAGAAATTGGCCTTGAGTACCATCAAGGGCCATTAAAACGAACGCTTCCTTTTAATGCAATTTATTCCAGCATGACAGCAGTGTGCAACATGGTAAAATGCTAATGCATTTCGGCCGTAGCTTTACTCATAGCAGGTGTCGGCCTTGTCAGTCTTCTTTCAGTGACCCCTGGCCACACACTCTCTGGTGCGTACCTTTTGTTCAAGGGGTCCAACATCTGACTCCACCAGTGCGGTCTCACTTACCGCCGTGGGATCTGATCTCTGAACTTGGTGCTTTCAGTTCTCCAGAAACCTCCCTATGAAAATATTCAGGAGATTCCCCTGCTTGCGCTGTCCCAGAAGGTGGCGTTTTTGGTGGCTATCACCTCTGCTTGCAGGGTATCTGAAACTGGTGGCGCTATCTTGTCGTACCCCTTACTTGGTGGTCCACAAAGATAAGATGGTTCTTCACCCTTGTCCATCGTTCCTTCCTAAGGTCATCTCTTATTTCCATTTGAATAAAGACATTATGTTGCATTCCCTGTGTCCAAGGGCCCTAGCCTCCTAAGGAATTTACGTTGCATACCCTGGATGTGGTTCTTTTCCGAGGTCAGACTCACTGTTTGTAATCACGGATGAGCCAAGAAAAGGGCTGTCTGCTTCTTCTGTGACCATTTCCAGATGGATCAGACAGACAGTAATTCAGACCTATTCAATCAGGGGTCAGTTTCCTCCTTTCCTTGTGACAGCGCACTCAACTCGGACGCTTAGTGCTTCTTGGGCCTTCCGTCATCAGGCGCCAGTGGCGCAGGTTTGCAAGGTAACCACTTGGTCATCGGTGCACACTTTCATTAAATTCTATATAGTGGATGTGCTTGCATCTGCAGATGCTTCCTTTGGCCGCAAAGATTTGCAGGCTATGTACAGGGTCTGTTCCCTCTTTGGGGGTGTATTGTGCAAGTGGGCTCCAGTTGATTTTTTTGTTGAGCTCCTGTTTACCTGGTTGGCTATTGTGTTAGGCTTGGTATTTTTTTTTTTTTTTGTACCACCCCTCATGTTTGGCACTGCTTGGGGATGTCCTAATGATTCAGAATCCTGTAGAGCTGTGTCCGTCAATAAACGAAAGAGAAAATTAAATTTTTGACTTACTGTAAAATCCATTTCTCTGAGTTCGTTGACGGACACAACTCCCACCCCTATATGGATTTGTATTACTCCTGACACTGCTTGTTACAAAACTGAAGACCTATAGCAGAGAGAGGGAGTATACCACCTAGGACTGCCCATAGGCATAGCCAAGTTATTTTTTCTGCCTAGTGTCCTACTCCTGTAGGGGGCAATATAACCCATCGGTTCAGAATCCTTGAGAGCTGTGTCCATCAATGAACTCCGAGTAATGGACTTTTACGGTAAGTCAGAATTCCCTTTTTTTTTTTTATCTTCATGCATTCTATGCATGAAGGTAAAAAACATTCTGTGTGCAGCAGCCCCCACCCCTCCCCTCCCCTCCAAACTTACCTAAGGCTCATCTCGATCCAGCTATGTTGCACAAGAGAACCTCGGCTGTCTGGGACTCTCTCTCCTCCTGGGCTGAGACCGCAGCGGACGCCATTGGTGCCCGCTGCTGTCAATCAAAGTCAGTGAGCCAATGAAGAGAGCGAGAGAGAGGGGGCGGGGTTGAGCCGTGGCTCTGTGTCTGAATGGACACGCAGTGCAGCGGCTCGGCTTGAGTGCCCCCATAGCAAGCTGCTTGCCATGAGGGCACTCGGCAGGAGAGGCCAGGAACGCTGGCGAGGGACGCAAGAAGAGGAGGATAGGGGGTACTCTGTGCAAAACCAACTGCACAGAGTAGGTAAGTATGACATGTTTATTATTTAAAAAAAGCTTAAAGTGATTCTGAAGGCTTGAGTTTTTTTTTTTTTTTACAATAAATCCTGGAAGCTGATTGGTTTCTATATAGGGCTGCACCAGATTTTACACTCTCTAGTTTTATTAAATGGACCCCATGATGTTTAGTATGTGGCAGAATGCTGAATAATTTTAGTTTTTAGGAAAACAAGCAAGAAGACCCTCTACCATTAGTTTAAGATTGGCATTTGTATTATTTTTCATTTCAATAAAAATTGGGGATCAACCAGCAATGTGTTATGGCATTTGTATTATTTTTCATTTCAATAAAAATTGGGGATCAACCAGCAATGTGTAATTCTGTCTTCAGTGTCTGCATGAAGTATGTATATCTATGTAGTCTAATAAAATCAGATGTATTCTGTCTTTGTCACCTAATGCATTTATTTTACGAAGAATGTTTCCATCGATCACTTTTGACATGTAGTGTTTCTGGTGTACTTTTTGTTTTAGTCCTTAATATGCTTTGTAGATATGGAGTTTCTTGAAGTCTTGACTGAAGGCTTGGAACGCGTACTTTTAGTAAGAGGCGGTGGAACGGAAGTCATCACTATATACTCTTAAGCTGACGTCTATGTTCTGCTTCACTCAGAGTTGAAGAAACCAAGAATGTGTTCAAAGAGGCCAAAAGAAAATGCATTACTGAAACTAGAACACACCAACCATTTATCCAATTCAATCTAAGCGAACAATAGGGAAGCTAATGTTCCTACAAAATGTCAAATCCTTTTTACCATTAATAATGCCGAAATGTTCATGTTTGTGATTCAAGAGCACTATGGTAACAAAAGGGATGGACAGAACAGTGTTTTCTTGCCCTGAACAGGGAGACCTCTATGCACCAGCAGGTATCAAATGCCTGTTGAATATCAGTAAACAGCCCTCTTTCAAGGGATAAAGTATCTGTTCCACTTATTAGGAGCAGTCTGTGTTCATGAAGCTTTGGCCAGAGCACAGAGATTCATTTACTAAAGGGTATATTGCTTTAGCACGCCTTAATAACTCCTGACTTGGCTGGGAGCATGCTAACTCGTACTACCCACCACCTTTTCTCAAAGCTGAGCATCAAAAGTCATGCGTACTTGTATTGTGGAAATGTTACATTTCTTTAAAAAAAAAAAAAACAATTTGTCACTTTTTTAATTTTGATGCTGTAAAAGCGGAAGTATTACCTCTGATATCAAGAGGACTTGGCAGTTAAAAGGAAACACTTTTTGCGGAGATGAAATAGTTCAGTGGCTTTATATGTATTGTATTTTTTTTTTTTATTTAAATGGGAAAGTGGCATCGGCAAGTTTTAATTTATTGCTCTGACCAGCATTCCATGTGTTTAAATCTCTGTAATTGTTGTTTTAAAAGTGTGAATCATTATTGTACCAGTAGAAGCAGGTGCCATTATAGAGTCATAGATACACGTGAATAGACCAGCCTTTCTCCCTCTCACCCCAGTCCCTAGAACTACAAATGTATCTACAACAGTTGTCATTGTTTGTGTCAGCATTTTTGTTATTTTGTTGGGGGGTGAGTTATTCTAAACAATAAAATGTTTTATATAAAAAGGTGTTTGTCATATTAAAGCACTACACTGAATTTGAGCACCACAAACCAAAGGCATTATTTAATTAACCACTTGACACCTGGAAGATTTACCCCTCTTTATGACACGGACATTTTTTGCAATAAGGCATTATTTTAACTGGCAATTGCGCGGTTGTGCGACGCTGTAAACAAACTAAATGTATGTTCTTTTTTTCCCCCACAAATAGAGCTTTCTTTTGGTGGTATTTGATCACCACTGTGTCTATTTTTTGCACAATAAGAAAAAAAAGATTGACAATTTTGAAAAAAAAAAATGTTTTTTTTCTTTCAGCTATAAAACATATCGAATAAAAAAAAGATTAAAAATCGAATTTCTTGATAAATTTAGGCCAATATGTACTCTGACACATTTATTTGGTAAAAAAAAAGCCCAATAGGGATATATTGATTAGTTTGCGCAAAAGTTATAGCGTCTACAAACTATGGGATACGTACTGGAAATTTTTTTTATTTCTTTTACTATTAATGGCGGCGATCAGTGACTTCTAGCGGGACTGCGATATTGCCACAGACATTCGGACACTGACACTCTTTCGTTCACTGACGGACACAGCTCCATATCTTCTTAGACCCTTGGGCTTATACTGCGCTCTCTACAGGAGTAGAACTACTAGGCGGAAATAATTTTGGGTATACCCCTGGGGCAGTCCCAGGGGGTATACTCCCACTTCCTGTTCTAGGATTTCAGTTTTTTCTGCTTAGTCAGGAGTAAGGACCTGGTTCCCTGCTGGGATTTGCGGTCCTGCCATTTTTTCCTTTTTAAATGGAATTTTTCTTCTTTTATTATTTTCTGTTCCTGTGAGAACATACTAAGGGGTTCTAATGCAAATAATGTAAAGGGACACACATACTTTATAATTATTTTTATCACTATTAATATTCACTACTTTGGAACATACCAAGGGGTTCTAATGTTCTAATGTAAATAATGTAAAGGGACACATATTTTAAAATCATTTTTATCACTAATAATATTCACTGGTTATTGATACCCATTTTGAGTGAACCAATTATAGATTAAATTAAGTACTATATAATGATATAAAGTTCTTAGTGTATTATAATATGTTTAACAAGTATATATGTTAATGATGTAAAATTATTACTGATGGGAAAGAGTGATATAATAACTAGAAATGTAATGACAATTGGTTATGTTCCATACGGAAGTAATTGATTGATCCTCATATATACACTATGGCACATTAGTATTAAGAAAGAGACAAGAAAATGGCTTTGGGATGAATCTAATTCAATTTAAATTAATGGCTTTCGGCCGGTCCATGTCCTAATCTTTTGGGAAATGAAATTTGCATAAAGTCATTCGCATATAGTCAAAATAAACAATGGGAGTAATATGTGCACAGAGATAAGATTACGGACACAATGAATTGCTTCCGGTGTGCATAAATTAATGAGGCGGGATGAAAGGCGGGCTGAACCCAATCCTTCCGCATAAAACCAAGTTGACACGCAGCGCACGTACCACTTCCGAAGACGTCACATCTCTGACGAAACGCGTCAAGTTGGTACGCACGCTGCCTCGCTCTGAGCTATCGCTGGACCGCACGCCGCTACACCACTTCCGGGTACGGCGCAAACAGCGGAACCTTAACAGCGTCCTGTTACATCGTGCCGCGAGGCACTACGGAAGCTCAGCAGCGGTAAATCTACCTACCATTGACCCTCCAACGGGTACCTTAATTTTGCTGTGACCATTCACGGTTTTTTTTCCTTGCGATATTTGCACAAGTGTTTTTGGAGTTTTTTACCACAGTGTTTATGGACTTTTACTGGATGTTTTTTATATGAAGAATGTGTTTTTAAAACATGTGTTCGAGTGAAAATAAAGGTCGTTACCTTTCTACACTATGAGGAGCATTTCTTTTTCTTGTTTATCCCGAGTGAATATGGGCGAAACACAGAACCGGATTATCTGAAATCAGGAGAAACACACAAGCGCATATAGATTCTTTTTGGCGTACGCCATAAGAATCCACCACATCTGGTAAGTGGGATACCTTACCTTCGAGCACTGGAGGGTGATACAGAGGGTCACAGGAGTCACCACCATTTGAAAATTGCACAAAAGAGACTTTTTATCCAGCACTTTGCACTTTAGTCACGTTAAATGGACTGTCACCATTCAATACAATCAATCCATATATGTATATGTTTTTTTGCACCTTTCTGATATTGTTATTGCATTTTATCTTGTATGGGTAATATTGCAGTGATCCACACCTATCTATTTATTTATTTATTCACCATATCGCACACTGCTGATAAAAACCCATATTAAGAGCTGTTCATTAGTTAGAACAAAGGGTAGCGCAGTAAGTTCTCTCTTTTCACAATTTTAGATCACTAATTTTTAGTGCACCTGATTACATTGCAGCTTCCCACAGACACTATTTTGCACTTTTTGGCGCGAGTATTACCATTTCTATTACAATCAACTGCTGGACTGGGCAACACACTGGATATTCTAGATCCTTATGGTCTTCCCAGTCTGGCCAGCGAGCGCGACTCAACTATCAGCTCCACGCTAGGTTGGCCGCGACCTCGCCCCACTGGAAGGAGGCTGGCCGGTGAGTGAAAGACCTCGCGAGGACGCATAGCCCTAGTCATGGCCAGAGTTGCACCGTATTTCTGACCTGCAGCACCCCCATTTCAAGATGGCGCGGTGGACTGCCAGGAATGGTGCCCGCTGGGTTCCCAGGTGTGGTGAGTAGTGTCCCCCCTCTGTATGGGATGTTGTGGTATATGGGGTGTCATTGGTGATGAGCTGGAGGGAGGCAGGAGCGTGCCGGCAGCGGTTCATTTTCAATGCTCCTGCGGTGAATGGCTGTGAGGGCCCTCCCTGGAGGACTAAAAGTACCTGTAGGGCCAGTCTGGGTCCTGGGTGCCATGCTGCGCAGCCATTTTGTTGAGGATGTCTGTATACAGCCTCGGCGGCCATGGTTGTGTAGTCCATGTTTTTGGCGTTTCCCATTGAAGCCTGTGGAGTGGTCACACAGCGATGGGCCTCTAGTGGCAGTGACAGCGCTTCCTCTTCCTCTCTGATCGCAGCATGGCAAGCAGCTTTGCTCTCGGTATCCAGCTCTGAATAGGTGGTGGTGAGTCCCTGCGGGTATACAGCTCCTTCTTCTGCTATAGCAGCGCCTCTGGTGCGCTGGGTCTTGCAGTACCAAAGCGGTAGGGGTGTAAGGGTTTTTTTTTTTTTTGTATAAAATTTTTTTTTTTCCCTTGCATCTTAAGGGCGGCCTCCAAATTAACCATGGAGACCCTGGAGGAGGTATCACCACCAGACCCACTCTCAGAAGCTGCGGGACCCTCTGGGTCTCAGTCTGCCCTGGCAGCCATGACAGCGGTCCTGCAGTCACTTATGTCAAAAGTTTTTATGGCCCTGCAAAAGCAGCCCGGGAAGAAGTGCCCCCCCCCCTACACCTGTATCCTCTGCCTCCTCAGAGTCTGAGGTGGATTTGGCCGCTGCGGATGCGAGTCAACCCACTGGGTCTGTGTCCATGCACCCTGAGTGCTCTGAGTGGTCTTATGGGAGGTAAGAGTACTCTGCTTCCACAGATTGATAAGAGAAAGGAGCCTCGTCATAAATGGGGTCCTTTTTTCTCGGCTCACAAGCGGGTCTTTCGTCCAGCAGGCTCGCAGGACAAGGGATCGAGATCCACCCATACCTTCGCGGGAGGCTCCAAGAGACCCTGGGTCAGTAAGTCAAAAGCCAGTTCCACAGACAAGCCTTCCTCTGCCTGAAGGAGCGCCCTCACCTGTATTTGGGGTGGGGGGGACAACTTTGCTTCTTTACGGACCCGTGGACCTCGCTCATTCAAGACAAATGGGTCCACAAATTTTCGGTTACAAGATCGAGTTTCATTCCTTGCCTCCAGCAAGGTCTTCCCTTCCAACTTGCGCCTGTCCCTAGATCGGCTGCAAAGTCTTTACAGGGTGGTGCAGGATCTTTTAACACAGGGAGTGATTGTACCGGTTCCAGAGTCGGCACGTTTTCAGGGTTTTTATTCAAATCTGTTTACTGTTACCAGGAAGGAGGGCAAGGTCTGTCCGATCTTGGACCTCAATGCTCTAAACTGGTTTGTGCGGGTTCAGAAATTTTGGATGGAGTCCATCCAAAAGGTAGTGGCATTCCTTCATCAAGGGATTTTCTGGCCTCTATCGATATCAAGGACGCTTAACTTCATATCCCAATATGTCAGGCATCAGCTTTTCCTTCGCTTTGCCGTGGGAGAGGAACATTATCGATTTGTGGCGTTACCTCTTCATCTCGCCTCAGCTCCGTGGGTGTTCACAAAAATGTTGGCCCCAGTGTTGGCCTTGCTCAGGCAGAAGGGGATTGCGGTACTGGGGTACTTGGATGACCTTCTTCTGCGAGCAGTCTTCGTCGGCTCTGGAGGTCGATCTGGATATCACTGTGCAAACTCTGCAGGAGTTCGGCTGGACGCTGAATTTTCAGAAATCAGATCTGACTCCATCCACCAAACTGGACTTCCTGGGCCTGAATCTGGATTCAGGCGCAGCCCAGGTGTTTCTGCCAGAGGTGAAACTGCTGAAGTTGCAGGATGTGATTTGGCTCCTGTTGTCCAACCGTTGGTCATCTCTCAGGACTTGCATGCAAGTGCTGGGTTTGGTGGTCTCCACCTTCGAGGTGGTTCCGTTTGCTCAGTTTCATACCAGGCCTCTGCAGAAAGAAGTTCTTGCCAAGGCATACCCAAAATTAAGACAAAATCCATTTTTTTTGGGAAACAGTGCCGCTAAAAATAGGCATGGTCATGCTGTGTTATATGGTCTGCAAGCGGTTAATCCAAAATTGCAAACTCCCCCATCCAATCATGCTTTATTTTGCTGAGAAAAACACCCCCTAGCATTTCTGGCTGTGGCCATCTTGAGTAAGGGCAGATTGATACATGGGAATTACTTCCTGGAATCCATCTGCTCTTACCTCAGGCATGCAGACAGGAGGGTGTGCTTAGCTGAGAAAACCCCTTTTTCCCCTCCTGGAGACTCCTGGGATGTATTCCATTATTTGCCTAAACCCAAAAACCAGGAAGTAACTAAAGAAATGTAAAAAAAAACCTCAAAATGTAAAACAAGTAAATAAATGCTTACCTGTCTATTTACTAATACTAGCAGTATGAGGATTAAAAATAGTAAATATTGATTGAGAGAGTAAAGTTCCACTTTAATAAAACTTTATAGTGAAGCATGTACTGCAAAGTTCTATTCATGAAATTAAGTAAAACAAAATCGCAGCAAAAAAAAAAAAGCAATAGACCAATCCAAATGTGATATACTCTATATTTAATGTTTATTAGCAGACTCAAGTTCAGCTTGAAAAGATGCATGAAGGATGCCATTACTATTGTCGCGATACGTTAACTTTAATGCTTTTAAAAAAAAAAAAAAAAAAGGGATGGGGGCACAAAGCTTCCCCAGTGATGACAATTTTGGTAAATTCTAGACTTGAATTTCTGACTATATACAGGCCCCATTCACACCTGGGGCATTTTAGGATTGCGACAGAAAAGCTGTGATTCTGCCCACAATCTCAAAATGCACTACAATGGCAAAACAAATTGCATCACGTGAAGCTTGTGGCCCAAAAAGGAGCAAAAGCTTCTTTTGGGCGACAAGCTTCATGCAATGCGATCGAAAATAATTGGCACCTGAACCTGCGTTTTGCCATTGTAGTGCGTTCTGAGATTCCAAAGCACCCAGGTGTGAATGGGGCCTCAATGCTTTGGAATTGAGATTGGAGACTACTGGGAATGGTAACTTCTGCACAAAATCCTGCCTACACATATACAAAGCTAATCAATACAGCTTGTCGGGATAATTCCAATAGTTAGAAAAGTGGGTGCAAAGGAAGAGTCTTTGCAGCCTTAGGAGTATGAAACTGCACTGGTAAAAGCAACAAGCCTCTAGTTTTAGAGTGGTGTGCACTGCATTAATAAGAGCTCAAACTGTATGCTGTCATTTGGGAGTAATTGCAATAGATTGAGATTGGTCAGGGGCAAGCT
Organism: Pelophylax lessonae; assembly: GCF_965119305.1. Lineage (NCBI taxonomy): Eukaryota > Metazoa > Chordata > Amphibia > Anura > Ranidae > Pelophylax > Pelophylax lessonae. The sequence continues at coordinate 316,654,848 of NC_138768.1, read as the reverse complement.
CAGCAGTCAAGGAATGGAGCAGTTCAGAATCTGGCAGTCTCTGTGGCTAATGGCTTGGAAGGTGCTAAGGCTGCATTTAAATCACATTCAGAATCTGCAGGAGTGGGCACAGGAGCGCGCTTGTGGCCTCTGCAGTCAGAATTGGCAAGTAACTTGTGTCATAAAAATTGCATGACCATGGTGAAATATTCAGGGGGCCCAGCCATACCCAACGAAGCAGAAGAGGGAAAGGAGGCAAGGTCAGAACCCCAGATACTTGTGAAACCCAGAAGCTGTTACCAGGTGATGGTCAGAAGACCGAAGGTGACCAAAGTCACTGTAGGTGGGCAGCAGGAATGAATCAAAATTCCACAAGGCTCTTTTTACTTGAACTGGAGTAGCAGCAGACAGATGCTTTCTCAACACTGTATGGAGGGAAAGCACGCTCGCAGGACATTTCACCCAGTGGATGACAACAGCTCTCAGTCCCACGTCATTAACTCCTTCTGTGGCAAAACTGGTGGGAACAGGGTTTTAAAGTGCTCAGGGCCCTAAATATTTGAGGTCGCCTCAGTCCTTGGCCCAACCAACCCACTCACAAAGTCATCAGGCAGGGCAAGCACAGAGGCCATGCCAATGGTTCTGATCTTGGAAAGCATCCCGCAGCTAACTTTTACCAGAGAAGAGTCTGGAAAGCCCCTACTCCCAGTCCAGGAGCATCAAGACATGGTACTTCAAAAGCCAGACTGAGAATGAACTCACAGGAAAACTGCAAATCGAAGGAACAAACCTACAGCAATAATGAAAAGAGAAGTATTGATTTAAAGGGTAACTCCACTTTCGTGGGAAAAAAATTATCAAAAAAAAAAAACATATACAATTGTGACACAAGTCGTATTGTAATTAATTGTTATTAAAAATTACCTTTTCTTTTCAATCTGCAGTGCTGTCATTTTCTGTAAAATACAATGCAATATGACTTCCTGGAGGCATTCTGTACATAGTTGGTGTACAGCCCCACAGATATGCAATTTCTTGCTTGTGTAATTAGCTTACTGATTTTCCTAGAAGTCTGCACTAATGCCCCATACACACGTGCAGATTATCTGCAGACTTACCTTTTCTATGTAGTGCAAGGGCCTGCCGGATTGCATACAAATTGAAAGTGTTTAGGTTTGACCTCATATTATATGGTTTTGGTAAGTCTGCAGACAAAAGTCTTCAGATAATCTGCACGTGTGTATGGGGCATTAGATACAAATTTGATTTTGAGCATCTCCTGCAACAAAAATGTAATTTTTAGTTGGATACCCTTAATAGAAAATCATGCCTAAAGGGATGCAGACCCTGCCACTTTTTTCGTTAGAGCCTTGCAGATGTAGCAGCTGATTGATAATTAGAAAACCACTTCCATTCAGATTCACTCTGAACATGGACAAACACCTATTTCCCTGCAACAAAGTTTGTTAACCACTTCCCGCCCGCCCTATAGGCAAATGACGGCGGGAATGTGGTTGTATTATCCTGACCGGACGTCATATGCAGAGCGGCGATCGGTGATGCGAGGAGTCAGTCTGACTCCCTGCACCTCCGATCTCGGCGTAGGCTCTTTACCATGTGACCAGCCGTGTCCAATCACATAGTAAACAGGAAGAGCAGTTGATCGGCTTTCCTTAGTTTGTGTCTGACAGGCACGAGTAAAGGAGCGCCGATCGGCGGCTCCCCTGACAGGCGGGGGTCGGCACTGGTAATCAGATCATTGATTACCAGTGCAGACCCTCGGGGGGGGGGTGCCACTAGAACCACCAGGGATGCTCACCCATGACCCCAGGGATGCCCACCTATGACCCCAGGGATGCCCACTATGGCCACCAGGGATAGCAATCAGGGCTCAGGGAGCCCCCCATTGCCCTCCCCATCAGTGTTGCCCATCATTGCCATCTATCAGTGTCGCCCACCAGTGCCACCTATCAGTGCCCATTAGTGCCGCCCATCAGTGCCCATTAGTACCCATCAGTGCCACCTATCAGTGCCCATCAATGCCACCTATCAGTGCCCATCAATGCCACCTATCAGTGCCCACCAATGCTGCATATCAGTGCTACTTATCAGTGCCAAATATCAGTGCCGCCTATCAGTGCCACCCCATCAGTGCCGTCTCATCAGTGCAGGAAAAAACTTATTTACAAAATTGTATAACAAACAATTTTCAAACTTTTCCGTCTTTTTTTATTTTGTTTAGCAAAAGGGAAAAACCCAGAGGTGATCAAATACCACCAAAAGAAAGCTCTATTTGTGGGGGGAAAATGACATAAATTTGGTGTAGGTACAGTGTTGCATGGCCGCGCAATTATCATTCAAAATGCAACAGCGCTGAAAGGGGAAAATTGGCCTGGGCAGGAAGGGGGTGAAAGTGCCCTGTATTGAAGTGGTTAAAATCCTTGCAATATACACAAATCACCCAGAGGGGAATGTTTTTTTCTCAACAAAGTGGAACTTTAGTCAGAAAATTAAGTCCTGCTAGATCACTTTAGGTCGGCCCCTTTTGCAGGTATAGCTATGTAAAACATTAAAGTGGCTATACTGTTTAGCAATCCAGTAATACATTGTCTCACCCTCCTCTGCACATGCTCAGTTGATCTTCATTTTTAGGCTCTGTGCTGAATCTGTAAAGGCCATTCTGCTTACAGCCTAGAAGCAGAATTAAACCCTCCTATCCTTTACAGCCAAGGAAGTTTCTTCTGTTTGATCTGCAGCTGCCATGGTGCTGCACATGTGATCAGATAGGACACTAGCTATTTCAGTGTTTGACAGTTTGGTGGAGGAAACAAGCACATGTGACAATTCCTTTCCTAGAATGCTGGGATTGCTAACTGTTTTTTTTAAACTGTTTAATCAATGGGTTTAGTTCTGCTTCAAGATTTACTGCTGTTCAGGGGCTCTGGACTTTAGTAAAATGGCAGCCTCCAGAAAGAAGAAAAACAGGAGCAATGCTGGAGACAATTTACAGCACACACTCATTTTGATTGCATAATTATTAATAAGGAATGTATGTTCCTTGCTAAAGAACATTATTTTTTAAGTTGTTATGGAAGTTTATTTTTAACCAGTTCAGCCCCACCCTATAGCAGTTTTACTGCTACAGGGTGGCACCTGTGCGCCAGATCACGTATACATACGTGATCTGACACTTCCGGGTATGGGGTGCGCATGTGCGCTGCCGCCGGCTCGCTTCCACTCTGATTTAACACAGTGGAAGCCGATCTGTGGACAGTACCCGATGTCCTATAGTTTGTAGACACTATAACTTTTGCACAAACCAATCAATATACGCCTTTTGGGATTTTTTTTTTTTTTTGTACCAAAAACATGTAGCAGAATGCATATTGGCCTAAATTTATGAAGAAATTTGATTTTTTTTCAATTTTTTTTTAAAAAATAATTGTTGTTTTTTCTCTTTGCAAAATTGTGGGATTTTTTTGTTTATAGCACAAAAAATAAAAACCACAGAGGTGATCAAATACCACCAAAAGAAAGCTCTATTTTTGTGGGGAAAAGGGACATAAAATTTTATTTGGGTACAGTGTTGCACGATAGCGCAATTGTCAGTTAAAAGTTTTGCAGTGCTGTATCACAAAAAATGGCCTGATCAAAAGAAAAAACAAAATGAAGAAAAAGGATGCTAACAAAATATTATGTTTGTCTTAACACATAAGAACTGTAAAAAAAACACATCTAACTTCTAGGGCACAAAAAACATGCTGGCAGTGGGAGCAGTTATCCTGGACAGACCTACAGTTTTAGGTTTGTCAGTGCCCAATTCTCCTGTAGTTGACAGTACAACCCAAAGTTTATGACTTCCTGTGTCCCCCAACTGAGGAGAAATTCAGGAAGCAATATCAAAACGCAAAGACAACATATAGCTTTTGATTTTCTTTTAACCACTTGCCGACCGCCCCACGCAGATTAACTGCAGCAGGGTGGCACAGGCTGCGCATAATCATGTACATGTACGTATTCATGTGCACGTGGTCTCAGCGGCACCCACGCGCCGCTGGAGCCGCGCTCCTGCTGTGATTAGACAGAGCGGTAGCCAGACCGTGGGAGGAGCGGGCTCGATCGCCGTCGGCCTCCCGCGATCTTCAGAGAAACTGACAGGAGAGCTGCCTGCCCATGTAAACAAAGCAGCGGCTCTTCTGTCAGACAGGCACAGTGAGATCGTGTGTTTCAGTTAAGCTGAAACACCAATCTTTGTGTGCCCGTCACATAGCCGCCCCCCCACCACAGTTAGTAAGCACATTTAACCCCTTGATCACCCCCAGTATTAACCCCCTTCCCCTGCCAGTGTCATTCATACAGTAACAATGCATATTATTTAGCACCGATTACTGTATTATTATCACTGGTCCCCAAAAAGTGTCAAAAATGTCAGTAAGGGGTCCGATCTGTCTGCCGCAATGTCAAAGTTCCGCTAATAATTTCTGATCGCCGCCATTACTAATAAAAACCATAAATAAATAAGTAAAAAGTCCATAAATCTATCCCGTAGTTTGTAAACGCTATAACTTTTGCGCAAACCAATTAACATACGATTTTTGGGATTTTGTTTACCAAAAATATGTAGCAGAATACAAATTGGCCTAAACTGATAAATAAAATGTTGATTATTTTAATTTTTTTTATTGGGAATGTTTTATAGCAGAAAGTAAAAAAGATTTTTTTTTTTTTTTTTTTTTTTTTTATAGCGCAAAATCTAAAAACGGCACAGGCGATCAAATACCACCAAAAGAAAGCTCTTTTTGTGGGAAAAAAAAAGGACATCAATTGTATTTGGGTACAGTGTTGCACAACCGCATAATTGTTAAAGTAACGCAGTGCCGAATCGCAAAAAATGGCCTGGTCATTAAGGGGGTAAAACCTTCCGGAGCTGAAGTGGTTAATCCAGGAGGGTACAGTACCCATACTGGTACATGTTCTGCTATGTATCCAAAATAGATCTTAAAGCAGAGTTCCACCCAAATGTGGAAATTCCTCTCATTGGCTTCCCCTCCCCCCCCCTCCGGTGCCACATTTGGCACCTTTCAGGAGGGAGGGAGGAACGGGTACCTGTTTTTGCCAGGTACCCTTCCCCATTTCTGGGAACGGCGTCGTGGCTAAGTGAGGACCCCTCCTCCTACCCTCTGCCGCCGAGCCAATCCGAATGTGCAGCGCGCTTCGCTAATGCGCAGTAGGGACCCGGCTTCACTGCTGGGTTCCCTGACCGGCAATGGTGGCGGGAGCACCCGACAGCAGATGGAAACATCGGCTGCGGTGCCGACATCGCTGGACTCCAGGACAGGTAAGTGTCCTAATATTAACCACTTGCCGACCGCTGCACGACTATATACTGCGGCAGTCAGCCCCTCCTGGGCAAAGTGACGTACTGGTACGTCACTCGCCCACGAGCCTGTTGGGGGCGCGCTCCCGTCCCCGCTCGTTCACTAACATCCCCGCGCATATGACCGGTGGCTCCAATGTCCGCCGGGCAGTCACGATCTCGCTCAGGAGAGGGAGAAAGGCAGACGGCTGTGTTTACTTAGATCATGACAAAGGCTATGTGATTCTGCTATGTAGGATCGTATGTCTCTGTTATGATCCAACAAGCCACGTCCCTTGACAGTTAGAATCACGCCCCTAGGGACACATTTAACCCCTTGATCACCTATAAAGTTAACCCCTTTCCTGCCAGTGTCATTTTTACAGTAACAGTGCATATTTATAGCACTGATTACTGTAGTAATGTCACTGGTACCCCCAAAAGTGTAAAAAATGTCAGTCAGGGGTCCGATCCGTCCACCACAATGTCGCAGGCCCACAAAAAAAAAAAAAAAAAAATCGCAGATTGCGCAGTACCCAAACGCAAAATAGGGCCTGGTTTTTGAGCAGACAAATCCTCCGGGCTTAAGTGGTTAAAAGTCAGCAGCTACAGCATGTGTAGCTGCTGACTTTTCATTTTTGGAGGGGGGAGCGGAACTGTAGCTGAGCACAAACTGAAAACGTAATTGAATTCATTTTTAATATTCACAGCAAACTCACCCATCCATCCATGTTTCCATGATTTTAATTTTTAGTAGAGAAATGACATTGAAAAACACCCCCTATCATTTCTAGCTGTGGCCATCCTGAGTAAGGGGAGATGATTCATGTTGCATTTACTTAATGAAATGCATCTGCCCTGAGCTCAGGCATGCAGGCAGGAGGGTGTGCTTAGCTGAGAAAGCCCCTCCTCCAGATAAAAGAAAATGTCCATAAAGACTCCTGAGATGTATGACATCATTTTGGCCTAGGCTAAAAACCAGGAGGCCATTGGATATTTAAAAAAAAAAAAAAAAAAAAAAAAAAGGTTAAAACAAGTAAATATAATATATCTTCTCATCCGTTTACTAAGGATTAAAAAACATTAGCGCTGATTAAGAGAGTTTAGTTCTGCTTTACCTGTTCTACTTCTACTTTTAGTTCTGCTTTACCTGTTCTACTTCTACTTTTCCTCCAAGTAGAACTACATTGTCTGAAGCAGAAGTAAGCTGGTGTTTATATTAGATCCATTGTGGAATTAAGACACGCTCATACAATTTACGAAGGAATAATAATTTATTAAGGGACAAAACAAATATTCTGTCATAACAGTAGTTAGCAGTTTTCACAATGTACAAACTTCTTTAGGATAAAAGGCTTCTGTGCATCTTTTAGCTTTACAATAAGAGGCCTCCGCCAACGTACTCCAGTCTCTGCAAAAGACAGACATTATATGCTGAGTAAACACATTCAAATCTTTATCAATAAACTTTTCTAAGCCCCTAGAAGTTTTCCATTTACATGCACACTGCAATAGCAGCTCCTACAATGGGTAAAGAAAATACAGTTTTGTTTTATCAAGCTGTATTTACTCTGTCCAACTTTTAACATCCAAGTGAAAGATATAACACCAACATATCAGAAAAAATTAGTTGAAAAAAGGATCACCCCCCTCCTAAAAATGATTTGTAAACTCAATCAAGTGTAGCTAATCACCTGCATAATAGCACACAAAGCAATTTGACTTTCAACTGTGATCAGCTGTGGTCATTTTGATTAGCTCAGCATGAAAAGAGCTTTCCTGGAGCATTTCAGTCCTGGTAGTGCAACTGAAGCAATCAACTAAGGCACGTTCAAAAGATCTCCGGGATAAAGTTGTGGACATGCACAAGTCAGGCGATGAATACAAAAAATTTCAAAGGCTTTATTAATGCCTAGAAGCACAGTGAAGTCTATTATTAAGAAGTAAACCGTATTTGGTACAACACAAACCCTCCCTGGATCAGGACGTCGCTTCAGACTGGATGAAAGAGCCAGGAGGAAGCTGGTCGGAGAGGCTACCAAGACTCTGAAGCAGTTGCAGGAATTTTTGACAAAGAGAGGTCATTGTGGGCATGTGACAATATCACAAATTCTCCACATATGTGGCTTGTATGGGAGGCCACTCCTCAAGAAAGGCCACATGCAGTCACGACTGAGCTTTGCCAAAACGCACCTTGAAGATTCTGAGGTCACATGGAAAAATGTGTTATGGTCAGATGAGACTAAAATTTAATTATTTGGCCTCAAACACCAAACAAAATGTCTGGCAGAAATCCAATACAACTCACCATTTAAATAACTCAATTTCTACAGTAAAGCATGAGGTGGTAATATCATGTTATGGGGATGTTTCTCTGCAGCAGGAACTGGAGCACTTGTCAGGATAAAAAGGAAAAATGAATGGGGCAAAATACCGTCAAATGCTTGAAGAAAATCTGCTGCCCTCTGCCAGAAAGTTGTCAATGGGAAGAAGGTTTGCCTTTCAACATGACAATGACTCAAAGCACACAGCAAAAATTACTTCACAGTGGATGAAGGAGAAAGGTGAATGTCCTTGCAGGGCCGGTGCTAGACTATTTTGCACCCTAGGCAAAAGCAGTTACCCCCCCCCCCAAAAAAAATTCTATACCTCTAAAATTTAATTTCTATACCTCTATAAGGTATAGAAAGGGTGCAAAATAGTCTAGCACTGGCTGGTTTGTTGCCCCGTCATTGAACTGCCAGACAAAGCTTAGATAGTTGCCAACATTTAAAAAAAAATTTTAGGGACACTTTTTCTGTGCGTCGAGAAAGCCGTTGTAGGCAAGGCATTACCTTAATTAGAGGACTAGGCGACAGCAGAAGACTGGGCAACAGCATGGCAGAGGACTGAGTGACAGCAGAGGACTGGGCGACAGCAGAGGATTGAGTGACAACGGGGCATAGGACTGGGTGACAGTGGGGCACAGGACTGGGTGACAGCGGGGCAGAGGACTGGGTGACAGCGGGGCAGAGGACTGGGCGACAGCAGGGCAGAGGACTGGGCGACAGCAGGGCAGAGGACTGGACGACAGCAGGGCAGAGGACTGGGAGAAATTGTGTTGAAAACTGCTCTGCCCATTTCCTCAAAGTCAGGACAGTGCTACATTAAAAACCAGATGCTATCTTGATCTTTGTCAGCTAACAGCACTTTTTTATACCCATTTAAAGATTGAAGTAAAAAAGCTCACAAAGATCAAGATGGTATCTGGCTTCTCATGTAGCACTGCCCTGACTGTGAGAAATTGGGTAGAGAAGTTTTCACCCCAATTTCTCACAGTTTAGTTGCTGCATAAAAAAAAAAAAAGGCATGTTTAGAGACTTTTTTTTTTTTTTTACCTCCATGTCGCTCTCTGCCCCAGAAAGACGGCGCAATCATCACGGGGGCCGGCTGCACCACCCCCTACCGACAGACGGGATCACCCCTTGGCTGGCCACGCTCCCTCACAAGTCCCGACTAGTGACAATGAAGGAAGCGGGTCAGCTCCTCAACATTAATTAGATACCTAAACTGCTAAACAGCTCTACAGCTGGGGGAGCCAGAGGGGGAGTGGGGGGGATCTGTCAGTGTACTGTATATTCTAGTTCCCAATCGGCGCCCCTGCACGATCCTCCGTAGCAAACATACCCTCTCCTCCTCCGGACCTCTGGCACACTCCCGCAGACCAGCCACACAGGGACGGCGGCTCCAGAGGGGATGTCCACCAGGGATGAGGTGGTGACAGGCCATGGCTGCGCCCTAGGCGGCTGCCTAGTTCGCCAAGGGGTAGCACCAGCTCTGTGTCCTTGCATGGCCTAGTCAGAGCCCAGACTTCAACTCCATTGAAAATCTGTGGAATGACTTAAAGTGGAAGTAAATCCTCCTATTATTTTCAGCCAAAGAAGCAGCCATTGTGGCCTCGGTTTAATCTTGAACAGCTATGATGCTGCACATGTGATCAGTTTTGACACCAGCCATTGGATGGTTTGACAGGTCGGTTGAGAGCACAACCAATATGACAGTTATATTCTAAGCACATGCTGGAAATTTAACTTTTTTTTGAAACACTTAAATCGATGGGTTTACTTCCGCTTTAAAGATTGCAGTCCACAAACGGTCACCATTAAATTTAACTGAACTCGAGCAGTTCTGTAAAGAATCGTGGGTAAATATTGCTAAGTCTAAGATGTGCAAAGTTAGTAGAGGCATAGCCTAAACCAGGGATCCTCAAACTACGGCCCTCCAGCTGTTGCGGAACTACACATCCCATGAGGCATTGTAAAACTCTGACATTCACAGACATGACTAGGCATGATGGGAATTGTATAGTTCCGGAACAACTGGAGGGCCATAGTTTGAAGACCCCTGGCCTAAACAGACTAAAGGCTGTAATTAAAGGAGTTGAAAAGTCAGAAGGTTTTCTCTTACTGCATTCTATGCATTAAGCTAAAAAGCCTTCTGTGTGAAGCAGCCTCCACAGCACCCCATAATACTTTCCTGAGCCCCATCTCTGTCCAGCAATATCCACGAGTCCCTCGACCGCCTGGGACTCTTCCTCCTGATTGGCTGGGACACAGCCGTGGCGCCACTGGCTCCTGCAGCTGTCAAAGTTAGCCAATCAGGAGAGAGAGGTGATGGACACATGGAGCTGTGGCTCGGGTGCCCCCAGAGCAAGCGGTTTTCTGTGGGGGAACTCGACAGGAAGGAGGGGCTAGGAGCAGCGAAGAGGAGGATCCAGGCTGCCCTGTGCAAAACCAACTGCACAGAGGAGGGAAGTATAGCATGTTTTTTATTTATAAAGGAAAAAAAAAAACATAAGACTTAACAATCACTTTAAGGCTTGGTTCACACTTGTGCGATGCGGCAACGCTGCGAATATGCAGCGTGTTCCCGCATCGCATCCGCACATCTGGCAGTTCACACTGCCATATGCGATACGCAGGGGGTGTCAATTAAAAGTTAACGACACCCCCAGTTTGATCGCATATTGCAGTGCGCACAGAATTGGATCGCACAAGCGTGAACCACTGTGCGATCCGATTTTGACGCGGCTCAAAAAATGCCTCCTTTGCGTCTTTGGTGCGGATGCAGTGCGAATTCAGCCATACAATGTGTATGGCTGAAATTCGCACCGCACACGAGATCGCATGTAATGAAGGAGCAGTGCACTCCGAATTACATGCGATCTCCGCAGCCGCACAAGTGTGAACCGCCACTGAAGCAAAAGGGGTTCAACAAAATATTGACATGGGGGGAGGGGGTGATACTTTTTCCAACTCAGTGATTCCGTTTTTGATTTTTTTTTTTCCTCCTGACATATTGGTGTTATATCTTTTACTTGGATGTTATAAGTTGCAGATGGATAAAACAACATTTGTGTGTCTTCATTTCAGGCTGCAAAGCAATATAATGTGATTATTTAAAAAAAAGGGGGGTAATTCTTTTCTTTACCCACTGTATATAACTCAATCTAACATTTAGCATGAAATACTAGAATCTGTACAGAGATGTAGACTAACCTCTGGTGGTTCAATGAAGGCCAACCAGTCAGAAGCATGGGTAGGCAGGAGTCCCATAGACTGACACTTGTAAACAGCCAATGCTAGACCCAAAAGGTTTCCAATCAGGTAAACCAGCCCTTGTAGAAACCGCTGACCAGAGCTCTCCAGGAGCTTGAAGGCTAAACAAGAACAGAAATGAACAAAATGCTAAACATTTAATATGACCAAACAAATACGGTACCGGTCCTAGGGTAATAAGAAAATCTACAACCAAATCTTTTTTTAGTTATGGATAAAGTGACAAATGGTTAGAGCCAATTGAAGGTATTTCTTGCTGGTTTGACCCCCCCATTGGGGAGTATTTCCCTCACTTCCGGATTTAGTGGTAGCACTTATAGATACCAGAGCCCTCTCCACTTGAGACACAAACAGAAACATTAACACTTTATTTTAGATTAGAAGGATTGCACAGTTGATGTCAGGTTTTTATTGCCACCTGTATTTCGGTTTGGGCAATTTCCTTCAATTCCTGTCCCAGTGCCAGGGGTCTCCAGGGCAGCAAAAGAGGAAAATCCTTCTAGGCAGAGATCCAGATAGAAATAAAAGTGGATGCCGCAATACCAGCACAGGTGCAGAAGCATTTCATTATATTGCCCGTTTCCTCACTATTGACTAACACAGGTAATGTAACTGGCACTTTACAATATGTTAGCATAACAAAGCAGAACTTACTTGCAGGTGTAGCAAGCAGCGCTTGTATGGGTCTCCATGCCATCATACACACCATCATAATAGGGAAGATGGAGATTGTATTACCAGCCATATACATAATGAATAAATTCATAGGTATTTGTTTAAGTGGTCCTAGAGCGATGTCCCAGCAACGCTGCAAACAGAAAGAGAATCACCACATTTCATAGAAAATCATTTACTAATCCCTAAACCCCGCTGTCACAACAAAATATATTATTACACAGCTATGCCACCTTACCTTCTCCACCAGGATGTGGTCAGACTCCTGCACACTGGTGTCTGGCACTTGTTTGTCAGAATATCCCACAGGATACATACTGTCTTGTGTAGTACTTCTATCACCCCGACCTCTGAAAATGGAATCAAAGATGTATACATGTCAGCTTAACCACTTCAATACTGGCCACTTTCACCCCTTTCCTGCCCAGGCCAATTTTCAGCTTTCAGCGGTGTCACACTTTGAATGACAATTGTGCGGTCGTGCTACACTGTACCCATATAAACTTTTTATCATTTTTTCACACAAATAGAGCTTTCTTTTGGTGGTATTTAATCATCTCACTGCTGGTTTTTTTTATATCTTACTAAAAAAAAAAAAAAAAAAAAAAAAAGACAGAACATTTTGGAAAAAAACAAAAAGGTTTTTCTTATTTTCTGTCACTAAATTTTGAAAATAAATAATTTTTCTTCTTCACTGATGTTCTCTGATGAGGTGGCACTGATGGGCACTGATAGGCTGTACTGATGAGGTGGCACTGATGAGGAGGTACTAATATGCCGCACTGATGGGCACTGATAGAGGCGGCACTGACGGGCAGCATAGATGAACAGGCACTGATGGGCACTGTTTTTTTACTTTACTGTAATCAGGGCACTGATGATCAGTGCCCTGATTACCTGTCCTAGACTCCCCTTTGAAGAGCCGCTGATCGACCCTTCCTCATTTACACGTGACTGGCTGACTGGTGACTGATGCAGCCATGATTGCCTCACTGCGTGCCCGTTCTGGGGCGTTGTCATATGACATTGTCCCAGAACGAGAGCAGCACCGCTACGCCGTCATTTGACGGTGGGTGGGCAGCAAATGGTTAAAACAGTGTATACTTTTTTAATAATTGTAGCTATGGATAAAAGGGGATCTAAACCCAAAAGTAGAGCTGCACAATTCTGGGTAAAATGAGAATCACAAATAAAGGTCACGATTCTCGGCAAAACATCATCTTTCACATTATACAAAAAAAACGGGCTAACTTTACTATTTTTTTTTTTTTTATTAATTGAAGTGTATTTTTTTCCCAAAAAACTGCGTTTAAACGACCGCTGAGCGAATACATTGTGACAGAAAATATTGCAAGGACTGCCATTATTCTAGGGTTTCTGCTAAAAAATATATATAATGTTTGGGGTTACAAGTAATTTTCTAGCAAAAAAATACTGATTTTAACTTGTAAGCAACAAGTGTCGGAAAAAGGCGTAGTCTTTGAGTGGTTAAATTGACCTCATTTACAGATGGAAGTTCATCCCTTTGATCTAAAAGAACCAAATGATACAATGTTTCTCTCTCAGCGCTGAGCAATGTTGTGATAAACTTTGCACTGTTTTTTCTTTTTCTTTGACAGCTGTAATCTGTGAGCAGAGAATGGCTCTGCACTGAATTGTGCAAATGCCGGATTAAAGCAGAGTTCCACCCTAAAATTAAACTTACCTCCCTCTTCATGCCCGGGGTCACCTGAAAAGCAAATGGATAATCGCAATTTTTTTTTTTTTTTTTTTTACATACCTTGTTTAGAAGAAAATATACTCACCTTACTTCCTCTTCCTCCCCTCGGCGGCCACGGCGATTCGTCACTTCCTGGCATGCAATGATTCCTGGGAGCTGAACGTCATCGCTCCCAGGAATCAATGCGCCTGCACCGGCCCCGACGTCAGTTCCGGTGCAGGCACCGTCATACCTTGCTAAACAGCTTCTGGGCATGCCCAGAAGCTGTGCAGGGATGACGCTGCGGCACTGGAAGTGACGGCGGGGCCGGTGCAGTGCATCGTGGGACCGAAGAAGACGGAAGAGGACGCAGAAGAGGATCGCGCTGGCTTCAAGCTGCCCACACCTGAGATGGCAGCGCTGGACAATACATTTTCAAGGTAAGTATTTCTTCTAAAAGGTAAGTGCAACCTGGGACAGTTCAGAGGCTAGCCATTGTGGAATGCACTAGCCCTGACTGTCCCGGGGGTATTTTTATTAAAAAATGCTTTCCCAGGGTGGAACTCCGCTTTAAGATGAAAGGGGGGGGGGCTTTAAGATGTAAGGGGGGGAGGCTTAATCAAGATTTTTTAAGGATTCATCGTGCAGCTCTACCCAAAAGACAAAATTTGATATACTTCAAAGTGATGGCTACATTAGGTTTTCTTTATTTAGGCTTTCCTCTTTTCACCTGGTAATCCAGCCAGTAAGTCTGTTATTTTGAACTTCCTTTTTTTAACAGACCAAGTTATACAACAAAAATAGCAGTTAGAGGGTTGAGACAAACCATTTAACACTGGCAGCTTTTATTTATTGATGTAAAACCTTTATCCCAAAAGGAAGAAAAAAAAAAGTTGTTGTAACTGCCTTGACCCTTTCGCTGGCAGAGCACTTCTGTGTTGGGGTCACAGCACTCACTCACTGTACTGTACCCATTGGGAGTAGGACTAAAGCACACCTTCTTCTCTGTAGTAGTCAACATAGCTAGCTGGAGCAGTTTTTTTTTTTTTGCATTTATCAAACAGACATAACCCAGTTTTTGTTTTTCAGCTGAATATACCTTCAGAACTGGTCTTGTATATACGGCCGCGTCTGATTTTTTTTTTGGAGCTATTAAGTGTCCAATTGGTCGCTTAGCAACTCCAGCAAGAAAGGCGGTACTGGTGCTCTGCCTCCCCAGTGAGTCCCAACATGCTCCATGTCCCCAGAGGGTCCTAAAATGACTTTGTGTCCCAGCTGCTGCAGTAACGTGGTCAGCATACTTTATCCCCTTGTTCACCTGCTGGTCATGGGGGCACTAGTGTACCATCCATCACTTGACTGTCACATTTGGGCTTGCTGACTAGAGACTACGAGGTTGGCTGGGTCTCCTATTCAGGTTGTTGAGCGATTTATTGTATATTACAATGTGAAATGCTGCCTACTGGTTAATATGAAGCATTACAGTTAGAGAGAAGCAAATGAGGGGTAGAGAGATAGGTTTAGTACTGTGATAATGACTTTAAACCGAAATGGCTCAGTAAAAAGTGCTATAGATGAAGCATCAGTGCTCAGTAACAATAAAATAAAGTGATAAACTCTAAATTATTTAATTTTTTTTGTTCCTTTTGCTGCATTTTTTAAATCAAATTTCATTCTATAAATTGGCACAAAATGATACCTGGTTCTAAAAGGAGGCGGCTCTTAACCTCCCTGGCGGTATGATTCTGTCAGGAATTCTGTACCAAAAGCGGTACAATTCTTTTCATGGAAATTTGGCGTTCTGTATTATAGGCCTACAATTCTTAGTAATTACTGACTTAAACCTGACCAAAACAAGACTCTAGTAGACATCCCAGATGTGATAAACACAAACGCATGAATTATAATCTAATCAATAATATTATTTTATTATTTAATATACAATATATATAATACAATTATATTATTGATTAGATTATAATTCATGCATTATATATTATATATATGTGTGTGTGCATATATATATATATACACACACACACACACACACACACACACACACACACACACACACACATATATATATATATATATATAATATAAAATGTGTTTTGTGCAACGTTTTTTTTTTGAATTTCCCTCTCTAGTTCCGCTCCCATGCAGCATTGCTGCTGCAGGGAACGGAACTAGGAAGTCATCAGACCGACGGAGGGACGGAGGAGCGGTGGGACTCTCGGCTGGCGGTCGCAGCAATGAGAGATCATCGCTGGATCGCCAGGATAAGGTAAGAGAACACCGCTGCGCTCTCTGCAATCCACCCCAAGCGTGACTCGGGGTTACCGCTCCTGATATGAAAAATCAACCCCGAGTCACGCTCGGGATTACCGCCAAGGAGGTTAATGTGTTTGTAAAGGTTCAGATTTTTTTTTTTTTTAATGACAAACATGTCGTACTTACCTGCTCTGTGTAATGGTTTTGCACACAGCAGCCCCAATCGCCTCTCCCCTGGTCCCCTGCTGGCGCTCCTGACCCCTCCCCCCTGCTGAGTGCCCCCACAGCAAGCTGTTTGTTCTGGGGGCACTTGTGAGTGCTCATTCCTGAGCCACCTCTGTGTGTCTATGAGACACAGATCATAACTAGGCACCCAACCCCCCCCTCCAGCTTCCTCCTCACTGGCTGTAAATAACAGCAGTGGGAGCCAATGAGGAGGGAGAGACCCAGGAGAGCTTCTGCTCGTGAACATTGCTGGATCAGGATCGGACGAGTATAAGGAGGGAGCTGCACAATGAAGATCTTTTACCTTCATGCATAGAATGAACAAAGTGCATGGGGTGGGACTAGGTGAGACACGCCACTTCTGCTTTCCTGGAACGCAGGTGGAGCACATTACAGCGCCACCTGAGTTTGACATTCTTTGGATTACTTACCTATTGTGTGTTTTTAAATGTTTTTTAATAACTATCTGTACATACTGCACATTGAGAGGCTTCTCTTTCATCTCTGCATGGGTTGCTATGAGTACTTAGATACACAAGAATATCGCCAGTGAAAGCCTTCCCTGGACGGCTTCTCTTCAATTGGAAAAGTCCAACCATGCTGCCTTTAACTACCTGTAATGGAGGTCATCACATTCTGGTGAGTGGGATGCACATGTGAATGTTGGTGGAGAAGAGACACACCAGGTCACGGGTGATTTGTTCACAGAGGCATTTGGACGTAACCGAGTGTTTATGGGACTGTATTCTATGTTTTGAATAGGCTTTGTAGGACTTTCAAGCACCTTTTTTCACTTGGCACTTTAAAGCGGAGTTCCAGGCACAAAAACGACCTTTTTTTTTTTTGTGCCCATCCGCTTGGTCTCCTTCACCTGAAAAGGAATTGGATAGTTAGGCATTTTTTTTTTCACTCACCTTGTATTTGTAGATTGAAAATACTCACCTCAGTGAACTTCCTCCCTCAGCGCCGCGGCTCCGCCGTCACTTCCTGTCTTGCGATGATTCCTGGGAGCTGAATGTCATCGCTCCCAGGAATCAATGCGACGGCGCCGGCCCCGGCCCTGCTCGTCACTTCCGGGGCGACGGAGTATTTCTTCTATAAGGTAAGTGCGAACCGGGACAGATCAGAGGCTAGCCATTGTGGACATGTCCCGGGGGTATGTTTGTTGAAAAATGGTTTCTGTGCCCGGAACTCCGCTTTAAGGGTTAATTCTGTGGACAGCAATGTCCAATTTGTTGGAAACACATACTCATTGAGAGCACGGCTAATTAATTTTTCCTTGTTTATTTATTAAATGCATAAAGGTTAAAAAAAAAAAAAAAAACCTTCAGCCTTTACACCCACTTTAAAGGTAGGTAGAGGAAGAGGACAAAGGTTACTCAGGTTAGGGGTGAGTACCTGCACCTATTATCTAACAAAAAAAAAACCTGAATATAACAAAACATGTTTGAAGGTATATTTAACAGACTGAATAGGAACAAATAAGAAGTGGAGAGCAATCAACAGTTTTCTAAGTTCAATGAATGGCACATTACCTGTTTCCTCCACTCCCAAACTCAATGGCCCATTTAAATCGGCCAGATTTGCGGTTTGCAACCAGATTTGGAGCAGATGCCATCTCTGTGTTCTGTAAACAAAAAATAGTAACACGATGAAATGTAAAATTAAACGGACCTAAAATTTCATAAAACAATCTCTGGCAAGCAAGATTTCATATGACCAATGTTACACAATAATTGGCACTTTTCCACTGCAAGTACCGGCTCGGCTCCACTCGGCCCTGCTTGGCTCTGTTTGGTTTTCCACTGCATGGTACGGTGTTGGAACGGTTTTGTACAGTTTGCTTTTCCACTAAAGTAAAGTGGGTGGGATGACAACGATTCTCTGACCAATCAGTGGCTAGTAGTGACAAACATTCAAGGCTACATGCAAAGGATTGTGGGATATGATACCGGTACTGCCCTCTTGGAACCACAATCGAGGTGGTACTGTTTAAGCGAGCCGTACCGTTCTGTTCCATGTAATGGAAAAGCGCCGCCATACCGTACCGAACCGTTCCAACACCGTACCATGGGGTACCATGCAGTGGAAAAGCTCAAAAGCGAGCCGAACCCTTCGGTACCATGCAGTGGAAAAGCTCAAAAGCGAGCCGAACCCTTCAGTACCATGCAGTGGAAAAGCACCAAATGTATCCTTATAAACAGATTTACAATGCACCCGGAAAGTATTCATAGCACTTAATTGTTTACACATTTTGTTATGTTACAGCCTTATTCCCAAATGGATTAAATTAATTATTTTCTCAAAATTCTACAAATACCCCATAATGGGAATGCAAAAGAAGTTTGAAATTTATTACAAATAAAACACAAAAAAAAAATCTCATGTACATAAGTATTCACAGCCTTTGCCACGACACTCAAAATTAAGCTTGGGTGCATCCTGTTTCCACTGATCATCCTTAAGATGATTCTACAACTTGATTGGAGTCCACCTGTGGTAAGTCCAGTTCACTGAACATAATTTGGAAAGGTACACACCTGTCTATATAAAGGTCCCACAGTTAACAGTGCATGTCAGAGCACAAACCAAGCCATGAACCAAGGAATTGTCTGTAGACCTCCAAGAAAGGATTGTACCGAGGCACAGATCTGGGAAAGGGTACAGAAAAATTTCTGCAGCATTGAAGGTCCTAATGAGCACAGTGGCCTCCATCATCTGTAAATGGAAGAAGCTTGGAACCACCAGGTCTCTTCCTAGAACAGGCCACCCAGCCAAACTGAGTGATCGGGTGAGAAGGGCCTTAATCAGGGAGGTGGCCAAGAACCCGATGGTCACTCTGATAGAGCTCTAGCTTTTCACTGTAGAGAGAAGAACCTTTCAGAAGAACAACTATCTCTGCTGCACTCTACCAATCAGGCCTGTATGGTAGAGTGGCCAAATGGAAGTCACTCCTCAGTAAACGTCACATGACAGCCCACCTGGAGTTTGCCAAAAGGCACCTGAAGAACTCTCAGACCATGAGAAACACAATTCTCTGGTCTGATGAAACAAAGATTGAACTCTTTGACTTGAATGACAAGTGTCATGTCTGGAGGAAACCAGGCAACACTCATCAACTGGCCAATACCATCCCTACAGTGAAGCATGGTGGTGGCAGGATGTTTTTCAGCGGCAGGAATTGGGAGACTAATCAGGATCGAGGGAAAGATGAAGGCAGCAACGTGCAGAGACATCCTTGATTAAAACCTGCTCCAGAGCTCCCTGGACCTCAGACTGGGTTGAAGGTTCATCTTTCAACAGGACAACGTCTTTAAGAACACAGCCAAGATAACATAGGAGTGGCTACAGGACAACTCTGTGAATGTCCTTGAGTGGCCCACCCAGAGACCAGACTTGAACCCGATTGAACATCTCTGGAGAGATCTGAAAATGGCTGTGCACCGACACCCCCCCCCCCCCATCCAACCTGATGGAGGTTTAGAGGTCCTGCAAAGAAGAATGGGATAAACTGCCCAAAAATAGATGTGCCAAGCTTGTAGCATCATACTCAAAAAGACTAGAGGCTGCAATTGGTGCCAAATGTGCTTCAACAAAGTATTGAGTAAAGGCTGTGAATACATGTACATGTGTTTTTTTCGTTTTTTATTTTTAATAAATTTGCAAAGATTTCAAACAAACGTCTTCATGTTGTCATTATGGGGTATTGTTTGTAGAATTTTGAGGAAAATAATGAATTTAATCCATTATGGAACAAGGCTGTAACATAACAAAATGTGGAAAAATTAAAGCGCTGTGAATACTTTCTGGATGCACTGTATGTCCAATCAATACATACCACAGCAGCCGATTTGGGCATCTCTACAAGATGCTACTGCGTGTTACTTGTGTAGCTGACTGCATTGTGACCTATTTATTCCATTTATCATTCATTTCCTATGCCTAATGAATAAATTGCTAGCAATTTCATTAGCAGTATTAAACCGGGGCAGCTCTAGCTTTTTCATATGATTGCCAGTAATAGCTAAATGTTAGTATGAGGAATTACATTGTTTTTCCACTTTTGTTGTTAAGGGCTAGTTCACACCATATGAAAAAAAGGAAAAGAAGAGAATTGGGGAGGTATGGGGATACAGACTCACGTCTGTCACTCACTACCCCAAAACACCAACTAAGGGCACTCCAGACAGGTTGTAAAAATAATGCAAAATTTATTGGGCACGTATGCCGTGAACGAAAGAGGTGTGAATAAGAACATCAGGGTGGTGGACCCTACAGTTACATGACAACATAAACATTAAAAACCATAAAAAATTGTATACATCCATGCACATTTATAACAATATACCATCTATTGATGTGCAGTGAAACCAACAGATACCAGCATACTTAGTAGGCTGGGTACTCTGTGAGGTTCAGTGCGAGGACCTCTTGAAAGTGTATACACCCCTCCTGGATGGTCAGATGAATGAGCCTGATGGGACTCAAGTTGAATAGGATCCTGGTGGGAATTGATAAATTGCAACTTAAATAAGAAGATCAGCAGGGATCCTAGCTGACCGGCCCGAAGATACCTGTAAAAGAGCTTTTGGCTGGTGTGTGGATATGTCAACGGTAGGCAGTCCAGGGACCATATATGGACCAATTTGTAGAAGCTGAATTTACTGCAACAGTCCCGATGTCGGTTCAATAGTTGGAGGCCAAACTGTTGAGGTAGGGAGGGCACAAATACCACTAGCAGAGTCCAGTAATGTTTTCAGCCAAACTAGTGGGACCATGTAAGGCACACCGTTAGGGAGAAAGGACCGAATATTCAACAGGTTATTTAATTACCTTGTCATGTGCTTTACATCGGTATCGGTGTGCAGGTCATGCGGGAGGGGGAGGTTAGGTAGCGGTGCGTCAGCTCTGAGGAAACCAACGTCGTTGGTGAAACGCGTCAGATCCAGCATTGTGCCTCCATGCACTAGCGGCAATTGAATTCCCTACAGGGGATCCCCATCCACAGTCCCCCCGGCTGTTCCCCACAAGGCACCCGGCTGATCAGCTAAACCGGAAGTGACGATCGGGAGGATACCTCCGACCCGGAAGTCAAAGCTCCAAGCTGCTGGCCTAGCCGCACGGAAGGGTAGAACGCCGGGGAGCGAGTGAGGTGGACACTGACCGACCGGTCAACGGGGAACTACTGCTGCCACGCACCGCTACCTAACCTCCCCCTCCCCCATGACCTGCACACCGATACCGATGTAAAGCACATGACAAGGTAATTAAATAACCTGTTGAATATTCGGTCCTTTCTCCCTAACGGTGTGCCTTACATGGTCCCACTAGTTTGGCTGCAAACATTACTGGACTCTGCTAGTGGTATTTGTGCCCTCCCTACCTCAACAGTTTGGCCTCCAACTATTGAACCGACATCGGGACTGTTGCAGTAAATTCAGCTTCTACAAATTGGTCCATATATGGTCCCTGGACTGCCTACTGTTGACATATCCACACACCAGCCAAAAGCTCTTTTACAGGTATCTTCGGGCCGGTCAGCTAGGATCCCTGCTGATCTTCTTATTTAAGTTGCAATTTATCAATTCCCACCAGGATCCTATTCAACTTGAGTCCCATCAGGCTCATTCATCTGACCATCCAGGAGGGGTGTATACACTTTCAAGAGGTCCTCGCACTGAACCTCACAGAGTACCCAGCCTACTAAGTATGCTGGTATCTGTTGGATTCACTGCACATCAATAGATGGTATATTGTTATAAATGTGCATGGATGTATACAATTTTTTATGGTTTTTAATGTTTATGTTGTCATGTAACTGTAGGGTCCACCACCCTGATGTTCTTATTCACACCTCTTTCGTTCACGGCATACGTGCCCAATAAATTTTGCATTATTTTTACAACCTGTCTGGAGTGCCCTTAGTTGGTGTTTTGGGGTAGTGAGTGACAGATGTGAGTCTGTATCCCCATACCTCCCCAATTCTCTTCTTTTCCTTTTTTTCATATGCCCATATAACCAACGGTCACTATCCTGGTCAGGCACAGATAGAGGCCCATTGCTGACCACTTATGGGTCCTTTTTGATCACTCTGAGCGGACCCCAATTAAGCCCATCTCGGAACACTAACCCCCCCTTTTTTTGTACTAGTTCACACCATGCCTGCACGTGAATTGCACAGGAGCCTGCTGTGCGTTCCTGTGCAATTGACACCACACTCAAAACACAATCCATTTGCCATCTGCAGTGGGTGTTAATAATAAGTTAATGACACCCCGAACGCAGTGCGTTTGCCCACACTGGATCGTGTGGTACAAAAGTACCATGCGATCCAGGTGCAGTGAGCTTCTAAGAGTAGTAATTTTGGTGTGGTGCGATTTCAGCCCAATCAAAATAAATGGGGCTGAAATCGCACCACACAGAACTGCATGTAAATCGTACAGGAACGCACAGTGCGTCCCTGTGGGGGCATGGTGTCAACCAACCCTAAATTTGAGAAAACATCACTATTTGTTTGTTCCTGTTCACGCAGGATACCTAAAATTATATTTTTTAATAGATTTGCTTACCTTTCTAGGTGTTTGTTTGGAGCAGGCTTTGGGCAGATTGCAATTCAGTCTGTCCCCAGAGCAGAGGGGAAGCAGAGGAATCTGCAACTTCAGCTGAAATACTCTCTGTGCTATGACTGCCACAGACACAGCATAGAATAGGGAGCAGATTGCTCCTAATGAGCAAAAGGGCTTGCACCCTTTATTTTATGTTTGTAGGCAGCCTCACAGACAGAAGTACACAAATGGCTCTGCCCAGAGATTCTTCTATTGAAAGAAGGAAAAGTTACATCTACTGCTGACATCATGCCCTATTTCATCCTTCTTCTCGAACATAGAATATACCCTTATCTCACTCTCCATTGAATGAGGGATCCAGGATCTTCTCCTTCTCTATCCCTCCATTGAATGAGGGATCCCTGATTTTCTCCCACTCTCTATTGAATAACAGCACCCTGATCTTCTTCTCCCACTCTCCATTGAATGAGAGCTCCCTGATCTTCTCCCACTCTCTATTGAATGAAGGTTCCCTGATCCTCTCTCACTCTCTATTGAATGAGGGCTCCCTGATCTTCTCCCACTTTCCATTCAATGAGAGCTCCCTGATATTCTCCTTCTAAATCCCTCCATTGAACGAGAGCTCCCTGATCTTCTCCTCCCTCTCTCCATTGAATGAGAGCTCCCTGATCTTCTCCTCCCTCTCTCCATTGAATGAGGGCTCCCTGATCTTCTCCTCCCTCTCTCCATTGAATGAGAGCTCCCTGATCTTCTCCTCCCTCTCTCCATTGAATGAGAGCTCCCTGATCTTCTCCTCCCTCTCTCCATTGAATGAGAGCTCCCTGATCTTCTCCTCCCTCTCTCCATTGAATGAGAGTTCCCTGATCTTCTCCTCCCTCTCTCCATTGAATGAGAGCTCCCTGAACTTCTCCTCCCTCTCTCCATTGAATGAGAGCTCCCTGATCTTCTCCTCCCTCTCTCCATTGAATGAGAGCTCCCTGATCTTCTCCTCCCTCTCTCCATTGAATGAGAGCTCCCTGATCTTCTCCTCCCTCTCTCCATTGAATGAGAGCACCCTGATCTTCTCCTCCCTCTCTCCATTGAATGAGAGCTCCCTGATCTTCTCCTCCCTCTCTCCATTGAATGAGGGCGCCCTGATCTTCTCCTCCCTCTCTCCATTGAATGAGAGCTCCCTGATCTTCTCCTCCCTCTCTCCATTGAATGAGAGCTCCCTGATCTTCTCCTCCCTCTCTCCATTGAATGAGGGCTCCCTGATCTTCTCCTCCCTCTCTCCATTGAATGAGGGCTCCCTGATCTTCTCCTCCCTCTCTCCATTGAATGAGGGCTCCCTGATCTTCTCCTCCCTCTCTCCATTGAATGAGAGCTCCCTGATCTTCTCCTCCCTCTCTCCATTGAATGAGAGCTCCCTGATCTTCTCCTCCCTATCTCCATTGAATGAGAGCTCCCTGATCTTCTCCTCCCTCTCTCCATTGAATGAGAGCTCCCTGATCTTCTCCTCCCTCTCTTCATTGAATGAGGGCTCCCTGATCTTCTCCTCCCTCTCTTCATTGAATGAGGGCTCCCTGATCTTCTCCTCCCTCTCTCCATTGAATGAGGGCTCCCTGATCTTCTCCTCCCTCTCTCCATTGAATGAGGGCTCCCTGATCTTCTCCTCCCTCTCTCCATTGAATGAGAGCTCCCTGATCTTCTCCTCCCTCTCTCCATTGAATGAGAGCACCCTGATCTTCTCCTCCCCCTCTCCATTGAATGAGAGCTCCCTGATCTTCTCCTCCCTCTCTCCATTGAATGAGGGCTCCCTGATCTTCTCCTCCCTCTCTCCATTGAATGAGGGCTCCCTGATCTTCTCCTCCCTCTCTCCATTGAATGAGAGCTCCCTGATCTTCTCCTCCCTCTCTCCATTGAATGAGAGCTCCCTGATCTTCTCCTCCCTCTCTCCATTGAATGAGAGCTCCCTGATCTTCTCCTCCCTCTCTCCATTGAATGAGAGCTCCCTGATCTTCTCCTCCCTCTCTCCATTGAATGAGGGCTCCCTGATCTTCTCCTCCCTCTCTCCATTGAATGAGGGCTCCCTGATCTTCTCCTCCCTCTCTCCATTGAATGAGGGCTCCCTGATCTTCTCCTCCCTCTCTCCATTGAATGAGAGCTCCCTGATCTTCTCCTCCCTCTCTCCATTGAATGAGAGCTCCCTGATCTTCTCCTCCCTATCTCCATTGAATGAGAGCTCCCTGATCTTCTCCTCCCTCTCTCCATTGAATGAGGGCTCCCTGATCTTCTCCTCCCTCTCTCCATTGAATGAGAGCTCCCTGATCTTCTCCTCCCTCTCTCCATTGAATGAGAGCTCCCTGATCTTCTCCTCCCCCTCTCCATTGAATGAGAGCACCCTGATCTTCTCCTCCCCCTCTCCATTGAATGAGAGCTCCCTGATCTTCTCCTCCCTCTCTCCATTGAATGAGGGCTCCCTGATCTTCTCCTCCCTCTCTCCATTGAATGAGGGCTCCCTGATCTTCTCCTCCCTCTCTCCATTGAATGAGAGCTCCCTGATCTTCTCCTCCCTCTCTCCATTGAATGAGAGCTCCCTGATCTTCTCCTCCCTCTCTCCATTGAATGAGAGCTCCCTGATCTTCTCCTCCCTCTCTCCATTGAATGAGAGCTCCCTGATCTTCTCCTCCCTCTCTCCATTGAATGAGAGCTCCCTGATCTTCTCCTCCCTCTCTCCATTGAATGAGAGCTCCCTGATCTTCTCCTCCCTCTCTCCATTGAATGAGAGCACCCTGATCTTCTCCTCCCTCTCTCCATTGAATGAGAGCTCCCTGATCTTCTCCTCCCTCTCTCCATTGAATGAGAGCACCCTGATCTTCTCCTCCCTCTCTCCATTGAATGAGAGCTCCCTGATCTTCTCCTCCCTCTCTCCATTGAATGAGGGCGCCCTGATCTTCTCCTCCCTCTCTCCATTGAATGAGAGCTCCCTGATCTTCTCCTCCCTCTCTCCATTGAATGAGAGCTCCCTGATCTTCTCCTCCCTCTCTCCATTGAATGAGGGCTCCCTGATCTTCTCCTCCCTCTCTCCATTGAATGAGGGCTCCCTGATCTTCTCCTCCCTCTCTCCATTGAATGAGGGCTCCCTGATCTTCTCCTCCCTCTCTCCATTGAATGAGAGCTCCCTGATCTTCTCCTCCCTCTCTCCATTGAATGAGAGCTCCCTGATCTTCTCCTCCCTATCTCCATTGAATGAGAGCTCCCTGATCTTCTCCTCCCTCTCTCCATTGAATGAGAGCTCCCTGATCTTCTCCTCCCTCTCTTCATTGAATGAGGGCTCCCTGATCTTCTCCTCCCTCTCTTCATTGAATGAGGGCTCCCTGATCTTCTCCTCCCTCTCTCCATTGAATGAGGGCTCCCTGATCTTCTCCTCCCTCTCTCCATTGAATGAGGGCTCCCTGATCTTCTCCTCCCTCTCTCCATTGAATGAGGGCTCCCTGATCTTCTCCTCCCTCTCTCCATTGAATGAGAGCTCCCTGATCTTCTCCTCCCTCTCTCCATTGAATGAGAGCTCCCTGATCTTCTCCTCCCTCTCTCCATTGAATGAGAGCACCCTGATCTTCTCCTCCCCCTCTCCATTGAATGAGAGCTCCCTGATCTTCTCCTCCCTCTCTCCATTGAATGAGGGCTCCCTGATCTTCTCCTCCCTCTCTCCATTGAATGAGGGCTCCCTGATCTTCTCCTCCCTCTCTCCATTGAATGAGAGCTCCCTGATCTTCTCCTCCCTCTCTCCATTGAATGAGAGCTCCCTGATCTTCTCCTCCCTCTCTCCATTGAATGAGAGCTCCCTGATCTTCTCCTCCCTCTCTCCATTGAATGAGAGCTCCCTGATCTTCTCCTCCCTCTCTCCATTGAATGAGGGCTCCCTGATCTTCTCCTCCCTCTCTCCATTGAATGAGGGCTCCCTGATCTTCTCCTCCCTCTCTCCATTGAATGAGGGCTCCCTGATCTTCTCCTCCCTCTCTCCATTGAATGAGAGCTCCCTGATCTTCTCCTCCCTCTCTCCATTGAATGAGAGCTCCCTGATCTTCTCCTCCCTATCTCCATTGAATGAGAGCTCCCTGATCTTCTCCTCCCTCTCTCCATTGAATGAGGGCTCCCTGATCTTCTCCTCCCTCTCTCCATTGAATGAGAGCTCCCTGATCTTCTCCTCCCTCTCTCCATTGAATGAGAGCTCCCTGATCTTCTCCTCCCCCTCTCCATTGAATGAGAGCACCCTGATCTTCTCCTCCCCCTCTCCATTGAATGAGAGCTCCCTGATCTTCTCCTCCCTCTCTCCATTGAATGAGGGCTCCCTGATCTTCTCCTCCCTCTCTCCATTGAATGAGGGCTCCCTGATCTTCTCCTCCCTCTCTCCATTGAATGAGAGCTCCCTGATCTTCTCCTCCCTCTCTCCATTGAATGAGAGCTCCCTGATCTTCTCCTCCCTCTCTCCATTGAATGAGAGCTCCCTGATCTTCTCCTCCCTCTCTCCATTGAATGAGAGCTCCCTGATCTTCTCCTCCCTCTCTCCATTGAATGAGAGCTCCCTGATCTTCTCCTCCCTCTCTCCATTGAATGAGAGCTCCCTGATCTTCTCCTCCCTCTCTCCATTGAATGAGAGCACCCTGATCTTCTCCTCCCTCTCTCCATTGAATGAGAGCTCCCTGATCTTCTCCTCCCTCTCTCCATTGAATGAGGGCGCCCTGATCTTCTCCTCCCTCTCTCCATTGAATGAGAGCTCCCTGATCTTCTCCTCCCTCTCTCCATTGAATGAGAGCTCCCTGATCTTCTCCTCCCTCTCTCCATTGAATGAGAGCTCCCTGATCTTCTCCTCCCTCTCTCCATTGAATGAGAGCTCCCTGATCTTCTCCTCCCTCTCTCCATTGAATGAGGGCTCCCTGATCTTCTCCTCCCTCTCTCCATTGAATGAGAGCTCCCTGATCTTCTCCTCCCTCTCTCCATTGAATGAGAGCTCCCTGATCTTCTCCTCCCTATCTCCATTGAATGAGAGCTCCCTGATCTTCTCCTCCCTCTCTCCATTGAATGAGAGCTCCCTGATCTTCTCCTCCCTCTCTCCATTGAATGAGAGCTCCCTGATCTTCTCCTCCCTCTCTCCATTGAATGAGAGCTCCCTGATCTTCTCCTCCCTCTCTTCATTGAATGAGGGCTCCCTGATCTTCTCCTCCCTCTCTCCATTGAATGAGGGCTCCCTGATCTTCTCCTCCCTCTCTCCATTGAATGAGGGCTCCCTGATCTTCTCCTCCCTCTCTCCATTGAATGAGAGCTCCCTGATCTTCTCCTCCCTCTCTCCATTGAATGAGGGCTCCCTGATCTTCTCCTCCCTCTCTCCATTGAATGAGGGCTCCCTGATCTTCTCCTCCCTCTCTCCATTGAATGAGAGCTCCCTGATCTCCTCCTCCCTCTCTCCATTGAATGAGAGCTCCCTGATCTTCTCCTCCCTCTCTCCATTGAATTAGGGCTCCCTGATCTTCTCCTCCCTCTCTCCATTGAATGAGAGCTCCCTGATCTTCTCCTCCCTCTCTCCATTGAATGAGGGCTCCCTGATCTTCTCCTCCCTCTCTCCATTGAATGAGAGCTCCCTGATCTTCTCCTCCCTCTCTCCATTGAATGAGAGCTCCCTGATCTTCTCCTCCCTCTCTCCATTGAATGAGAGCTCCCTGATCTTCTCCTCCCTCTCTCCATTGAATGAGAGCTCCCTGATCTTCTCCTCCCTCTCTCCATTGAATGAGAGCTCCCTGATCTTCTCCTCCCTCTCTCCATTGAATGAGAGCTCCCTGATCTTCTCCTCTCTCTCTCCATTGAATGAGGGCTCCCTGATCTTCTCCTCCCTCTCTCCATTGAATGAGGGCTCCCTGATCTTCTCCTCCCTCTCTCCATTGAATGAGGGCTCCCTGATCTTCTCCTCCCTCTCTCCATTGAATGAGAGCTCCCTGATCTTCTCCTCCCTCTCTCCATTGAATGAGAGCTCCCTGATCTTCTCCTCCCCCTCTCCATTGAATGAGAGCACCCTGATCTTCTCCTCCCCCTCTCCATTGAATGAGAGCTCCCTGATCTTCTCCTCCCTCTCTCCATTGAATGAGGGCTCCCTGATCTTCTCCTCCCTCTCTCCATTGAATGAGGGCTCCCTGATCTTCTCCTCCCTCTCTCCATTGAATGAGAGCTCCCTGATCTTCTCCTCCCTCTCTCCATTGAATGAGAGCTCCCTGATCTTCTCCTCCCTCTCTCCATTGAATGAGAGCTCCCTGATCTTCTCCTCCCTCTCTCCATTGAATGAGAGCTCCCTGATCTTCTCCTCCCTCTCTCCATTGAATGAGAGCTCCCTGATCTTCTCCTCCCTCTCTCCATTGAATGAGAGCTCCCTGATCTTCTCCTCCCTCTCTCCATTGAATGAGAGCACCCTGATCTTCTCCTCCCTCTCTCCATTGAATGAGAGCTCCCTGATCTTCTCCTCCCTCTCTCCATTGAATGAGGGCGCCCTGATCTTCTCCTCCCTCTCTCCATTGAATGAGAGCTCCCTGATCTTCTCCTCCCTCTCTCCATTGAATGAGAGCTCCCTGATCTTCTCCTCCCTCTCTCCATTGAATGAGAGCTCCCTGATCTTCTCCTCCCTCTCTCCATTGAATGAGAGCTCCCTGATCTTCTCCTCCCTCTCTCCATTGAATGAGGGCTCCCTGATCTTCTCCTCCCTCTCTCCATTGAATGAGAGCTCCCTGATCTTCTCCTCCCTCTCTCCATTGAATGAGAGCTCCCTGATCTTCTCCTCCCTATCTCCATTGAATGAGAGCTCCCTGATCTTCTCCTCCCTCTCTCCATTGAATGAGAGCTCCCTGATCTTCTCCTCCCTCTCTCCATTGAATGAGAGCTCCCTGATCTTCTCCTCCCTCTCTCCATTGAATGAGAGCTCCCTGATCTTCTCCTCCCTCTCTTCATTGAATGAGGGCTCCCTGATCTTCTCCTCCCTCTCTCCATTGAATGAGGGCTCCCTGATCTTCTCCTCCCTCTCTCCATTGAATGAGGGCTCCCTGATCTTCTCCTCCCTCTCTCCATTGAATGAGAGCTCCCTGATCTACTCCTCCCTCTCTCCATTGAATGAGAGCTCCCTGATCTTCTCCTCCCTCTCTTCATTGAATGAGGGCTCCCTGATCTTCTCCTCCCTCTCTCCATTAAATGAGGGCTCCCTGATCTTCTCCTCCCTCTCTCCATTGAATGAGGGCTCCCTGATCTTCTCCTCCCTCTCTCCATTGAATGAGGGCTCCCTGATCTTCTCCTCCCTCTCTCCATTGAATGAGAGCTCCCTGATCTTCTCCTCCCTCTCTCCATTGAATGAGGGCTCCCTGATCTTCTCCTCCCTCTCTCCATTGAATGAGGGCTCCCTGATCTTCTCCTCCCTCTCTCCATTGAATGAGAGCTCCCTGATCTCCTCCTCCCTCTCTCCATTGAATGAGAGCTCCCTGATCTTCTCCTCCCTCTCTCCATTGAATTAGGGCTCCCTGATCTTCTCCTCCCTCTCTCCATTGAATGAGAGCTCCCTGATCTTCTCCTCCCTCTCTCCATTGAATGAGGGCTCCCTGATCTTCTCCTCCCTCTCTCCATTGAATGAGAGCTCCCTGATCTTCTCCTCCCTCTCTCCATTGAATGAGAGCTCCCTGATCTTCTCCTCCCTCTCTCCATTGAATGAGAGCTCCCTGATCTTCTCCTCCCTCTCTCCATTGAATGAGAGCTCCCTGATCTTCTCCTCTCTCTCTCCATTGAATGAGGGCTCCCTGATCTTCTCCTCCCTCTCTCCATTGAATGAGGGCTCCCTGATCTTCTCCTCCCTCTCTCCATTGAATGAGGGCTCCCTGATCTTCTCCTCCCTCTCTCCATTGAATGAGGGCTCCCTGATCTTCTCCTCCCTCTCTCCATTGAATGAGGGCTCCCTGATCTTCTCCTCCCTCTCTCCATTGAATGAGAGCTCCCTGATCTTCTCCTCCCTCTCTCCATTGAATGAGAGCTCCCTGATCTTCTCCTCCCTCTCTCCATTGAATGAGAGCTCCCTGATCTTCTCCTCCCTCTCTCCATTGAATGAGGGCTCCCTGATCTTCTCCTCCCTCTCTCTATTGAATGAGGGCTCCCTGATCTTCTCCTCCCTCTCTCCATTGAATGAGGGCTCCCTGATCTTCTCCTCCCTCTCTCCATTGAATGAGAGCTCCCTGATCTTCTCCTCCCTCTCTCCATTGAATGAGAGCTCCCTGATCTTCTCCTCCCTATCTCCATTGAATGAGAGCTCCCTGATCTTCTCCTCCCTCTCTCCATTGAATGAGAGCTCCCTGATCTTCTCCTCCCTCTCTCCATTGAATGAGAGCTCCCTGATCTACTCCTCCCTCTCTCCATTGAATGAGAGCTCCCTGATCTTCTCCTCCCTCTCTTCATTGAATGAGGGCTCCCTGATCTTCTCCTCCCTCTCTCCATTAAATGAGGGCTCCCTGATCTTCTCCTCCCTCTCTCCATTGAATGAGGGCTCCCTGATCTTCTCCTCCCTCTCTCCATTGAATGAGAGCTCCCTGATCTTCTCCTCCCTCTCTCCATTGAATTAGGGCTCCCTGATCTTCTCCTCCCTCTCTCCATTGAATGAGAGCTCCCTGATCTTCTCCTCCCTCTCTCCATTGAATGAGGGCTCCCTGATCTTCTCCTCCCTCTCTCCATTGAATGAGAGCTCCCTGATCTTCTCCTCCCTCTCTCCATTGAATGAGAGCTCCCTGATCTTCTCCTCCCTCTCTCCATTGAATGAGAGCTCCCTGATCTTCTCCTCCCTCTCTCCATTGAATGAGAGCTCCCTGATCTTCTCCTCCCTCTCTCCATTGAATGAGAGCTCCCTGATCTTCTCCTCTCTCTCTCCATTGAATGAGGGCTCCCTGATCTTCTCCTCCCTCTCTCCATTGAATGAGGGCTCCCTGATCTTCTCCTCCCTCTCTCCATTGAATGAGGGCTCCCTGATCTTCTCCTCCCTCTCTCCATTGAATGAGGGCTCCCTGATCTTCTCCTCCCTCTCTCCATTGAATGAGGGCTCCCTGATCTTCTCCTCCCTCTCTCCATTGAATGAGAGCTCCCTGATCTTCTCCTCCCTCTCTCCATTGAATGAGAGCTCCCTGATCTTCTCCTCCCTCTCTCCATTGAATGAGAGCTCCCTGATCTTCTCCTCCCTCTCTCCATTGAATGAGGGCTCCCTGATCTTCTCCTCCCTCTCTCTATTGAATGAGGGCTCCCTGATCTTCTCCTCCCTCTCTCCATTGAATGAGGGCTCCCTGATCTTCTCCTCCCTCTCTCCCATAAATGGGAGCTCGCCTGATCTTCCTCTCCCACTCTCAATTGAATGAGAGCTCCCTGATCTTCTCCCACTCTCCATTGGATGAGTGCTCCCTAGTCGTCTCCCACTCTCTATCTTGATTCCACCTACAGCAGTCCTGGGGGCACAGAGAAGCAGGAGTAGGAGACCCCTGGGTAGAACACTGACAGTTCTCATGCCTGGGGACAATCTGGTTCAGTAGATGGCCGTGTTTGAACATCCTCCGCCTGTGGCCTGCCTATCCAGCATGGGAAGATCACTCCAAACACCAACATTGTGGAGATGAAATCTGTATTTTAGAGCTCAAACCCCCCGCCTATAGCTGAGATAAACCCGTGTACATGAAAGTTAGTAGTGATATGGGGAATGGTCATTGGAGCGGACACAGACGTACAATACATCGATATCCTGATCAATACCCTGGCTTACCCCGACCGTGACTCCTACAGATGTTACCGACAGCTCCTTGTTCCGGAAGGACGCTGTTTTCTGACGTCACTACAACCGACCATACCCTCCAATCAATGCACAGAAATTTCCTCACCACTAGGGGAAGGAAATAGGAACTTCCTTTCTTCTCTGAACCAGCCATTTTACCGGAGTCAGGTGGTGATGGGTACAGGATTGTGAATCATACGTTGTTATCACATTACCTACTAGGTTACTACATGTTCTAGATACAGAGAGACAGATTGAATAGATATGATAGATAGGCTAAATCGATAGATATATAGAAAATATAGCATAGGATAGATAGATAGATAGATAGATAGATAGATAGATAGATAGATAGATAGATAGATAGATAGATAGATAGATAGATAGATAGATAGATAGATACTGTTCTGATCTTCAAGGATGAAAATGAAATCATTTAAAGAGATAGTTCACTTCTCTACAATATTTGCACACAAAAGATCCCTCTGCATATTTATTTTTTGTCATCTTTGTCCCATTGAGGAGATTTCCCCTCACTTCCCATAGCCAAAACAGGAAGTGAGAGGAAATTTCTCCAGGGAATCCCTGGTTGTCATCAGAAGTAGTGTCCCCATTGGAAGATTTCCCTTCTATTCCTGTTCAGGTGACAACCCAAAATGTGGGATTTTCTTTCACTTTTGGTGATTACAGTAAACAAGACAAATAGAGAGGCTGAATCTCCCTAACAAGGACACAGGCAGCAATAAAAAACCTGACAGAGGTTCTTATTCTTCTTCACTCTGTCAAACAAGAAAATGCCTTTAGTTATTACCTTAGAGCTGATGTTTAACTAAAAAAATAGATCCCTACAGCTTAAGGCCCCTTTCACACTGCTCCGTTCTGTCGACTGAGCCGTTCTGCTCAGCGGGGAATCGATCCGCCAATCCCTGCTAAGCAGGCGGATGACAGGTCCATCTCCGCTCTGTGTGCGGAGACAGAGGTGTCAGATCCCTGCTCTCCTCTATGGGGGAATCAGATGAGAATGGACCGCCTGTCCTCATCCGATCCAATCCTCCAGATGGATGGAAAATAGGGTTTCCATCCGTCCAGATTTGACGGACAGGATATGATCAGATGTCAGCGGACATGTCTCCGCTGACATCCACTGCCCCATAGGAATGCATGGAGGATCCGTTCAGATCTGCCTGAAAAACTGACAGGCGGATCTGAACGGTCCGCATGT
Organism: Pelophylax lessonae; assembly: GCF_965119305.1. Lineage (NCBI taxonomy): Eukaryota > Metazoa > Chordata > Amphibia > Anura > Ranidae > Pelophylax > Pelophylax lessonae. The sequence goes on along the minus strand of NC_138768.1, from coordinate 316,621,456 downwards.
GTGAAAGGGGCTTTAGTCACATCACTGTAATGAAGTATGTGCCATATTGTGCAGGCATCTGTGCAAATCTTCTGTGCAGGGATGCCTGTCCTCTTCCTGTCTCCAAGCTTCCAGCACTGCAATGGTTGAAAGGTTCAGGTGTTCTTGCAGAACAGCAGTACAGATGGACACACCCACTCCTATTATATTGCTTGTGGCAGGATCTGTAAATGGGGGAGAGTTTGATTAGTCACAGGATTCTCTCCTTCATTCACAGATTATGTTTACAAGCAGTGCAATCAATGAAAGAACTTTCCTCATTGGAGGAGAAAGGAGGGGGTGTGTCCCTGTCGGACCATCTGTACTGCTGTTCTGCCAGAAGCAGTTAGGCACGGAACTGCTGGCAGTGGAGAGACAGGAATGAATGGTTGGTAAGCTGCAATATGTTACATTTTTGGTTTGTGATGTGACTAAAGCGGTAGGGATTTTTTTATTCTAACTTCAAATTGAAAGTGGTTCTAAACTCCAAACCAAAAATATAATATATTGCAGCTTATCGATCATTAGATGTGGTGGCTGCATTATTATTTTTTTTTTCTTTTAGGCCCTTTTCCCTTTGTTTTCTCCTAGTGATCTGGGTAGTAACACACATCCTATATTAGAGGACCCCCACTCTGGATGAAGAAGCACTTTTGGACCACAGCATTGTCAGTCTGGGGGAGGGGAGTATTAGATGTATAGCAGATTTAGATACACTAACAAATTGAAGTTGAACTCCAGCTAACACTTTATAAACCATTACAGCAAACAGCTTTTTTATTTTGGGATGAAGGTTTTACATAAATAAAGAAAAGTTGTAAGCACCTCTGCCATTGGTGAATGGGGTTGCTCATCCCTCTAACTGCTTCTTCTGCAGGCCAGCTTGGTCTATTGAAAAATAACAGAATTACTGACAGGATCACCAGGTGAAAATAAAGGAAATAGCGCCTAAAAATAAAATGTCTCACATCTAAAATTGGTAAGCTGCAATATAATATATGATTGCTTTTAGGTTTAATTTTTAAATGCCATTAAAAGTAAACTAAAGCCCCGTACACACGTACCGATGGTCGGCTTACAAATGTTCCTCTTTTCTCCCCGGGATGTCGGTGTCTGCTGAAAAGTGCAAAGACAGCACAAGGACAGCACAAGAATTTTGTCCGCCGACTGCAGAAGTGATGTCATGTAATGGTTAACTTTCCCTGTGTTTTCTATTTTCTGAGCATGCCCAGTCTTGCAAATCTGCGGTCTGTCGGCCGAATTGTGTACTGACAGGCGAACAATCGTCCGTTCTGGTGTCGGCATACAAATATTTTCATGTTTGCACGAAAGACTTTTGTCCGCGGATTGTGCGCAGACATCTGTCGGAGGCACCATACTAACACGCGTACAATCGGCAGATCCTTCGTCCACCGACGTTTGTATGCCGACGATCGGTACGTGTGTACGGGGCTTAACCCTTTTATATTTTACAGTTTATCAGTCTTTATTTGTGGTGGCTGCATTTGTTTTTTTCCCTTTGTTTCTACCTTGCTATCATAGAAACATAGAAACATAGAATGTGTCGGCAGATAAGAACCATTTGGCCCATCTAGTCTGCCCAATATATCTGAATCCTATGAATAGTCCCTGGCCCTATCTTATATGAAGGATAGCCTTATGCCTATCCCATGCATGCTTAAACTCCTTCACTGTGTTTGCAGCTACCACTTCTGCAGGAAGGTTATTCCATGCATCCACTACTCTCTCAGTAAATACTTCCTCATATTACTTTTAAACCTTTGCCCCTCTAGTTTAAAACGGTGTCCTCTTGTGGTAGTATTTCTTCTTTTAAATATGCTCTCCTCCTTTACCGAGTTGATTCCCTTTATGTATTTAAAAGTTTCTATCATATCCCCTCTGTCTCTTCTTTCTTCCAAGCTATACATGTTAAGGTCCTTTAACCTTTCCTGGTAAGTTTTTTCCTGTAATCCATGTACTAGTTTAGTAGCTCTTCTCTGAACTCTCTCTAGAGTATCTATATCCTTCTGGAGATATGGCCTCCAATGCTGCGCACAATACTCCAAGTGAGGTCTCACCAGTGTTCTGTACAGCGGCATAAGCACTTCTCTCTTTCTACTGCTTATACCTCTCCCTATACATCCAAGCATTCTGCTGGCATTTCGTGCTGCTCTATTACATTGTCTTCCCACCTTTAAGTCTTCTGAAATAATTACTCCTAAATCCCTTTCCTCAGATACTGAGGTCAGGACTGTGTCAAATATTCTATATTCTGCCCTTGGGTTTTTACGCCCCAGGTGCATTATCTTGCACTTATCCACATTAAATTTCAGTTGCCAGAGTTCTGACCATTCTTCTAGTTTTCCTAAATCCTTTTCCATTTGGCGTTTCCCTCCAGCAACATCAACCCTGTTACATATCTTTGTGTCATCAGCAAAAAGACAAACCTTACCATCGAGGCCTTTTGCAATATCACTTATGAAGATATTAAACAAAATTGGTCCCAGTACAGATCCCTGAGGTACCCCACTGGTAACATGACCTTGTTCTGAATGTTCTCCATTGACTACAACCCTTTGTTGTCTGTCAGTGACACTCTTCCAGTCCTAGGGTGACAACACTCACTATGCAGTGTCTGTTCAGGGACACTGTTGTCACCCTCCTTTCTATTATATACAGTTCTTATGTAGCTGATAAACGAATGCTGGGAAAACTGATAACAATAAGACTTCAGTGTTTAGGAGCAGAACAAGTAATGTGCCTTTTTTTTTTTTTTGTACCTTAAAGCGGTAGTAAACCGTGTTTTGTTTTTTTTTTTAAACCTGCAAGTTAAAGTTAGTAAACTAACCCTTTTATATAGCTTATCATGTTATGTGGTGGCTGCATTTGTATTTTTTCCCTTTGTTTCTACCTTGATATCCTGCTAGTGACACTCTTCCGGTCCTAGGGTGACCACCCTCATTATACAGTGTCTGTTCAGGGACACCGTTGTCATCCTCCTCTCTATTATATAGAGTTCTTATGTAGTTGATAGACAAAAGCTGGGAAAACTGATAATAATGCCCCGTACACACGTGCAGATCGTCGGCCGAACGATCGGCCGTCTTTTGTCCCCGGGCTGTCGTGTCTGTTGAAAAGTGCAAAAGACTGCACAAGAATTTTGTCCGCCGACTACAGCCGACTGCAGAAGTGATGTCATGTGATGGTTAACTTTCCTTGTCTTTTTTCTTTTCTGAGCATGCCCAGTCTTGCAAATCTGCTGTCTGTCGGCCGAATTCTGTATTGACTGGCGAACAATTGGCCGTTCTGGTGTCGGCATACAAAAATTTTAATGCTTGCACGACAGATTCTTTTCGGCCGAAAGTGCGCTGTCGGCTGTCGGAAGCATCATACTAACAAGCTGAAAATCAGCCGATCGGTCGTCGGCCAAATCTTTTCGGCCGACAATCTGCACGTGTGTACGAGGCATAAGACTTCAGTGTTTAGGAGCAGAACAAGTAATGTGCCTCTTTTTTTTTTTTTTTTTACCTTAAAGCGGTAGTAAACCATGTTTTTTTTTATTTTTATTAAACTTGCAAGTTAAAGTTAGTAAACTAACTCTTTTATATATAACAGCTTATCAGTCTTTATTTGTGGTGGCTGCATTCATATTTTTTTCCCTTTGTTTCTACCTTGATATCTTGCCAGTGACACTCTTCCGGTCCTAGGGTGACAACACTCACTATGAAGTGTCTGTTCAGAGACACCGTTGTCACCCTCCTCTCTAATATATAGAGTTCTTATGTAGTTGATAGACAATATAATATATAGAGTTCTTATGTAGTTGATAGACAATATAATATATAGAGTTCTTATGAAGTTGATAGACAATATAATATATAGGGTTCTTATGAAGTTGATAGACAATATAATATATAGAGTTCTTATGTAGTTGATAGACAATATAATATATAGGGTTCTTATGTAGTTGATAGACAATATAATATATAGGGTTCTTATGTAGTTGATAGACAATATAATATATAGAGTTCTTATGTAGTTGATAGACAATATAATATATAGAGTTCTTATGTAGTTGATAGACAATATAATATATAGAGTTCTTATGTAGTTGATAGACAATATAATATATAGAGTTCTTATGTAGTTGATAGACAATATAATATATAGGGTTCTTATGTAGTTGATAGACAATATAATATATAGAGTTCTTATGTAGTTGATAGACAATATAATATATAGAGTTCTTATGTAGTTGATAGACAATATAATATATAGAGTTCTTATGTAGTTGATAGACAAAACTTGGGAAAACTGATAACAATACAACTTCAGTGTTTAGGAGCAGAACAAGTATAAAGTAACATTAATACCCCATCTGATGAATGCCGCAAAGGGCTTGATCCCATTATATTGGCAGAAAAATGAAGCCCAACTTTAGGAGATTGGATGAAGAGAGTTGAAAAAATAAGAACAATGGAATATCTAAGAGAATGGGAGGGATAAGAGACCAGGGATTGGGTTGATATATGGGAGGATTGGAAGGAATTTAAGAAAACAAGGGAATTTACTAAGTGGAACGGAGAATAGGTTAAAAGAAAATTTTAAGCGGGAGGAGAAATGGGGGAGAGGGAAATGGGAAAAAATGGGGGAGGATTTACTGTTTTATAACTTGAGTTGTATGTGATTGCGTTTGTTTGTTACCTCTTTTTGAAAACAATAAATAAATAAAAAAAAAGAGCAGAACAAGTAATGTGCCTTTTTTTTTTTTTTTTTTACCTTAAAGCGATAGTAAACCGTTTTTTTTTTTTTTTTAAACCTGCAAGTTAAAGTTAGTAAACGAACTCTTTTATATATAACAGTTTATCAGTCTTTAGATGTGGTGGCTACATTTGTATTTTTCCCCTTTCTTTCTATCTTGTTATCCTGCCAGTGACACTTCCGGTCCAAGGGTGACAACACTCACTCACTATGCAGTGTCTGTTCAGGGACACCGTTGTCACCCTCCTATTATATAGAGCTATTTTGTAGCTGAAAGACAAAAGCTGGGAAAACTGATAAGAATAAGAGGTCAGGTCATTACAAGGAAACTTGGTATCTGGGAGGATCTTGAGGTATTGTCTATACTTGCAGAATTATTTCTTTATAAAGAATTAGCTCATTACAGGTCTGTTTACACAGCTTCACCTGGCTACTACGTTAGTGTTTCCTGTTTGTGTTCTAAATAAAGCTACATGAAAGGGAAAAAAACCTGACCCACTAAATCAGGTGATTGTCACATGAGCGGGAGACCTTTGTTTGCAATTAAGGAGCACGTGATAAGACGCAAACCCTTCACTGCGCATGTGCTCTCTAGAATCCTCCCGATCCACCTCCTGCGCAAGCGTAGTGCGCAGCCGCAGTGAGAGGTGCGTCAGCAGACGGGAGAAGCAGCAGCAGTCGAGTGTGCCGGTGATAGGTGGGAGCGAGGGACATGGCGGATGGAGAGCGCTCCCCTCTCCTCTCGGATCTCGGGGATGGAGGTGGTATGGGGGCGGCAGTGGGCCCCGGAGCCACTTCACCAGGTAGTGCTCTCCCCACTGCTCCTCCGTACGGTGGTCCTGGATCCACCCCCAGCAACAAGCCGCAAGGTAAGACCCCGCCTACTAAAACATTTGTTTATTGGCGAGCTCTCGCTGCCACGCCCACATCACTCAATATTTAGTAGTCGAACAGCTGAAGACCACACGCGATGGGCGGGGCCTGTGAGTGACAGAGGTGATTGGCTAATGGGGCAAGAAGGGATAAGGTGAAGGGGTCTGGATTCCTATCAAACCAGGGGCGTGGTCTGATTATAGACTGATATGTGATGAGTACATGTAATGGTCAGTGAGCAGCATGGGATTCATTCAGTTGTATCATTGGGCATCAGAGGTCCACACATAGCTGGGTTGTAAAGTGTGCTTCACTGGTACCCTAAGGAAGGGCAGAAGGAGGGCCGCAGTGTTTTTAAAAACATGAAAGGGCACATTACAGTACTTGTTCTGCTCCTAAACACTGACTGGCTCCCCCCCCCCTTCTCCCTCTTCCTGGTCTCACAGGGGATGCAGGCAGCAGAGGAAGCCATTGGCTCCTGTTCCTGTCAGTCGGACTCAGTGAGAAGGAAGCGGGGCTGAGCCTCGCTGTATGTTTCTATGTACACACACAGCCTGGCTGCAGAGTAGGTGCCCCCTCAGCACATGGCTTGCAATGGGGGGCACCCACAGGAAGGGGTAGTAGACAGCACTGATGGAGGACTTCAGAAGATATAACTGCACAGGGCAGGTAAGTATAACCTCTTATTTATTTGAAATTAAAATAATTATTAACAATAGTAATAAAAATATCACTTAAAGAGGTTGGAAACCTCAGATTTAAAAAAAAAAAAACACCTGAAAGACAAAAAATATAATGAGCTAGTATGCATCACATTCTAGCTCATTATGAAATACTTACCTTAGAACGAGCCCCCGCAGTGCAGCTCGCTCGCCTCCCTCACGGGCGACATGTTCAGTCACTCTTCTTCCTGCTTTGCGGCATCCGGCCACCTGATTGGCTGGAGCCGCAGTGACGTCACTCCCGCGCATGCACGCGGTAGCCGACTTTCACGGCACTTGGCTCTGAAGGAACGGCACGAGTGGCCGTTACTTCAGAGCGCATGCGCCAGTGACGTCACTGGCTGCATGTAAGGTAAATATCTCCTAAACGGTACATGTTTAGGAGATATTTACAGTACCTATAGGTAAGCCTTATCATCGGCTTACCTATAGGTACAACTTGCAGAGGAGGGTTTACTTCCTCTTTAAATTGTAAAAAAATGTTTTTTTTTTTTTACCAATAGTACGTCACATGCGCACCGGGCTCTGAAGGAATTGTACGGTATGCCGTTCCTTCAGAGCACATGCGCTGGTGACATCACCGGTGGGTTCACAAGTAAATATCTCCTAAACAGTGCACATTTAGGAGATATTTACAGTATAGTAATATACAGTATATAATAGGGCTTACCTATAGGTAAAAATCGTCCATGGGAGTTTACTCCCCACTTTAAAGTTCATCTTTAATCAGAAAATGAAGTCCTGTTAGATCGCTCCAGGCTGGCCACTTTTGCAGGTATAGCAGGGTAAAACATTAAAGCGGAGTTCCACCCAGGGGATACTTTTTTTAAATAAAAATACCCCCGGGATAGTCAGGGCTAGTACATTCCATAATGGCTAGCCTCTGATCTGTCCCGGGTTGCACTTACCTTTTAGAAGAAATACTTACCTTGAAAAAGTATTCTCCAGTGCTGCCATCTCAGGTGTGGGCAGCTTGAAGCCAGCGCGATCCTCTTCTGCGTCCTCTTCGGTCCCACGATGCGCCTGCACCGGCCCCGCCGTCAGTTCCGGTGCCCGCGCGTCATCCCTCCACAGCTTCTGGGCATGCCCAGAAGCTGTTTAGAAGGGAATGACGCACGCGCATCGGAACTGACGTCGGGGCCGGTGCAGGCGCATTGATTCCTGGGAGCGATGACATTCAGCTCCCGGGAATCATTGCAAAAGCCAGGAAGTGACGAATCGCCGTGGCCGCCAAGGGGAGGAAGAAGGAAGTTAGGTAAGTATATTTTCTCTACAAGGTAAGTAAAAAAAAAAAAAATTGTGATTATCCATTTGTTTTTCAGGTGACCCGGAGCGAGAAGATGGAGGTAAGTTTAAATTAAGGGTGGAACTCAACTTTAACAACCTCCCACCCGCTATATAGACAAGCAATGGTGGGCAGGATGTTCCGTTGTTCTGGGATGACGTCACCCCATTGTCGCCTCGCTTGCACGCCCGCGGGGTTGTACTTGGACAAGACGCAACCCTGATCTCATTAAAGAGCCAATGACGTGCCCTTTTTACCCATGTGATCAGCTGTGTCCATTCTCAGCTGATCACATGTAAACAAGGAAATGCTGGTTATCGTCTCTCCTCATCTCCCACTGAGAGAGTGTGGCATCTCCTCACAGAGGCCACCTGTATAGATAATCCAGACCAGAAGGTTGCCGAAACTTTCGCAAAACGCAGTGCGGCTCACCAGCTGTGAAGCTGCAGGCATTCACAGCTGCCTTCCCAAAGTAAACATGCCGGCATCGTGGACCCGAAGAAGAGGCTCAGGTGAGGACTGCGTGGGATCACTGGACTGGTAAGTGTCCTATTAAAAGTCAGCAGCTACAGTATTTGTAGCTGCTGACTTCATTTTCTCTTTCTAGGGTGAAGAACGGCTTTAACTAACGTTTGTATAGCACCTGGAAGAAGTTGGGGTCAGGATGCCAGTAAGGTACTTTGTAGGCATCTGACTGTTGGAACAAAGGTGGGTATCTGTGCCTTTAGTTCCACTTTACCTTAACAAGCTAGATAGCTGATTGGTTGTCATGCACAACTGTTGCTGATTCCCGCTGCTCCAGTTTTAGTAAATTCCCCCATTGTGTTTTGATCTCTGAATTCCAAAGCACATGGTGTCAGCCCTGCCTACATTTCTGATGAATTACAATGAACCCCACATGACCAAAACCCATCCTTGTACACAGGCATTTAGCACTGGAAGTTATCAGCTTACAAATCTTTTGCAAGCAGGTATTTGTGCACTTGTCAAACAGATATAACCAAACTCTTTTAATGGTATATTTAACGCACCAAAAGGGAGCAAAACTGGTACCGTTTGGCACGTCTTGGCGAGGGAACATGGGTTTTCATGAAAAACTGTCATCAGGTTAATATATTTTTGGTAATGTGGGTTATGACTCATTGGCTATATGTGTTTAGAATTGCGCAATGCAGGTCTGTCTTATGACTTTTATGGCCATGTTAGTGATGTTGAATGCTGTGGATTTATTGTATGCTAGACAAAGTACATTATGTGGGCCATGCATAATATCTCTCTTCACAATCTGTATAACTTTCCTTTTAACACTACACTTTGAAAACACATCAGATCTAAATTGGGAAACATGTCATGCTGGATATCTATACTGATATTGACTGGGTAATGTGTTGGGAAGGAAAGGATGCCACATCGTTTGATGAAAATGATCAACCTACACAGGGCTGAATTCAAAGACATCCCGAAAATCAAAGTGAAAAAATGATGCAGCAGGCTAATCCATTTTCCTTAAAAACACGGTACTCGGTAGGTGTATGGCCCCCACGTGCTTGTATGCATGCCTGACAATGTCGGAGCATACTCCTAATGAGACAACGGATGTGTCCTGGGGTATTTCCTCCCAGACCTGGACCAGGGCATCACTGAGCTCCTGAACAGACGAAGGTGCCACCTGGCAGCTTCATATGGACCGAAACATCATAGCCCAGAGGGATTCTATTGGATTTAGGTCAGGCAAGCGTGGGGGCCATTCAATGGTATCAATTCCTTCATCCTACAGGAACTGGCTGCATACTCTTGCCACATGAAGCCTGGCATTGTCGTGCACCAGGAGGAGCCCAGGACCCACTGCACCAGCGTAGGGTCTGACAATGGGTCCAAGGATTTAATCCTGATGCCTAATGGCAGTCAGGTCTCCATTGTGAAGCCTGTAGAGGTCTGTGCATCCCTCCATGGATATGCCTTTCCAGACCATCACTGACCCACCACCAAACCGGTCATGCTGTATGATGTTACAGGCAGCATAACATTCTCCGTGGCTTCTCCAGACCCTTTCATGTCTGTCGCATGTGCTCAGGGTGAACCTGCTCTCATCTGTGAAAAGCACAGGGTTCCAGTGGTGGACCTGCTAATTCTGGTGTTCAATGGCAAATGCCAAATGAGCTCCATAGTGCCAGGCAGTGAGCACAGGGCCCACTAGAGGATGTTGGGTCCTCAGGCCACTCTCATGAAGTCGGTTTCTGATTGTTTAGTCAGAGACCTTTTTACCTCCAGCTAGCCCCTGGTGTAATTTTGTTGGGCTCTGGCAGTGCTCATCCTGTTCCTACTGGCACAAAGGAGCAGATACCGGTCCTGCTGATGGGTTAAGGACCTTCAATGGCCCTGTCCAGCTCTCCTAGAGTAACTGTCTGTTTCCTGGAATCTGCTCCATGTTCTTGAGACTGTGCTTGAAGACACAGCAAACCTGGTATTGATGTGCCATCCTGGAGGAGTTGAACTGCCTGTGCAATCTCTATAGCAGGGGTCTTCAAACTATGGCCCTTCATTTGTTCAGGAACTACAATGCCTAGTCATGTCTGTCCATGTCAACAGTTTTACAATGCCTCATGGGATGTGTAGTTCTGCAACAGCTGGAGGGCCGTAGTTTGAGGATCCCTGCACTAGAAGGCCCAGGTATAGTCCCCTGCTACCAGTAGTGACGCTGACCCTAGCCAAATGCAAAACTAGGTTAAAAACAGTCAGAAAAGATGAGTAGGAACAAAGTCACTGGCCTCCACCTGCAAAACCATTCCTGTTTTTGGAGGTTGTCTTATTGTTGCCCATCTGGTGCACCTGTTGTTAATTTAACACCAAAGCAGCTGGATCTGATTAACAACCCCCTCTGCTACTTAACTGACCAGATCAATATCCCAGAAGTTTAACTGACTTTGTGTGTATGTTTGATACTTGTCAAGCAGATAAATGGTCATTGTGTAGGCATTGTAGCACCCCAAAGATCTGGCATTTTTATATTGTTTTTCCACCTCTCTCTGTAGCCATTCTTAGGTGTGTCTGTGTTCTTGCACCTTGCCTTAGTGAAAAGCAGAGAGCCTTTCATCAGCACAGATAACCTTCTTGTCAACTTTTACTGGCTGAATCACTCTTTTCGTACTACCTGGATTGCTAGTGAAACAAAGTTTATTTTGTCACTATTTGTTTTTCTTGCTAAATATTTGTTTTGATTGTGTTAACTTTTTTTTTTTTTTTTCTCTCCCTTTTTCAGGATTTCCTGTGTTCCCAGCGGGTCATGCGTTACCTAATGAGGACCCTCCACCTTATTCACCACTGACAAGTCCTGAAAGTGGCTCTGCTCCTATGATAACATGCAGGGTGTGCCAGTCACTCATCAATGTGGAGGGCAAAATGCATCAGCATGTAGTAAAATGTGGAGTCTGCAATGAGGCCACAGTAAGTAAGGCAGCATGTCCTGTAGGACAGAGGATATCTTTTAGTATTTTGCACTAAATACCCGTTAGCTTGTGAGAAGAGTTATTCCTGTAAGTCTGCTTAATGGTTATTCATTAATTCCTGCAGCCCATAAAGAATGCCCCCCAAGGGAAGAAGTATGTTCGTTGTCCCTGCAACTGCCTGCTAATTTGTAAAGTCACCTCCCAGAGGATAGCCTGCCCCAGGCCATACTGGTGAGAACAAACCACACGGGAAGGGAAAATGAATGTATGTTATTTACAATGTCTTACTGTTGGCTACACTTGGTAGGACTAACTACTATTAAGGTGATAACATTTCCTCTGTCAGTAAGTGAAACTAATGTATGAATCTATTTAGATCTACCTGCCAGGGTGCTTCTGCCTAGTGAATCAAAAGCTAATGCGAGCATGAGCCATCATTTGTAAGGAGCTTCCTTGGGCTCTGACCGGTGTCTTTGTCCCTGTTATGGGATGAGGACATTTCTGTTTGTGGTATAGGGATTAAAGCGGTAGTAAACTTTCAGCGAAAGAAGAAGGAAAAAAAAAAAGCATTTCCTCCTGCAAAGTAATATCATAATGTGCTAGTATGCATCACACTTTAATGCTTTTAGATAGAAAAAGATTTAAAGCTAAACTCCCTTTTTAAAAAAAAAACATTTTGCCTTTGTAAACCCAGAAATTACCTTGTAGAGTAGTGGAGATCTCATCCTCACTGTGTTGTATATTGCATGTGCAGAGAGCATAGCTGTGAGAGAGACCCAGCAGGCCCATTTACAGATTTAAAGTATTCATCATACCCCTTGAAATTACCCACATTTTGTCACGTTACAACCAAAACCGTAAATGTATTTTATTGGGAATTTATGTGATAGACCAACACAAAGTGGCACATAATTGTGAAGTAGAAGGAAAATGATAAATGGTTTTCAATTTTTTTTACAAATATGTGAAGTGAGGCATGCATTTGTATTCAGCCCTCCTGAGTCAATACTTTGTAGAACCACCTTTTGCTGCAATTACAGCTGCAAGTCTTTTTGGGAATGTCTCTACCAGCTTTGCACATCTAGAGAGTGACATTTTTGCCCATTCTTCTTTGCAAAACAGCTCAAGCTCTGTCAGATTGGATGGAGAGTGTCGGTGAACAGCAATTTTCAAATCTTGTCACAGATTCTCAATTGGATTTAGGTCTGGACAGCTTCCCTGCTGAAGAAAAACATCCCCTCAACATGATGCTGCCACCACCATGTTTCACGGTGGGGTCGGTGTTCAGGGTGATGTGCAGTGTTAGTTTTCCACCACACATATAGCCTTTTGCTTTTAGGCCAAAAAGTTAAATTTTGGTCTCATCTGACCAGAGCACCTTCTTCCACATGTTTGCTGGGTCCCCATATGACTTCTTGCAAACTGCAAATGGGACTTCTTATGGCTTTCTTTTTGCCACTCTTCCATAAAGGCCAGATTTGTGGAGTGCATGACTAATAGTTGTCCTGTGGGCAGATTCTCCCACCTGAGCTGTGGATCTCTGCAGCTCCTCCAGGGTTATCATGGGCCTCTTGGCTGCTTCTCTGATTAATGCTCTCCTTGCCCAGCCTCTCGGTTTAGGTGGATGGCAATGTCTTGGTAAGTTTCTAGTTGGGCCATACTCTTTCATTTTCGGATGATGCATTGAACAGTGCTCTCTGAGATGTTCAAAGCTTGGGATTTTTTTTTTTTTTTTTTAACCTAACCCTGCTTTAAACTTCTCCACAACTTTATCCTTGGCCTTCCTGATGCTGTTTGTTTACTAAGGTTCTCTAACAATTCTCTGAGGGCTTCATAGAACAACTGCATTTATACTGAGATTAAATCACACACAGGTGATTTATTTACGAATTAGGTGACTTCTGAAGGCAATTGATTCCTCTAGATTTTAGTTGGAGGTATTGGAGTAAAGAGGGCTGAATACAAATGCACACCACTCTATCAGATATTTTATTTGTAAAAAAAATTTGAAAACCATTCTCATTTTCCTTCTACTTCACAATGATGTGCCAATTTGTGTTGGTCTATCACCTAAAATCCCAATAAAATACATTTTTGGTTGTAACATGATAAAATGTGGACAATTTTCAAGGGGTATGAATACTTTTTCAAGGCCCTGTAGAAGACCAGATACCCTGCCCAAGGATAGAGAGCAGCAGTGACCAGTCTGTATTACAGGAAGCTGCTTTACAGAGGCAAAGATTACGGCACAGATCTGGAAGATAAAGACAAAGAACACCAAGATTCCAGTAAGAATACATATGCCTCTTGTTTTTAGACATTTGCTTATTCTGGAGTTCAGCTTGAAAATTTTAATCTATTGCAGTTTATCAGTCTTTAAATGTGGTGGCTTCTATAGGTTTCTTTTGTTTTCTGTCTTTTAGCAGCACACTTCCTATCCTAGGGTGAGACCGCTCCCTCACTGTACTGTATCTGTGGAAAAAACGCATTATCAGTCTAGAACAAGAAGTTAGGACTTAAGAACCCCTCTCCTTCTCATCTCCATAACATTGGGGGGGTGTTCTGTAGTTTACATAGGAGAGTGCATGCCCGAGCTTATAACAGCACTTAGGAGGAGTTCCACACCTCCAGGAAAAAAACTTCAGCCGCTACAAATACTGTAGCTGCTGACTTTTAAATATTAGTCCAGGGGGTCACGCGATGTCAGCACCTAAAGCCGATTTTCGTATCAGCTCTCGGGTGCTTCTGCCGCCGTCATTCAGGGTAAGGGAACCCGGCAGTGAAGCCTTTCGGCTTTACAGCTGGTTCCCTACTGCACATGCGCGAAGTGCGCTGCGCTTTCTAATTGGCCCAGGAGCAGAGGAAGAAGGAAGGAGGCCGCACTTCCGAGGGACAGCATCGCGGCGCTGTCTCCCGGAAGTGGAGATGAGTATCTGTCAAAAACAAGTCCCCGTTCCCTCTTCCCCCGTGAAAGGTGCCAAATGTGGCACCAGGGAAGGGGGGAAGCATATAAGTGAAAATTCCACTTTTGGGAATTAACTAATAAAATAAGACCACAGATTACACAGGACAGCTCTGGTTTTGTAGCACGACCAAAAGCAAAAAAAACTCAGTTCTATATTTAGAAAAGAGCTCCAATCTGGGCAAAAAAAATTAAAACCTTTAAGTCAGCAGCTAACCATATTGTAACTGCTGACTTTCAATATAAGGACACCTACCCGTCCAGAGATCCACCATGTCAGCACCCCAAGCCGATTCTCCAATTGGCCTCCGGTGCAGGCATCTTCACTTAGGGAAACCTACGCTTTCTGAATGGTCCTGCTGTCTTCTGGGACCTGTGGGGCCCTTATACTTAAGCCAGATCTCCATCCAGCGATGTGCACGAGGGCGAATGATCTCTCAGCTCTATCTCGTTGTTGGCTGAGACACTGCAGCAGGAGCCATTGGCCCCAGCCAGGGAGGAGGGGCCAGGGCAGAGCCGCACTCTGAATGGGGTACACACTGTAAGAATCGATCGTCCGATTTTCTTCGTTGTTTCACAGCAGATTGAAACCAATGAACGAAAATTCGTATGAAAAATTCTCGTACAACAAAGGCACTTTTTTTTTGGTTTCTGATCATGCGCAGTCTTTCTTTTCTGATTTTTCTTGTACAAAAATGGCACACATTAAATGAAGTTCGTTCGGTTCCCATACGAGAAATTAGGGAGTTTTTCCCTTTAAGAATTTTCATACGAAAAGTCGGAATCTGCTGTCGCCGGTTGTGTACACACTGTACGAAAATCATACAAAAGATCTTTGGATGAAAATTCTCACCCGATTTTCCTATTGTGTACACACACACACACACACACACACACACACACACACACACACACACACACACACACACACACACACACACACACACACACACACACACACACACACACACACAGCGGGACTCTGGAGCAAGCAGGCATGAGTGCCCTCCTAGCAAGCAGCAGAGTGCTGGTGGGGGACCCGAAAAGAGGATTGGAGCTGCTCTGTGCAAAACTATTACACAGAGCAGGCAGTTATAACATGTTTATTTTTTAAGTGTGCCTTTTACAATCACTTAAGGGAACTGTACTTCTGACAGTCCCCCACCTGTTACCCCACTGGTTGTTCCATTATTCTTTTTTTAATCTTCGGTTGCTATATATCACTGGTTGTTAGTAGCAGTACATGCTGTATCCTATAGGATGCTGTGTGATGGTATTCTAGTATGTTTGTTCCATTTCCTGAAGTGAGGATTATTAGATTGCACTGGTAATTGCAACGATCTTCCTTTGCTATAGATTTAGCAAACATGCAACGGTGTATATGCAATAAACTGTTACATAATTTTAAATAATGTTTTTCTGATTTTACCAGTAAACGAATCATTAACCTTGGCCCAGTTCATGCTGGTCCTCTCAGCCCAGAGCCACAGCCTGTCGGAGTACGAGTCATCTGTGGACATTGCAAGAACAATTTTCTGGTATGCAAAATTTAGTAGTAATGTTATACCATTAAATGGATGTGTTTTTCTTTAGCAATAATGTGCAACATGGCCAGGGATCTTCTTCTCTCACCTGCTGCCACAATTTGAAAAGACCTCAGCCGTGCAGGGCTCTGCCAACACACCGATGTCAATGAATTTCAAGTACTAACCGCCTTTGCGACTGACGGCTTGTAGTTTTCAATGAACTACCAGGGTGCTAGTGAGCGCTCTAGGTAGTTCATTGATGCTTCCTGTCAGTGTACGGGGTATGAGCAGACAGCTTACACTGACAGTCTGCAGGAGCCTGAGATTGGACCCATGATTTGCTGATCACAGATGCAATGCTTTACAGGCCCTTTTTTAAAAACCTAAAAAATATATAAATGCACATATAATCACAGGTCCCCGGCAGCCGCAGCTACTACCACTGTGTGCATCCAGCGATCACCGTAGGTAATCGCTGTCTGTTCAGATAGCTGTGACTAGCTGCAGTCATCGGCAACCTGTCATTTTTAGTTATAGGGGCCTGGTAGCAGTGAGGTGAAGCTGCTGGCCCCCATCACTATGACAGGTTTCTGTTTTTTTTTTTTTTTTTTATCACTAGAAATCAAATTTGTATTTAAACCCCCCCCCCCCCCCTGCCCCCTAAGAGACCTAGTGCATGGGGCACTAGGCCCCATTTCAATCTGTGTGGTGGTTTCTAAGCAATGTAGTTGGACAGCTCACCTCCCCCCTCTATAGTTTTCCAGTTTGCTAATAATTATTGCTAATGCTAATAATTATTTATTACAGCTCACAGTACATAAGTGTTAGAGTCACTTGGAAGACACTTCTGACACTTGTGATCATTGGGAAGAATCCCATCTCCCATAGAACCCTGGTTGAGAAAAGCTGATCTGGTGTAAAAAAACAAAACAAAAGAAAAACATTGTGCTGCAGGACTTTCTCTTTGTATTGACAGACACACAGCTTCTGATCTTCTTGACCATTGGGTTACACTGCTCCCTACAGAAGTAGGACTCTAGGCAGAAAAAGCTTGACTATGCCTATAGGCAGCCTCAGGAGGTATATTACCCCCCCCCCCCCCACCACCTTGCTATAGGTACTCCTTGGGGTTTTTTTTTATTTGTTTTTCTGCCTAGTCAGGAGGAGTAAGGACCTAGTTCCTTGCTGGGATCTCTGGTCCTTACAATTTTTTTCTTTTCAAATTTTTTTTTTTTTCCCCCTGTGAGATCTACACTCAACTGCCGGACTGGGCAACAAGCTGTATAATTTCCCCACCTGACCCCTTCTCAGAGCCTGCAGGGCCCTCTGGGTCTCAACCATCCATTGATGCACTGATGGCAGTCCTGGAGTCCTTTGTGTTCCGTGTGGAGGTGGTTTTTGGGCAGCGGCATAGTAAAAAGCACCTCCCCGCCTTCCTCTGCTTCATCTGTCTCGTCAGATTCTGAATCTGATCTGGCCACCACGGACTGGGCCCCCCCTGAGGGGTCTGAGGCCTCTCACCCTGAGGATTCCTCCACTCCTGTAGCCATGCACGAAAAGCTGCTGGTGGATGCACTGATTGTGTCTGTGCATGAGACTTTCAAAATGGAGGACACAGTTGAAGCTGCGGCGGAGGCACCGGTTCCCTTTGGCACTCACAAGCCATCTAGAGCAGCGAAGGGGTTTCATTTCTATTTTGACGGATTTGTCACAAGAGTGGGAACATCCAAAATGTCCCTTTGTGGGCTCTAAGCGATTTTTGCAGTGAGTTACCCGTCCCTCCTTAAGAAGTGGACTGTTCCACCGGTGGTGGATCCCCCTGTTTCTAGGTTGAATAAGGCAACTATGATTCCAGTAGAAGAATCGCCAGCTTTTTAAGGATCCAGCTGACAAAGGCGGAGGCTGTGGCCCGCAGTATGTTCACTGTGGCCGGCTCGGCACTCAGACCGGTCTTCGCCATTGCCCTGGTGCCACAAACTGTCTGAGTGGGCTAAGCTTTTATGCCATGACATGGAGGATGAGCAGCTCCCCCCTGCCTTTGCTGACCTGGCTGACCAGTTGGTGATGCCTCTTTGGATGTGGCTCCCCAGATTTCTAGTCTGTCTGTTTTGGCAGTGGTCCTTAGGCGTGTTTTGTGGTTCAAATGTTGGTCTGCGAACCAGACCTCTAAAAAAAGCCTTAACTGGTCTTCCTCTTTAAGGAGATCGCCTGTTTGGAGCTACCCTGGATGACCTCATTAAGAGTCTCCCAGGGGGGAAGAGCACCTTTCTTCCACAGGCTAGTAAGGGTAAGGAACCTTGTCCCAGACGTGGCCTATCGTCGGCTCACAGGAAGTTTTTTTTTTTTTTTTTTTTTTTTTTCCCCCTCCCGTTTCCCTGGGGATTTAAGCGAACTTGGTCTGCCAAG
Source organism: Pelophylax lessonae (assembly GCF_965119305.1). Taxonomy (NCBI): domain Eukaryota; kingdom Metazoa; phylum Chordata; class Amphibia; order Anura; family Ranidae; genus Pelophylax; species Pelophylax lessonae. Next base: position 316,603,457 of record NC_138768.1, on the reverse strand, counting down.
TCCAAAGTGGGGTTCTCCAGACCTGCAGACAAGGCTCCTTTCTGCATGAAGGTGCGCCCTCACCCATGCCTGGGGTGGGGGGAATGTCTTCGCTGGTTTCCAGGCCTGTGGAACTTCTTGGTTCAAGACAACTGGGTCAACGAAATGATGAGGTCCGAGTAAAAGATCGAGTTTCGTTCTTACCCTCTGGAGAGGTTCTTTCCTTCCATTGTGCGTCTCTCCCTGGACTGATTGCAAGCCCTCTTCGGGGCGGTGCAAGACCTGTTACTTCAAGGTCTCGAAGAAAGAAGGCAAGGTGGGTCCAATTCTGGATCTCAAGGCGCTGAACTGCTTTGTGTAGGTACAGAAGTTCCGAATGGAGTCTGTTCGCACAGTGGTGGCATCCTTGCATCAGGGGTATTTCCTTGCCCCTATCGTCATCGAGGACGCTTACTTACACTTTGCCTGTCACCAAGGCTTCCTCCGCTTTGCCGTGGGAGAGGAGGAGTATTATCCGTTTATGGCGTTACCCTTTGGTCTCGCCTCTGCTCCTCTGGTCTTTACAAAGGTGTTTGCTCTGGTGCTGGCGTTGTTACGTCAGCGAGGAATCGCAGTGCTGGGCTACCTGGATGACCTTCTCTTGTGAGCAGAGTCTTCTCTTATGGACAACGTGAACATCACTATATGGACTCTGAGGGAGTTTGGCTGGCTTCTGAATTTTCAGAAGTCTGCTCTGGTTCCTTCCATGAACCTGGGCTATGTGGATCTGACTCTGGGTCTAGCCAGAGTGTGCTTTCCTCTGGACAAACTCCAGAAGTTGCATGCTGCACTCATCTCCTGGGTCAGCACTCCGCTCAGGGAGTTTGAACACTGGAAGAGTCCAGACTCCTGATCAATGTCCTGGAACCCTGAGCGATCAGGCTGTGCCTGAATCATTGGACTGATCGCCTTCAGGGGTGTCTGGTGAGAATCCAATCAAAGAATGCTGTGGCTTATGTCAATCACCTGGGTGGAACAAGAAGTGTATTGGCAGCTCTGGAGGTAGTCGTCATTCTTCAGTGGGCAGAATTTTTTTTTTTTTTTTTTTTTTCCGGCCCTCTCCGCCGTACAGATTCCAGGGGTGGAAAACTGGCAGACATTGGACCAAGGGGAGTGGTCCCTTCACCTGAAGGTGTTTCATCAGCTGTGTCTCCGGTGGGGCACCCCCGAGGTGGATTTGTTGGCGTCTCGGTTCAACAGGAAGGTGCGCAGGTTTGTGGCACGGTCACGGGATCTGCCAGCAGACGCCACAGGCGTGCTGGTGGTCCCCTGGGGCCAGTATCATCTGATTTATGCTTTCCCTCCTCTCAAGCGTCTGCCAAGACTCTTGCACTGGATTGAGGCAAAAGGAATTTCGGTCATTCTAGTGGCCCCGGATTGGCCTTAACGGTCTTGGTACGCCGATCTGATGCAGGTGGTCACCGACGCCCTGGTGGAGGATCTGCTGTCCCAAGGGCCAATCTTCCATCCTGCTTTACAGTTGCTGGCTTTGACGGCTTGCCTTTTGAAAGCCGGGTGCTGAAGGATAGAGGTTTGTCTGGGTCGGGGATTCCCACTCTGCTGAAGGCTAGGAAGATCTACCATCGTATGTGGTAAGCGTACATTTCGTGGTGCGAGTCGCTTGCTGTTCATCCTCGCTCTTTTTCAGTGGCTCGGGTCTTGACCTTCCTTCAACGGGGGATTGAGCAGAAATTGGCCTTGAGTACCATTAAGGGCCTTGGATCTTCTTTCAACTACCCTTGACCACGCACTCCCTGGTGCATACTTTTATTCAGGGGGTTTGACATTTTGACTCCACCGGTGAGATCCCAAGGAGGTAGTGGGGACCGCAACTTGGCGCTTTCAGCTCTACAGAAGCCTCCCTTTGAAAATATTTGGGCGATTCCCCTTGCTTATGCTATCCCAGAAGGTAGCTTTTTTGGTGGCTATCGCATCTGCCTGCAGGGTGTTGGAATTGGCGGTGTTGTCTTGTCCTTCCCCCTTATTTGGTAGTTCTGCGCCCCTGTGATGGTGTTCACCATCACTGGAATTTAAGGACAGATGGGTGATGGGTTGAATTGCTTCATATTTGTCACCAAGGTCAATTGTTCCCTTTGTCATGAGGTCTCTGAGCAGGAAGTCCAACTCCTAATATGGTCATTCCAGGAAGTTCAATGGGGAGACGGGCTGGCTAACAATGTTGCTTTTGGTCTGAGGTGGCTTTCCATTCACCTATTGTCAGGTGTGCTAATGACCTCACCTGTTGTCTGCTAAGGGATGTATTGACACTCAGAGTAATGTGTATTAAGGGCTCATTAGGGAACCATTGTTCTGTGTCTGACTATTGTGTACATTGATTGCCCCCTGGGGCTTCTGTCTCCTTGCACATGGCAGCCCTTCTGGTCAAGCTATCTGACCAATCACTGCTGACTCATTGTCAATTCCTCATTTGCATGGCTAAAAGAGGACCTGAATGGGAACTGCAGGTACTTTGCAATTGACCAATGGGAGGGCGGTTGTTGGGGGCAGGATGTTCCAAATTCTGTATAAAAGTGTGCTGTGTTCTTCCAATAAATTGTCTTCCTGTTTGAACTTGCATACAGCCTGTCTGGTGTGTGTTCTAATGGATTCCGGACGGCACATAGCTGTAGTTCGGATCCCGGATCTTTGGTTGACCGAACCATCAGACGTTGCGATCTGCAAGCTGATTTACTAGAAACAGAGGAGTGTCGGGAGAGCGGACAGAGCGAGCAAGGGTCTCGTCACAGCCCCTGTCTGTCGTCCCTTCCAAAAGTGGTCTCTGATTTCCATCTGAATGAGGACCTTGTGTTGCCTTCCCTGTGTCCCAGGCCAAAACATCCTAAACAAACTGCGTTGCATTTCTTGGATGTGATTCGGGCTATTCGGTGGTACCTGGCAGCTAAGGAGTCTTTTAGGAAGTCAGACTTTACTAGTTTGTGCTTACGGATGGGCCTCAAAGGACTATCCGCTTCTTCTGCGACCATTTCTAGATGGATCAGACAGTGACTAAGGCCTATTCGTTAAGGGTCAGGTTCCTCTTTTCCCTGTGAAGACGCACTCTAAGCAGATGCTCAGTGCTTCCTGGGTCTTTCGTAATCTGGTGTCCGTAACGCAGGTGTGCAAGGTGGCTTCTTGGTCGCCGGTGTACACTTTCACAAAATTTTATAAAGTGGGATGTGTTGGCATCTGTGGATACTTCCTTTTGGCCGCAAGGTTTTGCAGGCTGCTGTTTTAGTGGGCTTCTCTCTTTGGAGGTGTAATGTTCTTCAGGTGGGCTCCAGTTGTTTTGGCTGTACTCCGGTTACCTGATTGGCTACGGATTAGCCTTGGGAATTTTTTCTTGCAGTTCCCACCCCTCATGTTTGACACTGCTTTGGAACGTCCCAATGGTTAAGAAGATCAGGAGCTGTGTCGGTCAATGAACGAAAGCGAAAATGGGATATTGACCTACTGTAAAATCCATTTCTCTAATGTTCATTGATGGACACAGTACCCACCCCTCTATGGAGTTGTATTACTTCTGCCACTAACAAAACTGAGTATCTATAGCAGAGAGGGGAGTATACCTCCTGGGACTGCCCATAGGCGTAAAGTTATTTTTCTCCTAGTGTCCTACATCTGTAGAGGGCAGTATTCTTCAATGGTCAAGAAGATCAGGAGCTGTGTTGGTCAGTGAACATCAGAGAAATATATTTTACGGTAAGTCAAAAATCCCATTATTTCTAAGTATTCAGGGAATACAGTTGCTGTAATCAAAAAAAAAAAAAAAAAAAAAAAACCTATGAAAATAACCATGTCAAATGTCATTTCGAGGTCAGGGTTCTGCAACTCTGAAAATCGGTAGCAGGAGGCAGCTTTGGGACCAAATTCATGACTTTCCTAATGCCTCCCCTACAAGGTGCTTGTGGTTTACCTAGAATCAAGACGATTCATTATAAACCAGCATACATTAGGTTACGCTGATGTGCAGTACTGATCGCATGTGTAAATCTGCAGCTTATTGTGTGCTATTACCAATGCTGTAGTATGTTTCTCTTGTGCACTTTGCATCTGTCTTGAATTCTTGCTTTTGTCATTCTAAAGGGTTATTTTTAACCATTCTTCTTTTCTCAGTGGACAGATTTTTCAGACCGGACACTGGCACGCTGCCCGCACTGCCGGAAAGTGTAAGTGTCAGAGAATGATAAGCTAGTTCAGGATAGGAAAGGATGCTGGCACTAGACTTAAGCCTCTGTTTACTTTATTTTTGTCTTCAGCTCCTCTATTGGACTGAGGTACCCAAGAAGGAGATGTGTGTGCTGCTTCTTAATGGGATTCGTCTTTGCTTTGGCTGCCGCTGGACTTGTGGTAAATATAATTCTTCATTCCCCTTTTTCTTAATGTAATTTAAAGGGTTTGTAAAGGTGCAGAAGGTTTTTTTTAATCTTAAAGAGGAAGTAAACCCTCTGGGGGAAAAAAAGAAAACCTGTAAAGACAAAGGCATAATGAGCTAGTATGCATCGCATACTAGCTCATTATGAAGTACTTACCTAAAAATGAAGCCCCCGCAGTGCCGACAGGACAGCCGACATGTTCGGCTGTCCTGCTTCCTGGATCGCATCCTCTGGTCATCTTATTGGCCGGAGGTGCGATTACATCACTCCCGTTCATGGCATAGGGCTCTGAAGGAACACTAGGGTGGCCGTTCCTTCAGAGCGAATGCGCCAATGACTTCATCGGCTGCATGCACTGTAAATCTCTCCTAAACGGTGCATGTTGAGGAGATATTTATAGCACCTATAGGTAAGCCTTTAATATAGGCTTACCTACAGGTAAAAGTATTTAAAGTGGGTTTACAACCACTTTAATGCATTCTGTGCACTAGGGTTAAAAAAACTTCTGTGTGCAGCAGCCCCCTTAATACTTCCCTTAGTTTGTCTTTATCCAGCGATGTTGCAGGGGTGTTTAAGCTGCCTGAGAGTCCCTTCCTCATTGGCTGAGACAGCAGCGGGAGCCAATCAGGAGAGAGGGGGCAGGGCCGGGATTGCTGCTCTGTCTGAATGGACACGGGCAGCTGTGACCTGGTTCAGGTGTCCCCATAGCAGGCAGCTTGCTGTGGGGGCACTCAACAGGAGGGAGTGTCCAGAAGAGCCTGAAGAGGCACCCGAGAAGAAAAGGATCCAGGCTGCTCAGTGCAAAACCACTAAACCGAGCAGGTAAGTATAACATTTTTTTTTTTTTTTTAAACGGCTTTACAATCACTTTAAGACTTTAAATTCAATTAACAAAGCTAACACACCAGGATAAAGTTAATATTTTCATAAGTGTCAGTTATTTTTAGTTGTGTCCAGCGTAATTGGAAAATTATAGTCACATGGCTGAAAATGAAGTGCCTTAAGCCTGTGTAAAGTGTGATTTGAGCCTTCTATCTGTTGCATATAATAAATGACTATGAAGTGAGTAGGCAAGACATATACTCACTTCGTAAATGGTTTAACACTGAAACGTAGAATTCAACTGTAGCTTCTATAGTCAGTACTGCAACATTTATCATATACTGCTAGATACCTATTTTTACACTATGGTGTTTTGTCTTGCAGGCGGGCACTTGGACGTTGGCACAGAGATATGGTGGAATCTATGCCTCTTGGGCACTGTTGCTGCTGCTGGCATTGATATGCATTGGGCGTGCCATTTATTGGGCATGCATGCGAGTCAGTCACCCCATCCAGAGCTTCTCATGAGCCTGTCTAGACCTGCCTCCCTTAGCTCCTCCCTTGGTGGCCAGGATGGAAGTAACCTCTAGAAGGCACAGGGCGAAGTCATTGCAGTGGCCATTGACCAGCGGAATGAATACATGCTGCCTTATGAAGCAGTGCTGATTATAACTCCACTATTCTTAATCCACCTGCTAATGTTTACTGCTGCCCATGGTTAACCTCTTCACCACCAGGGGCTGCAAAGCTCTGCAGGATCCTGGAGCTGAAAAGGGGTTGATTGCTTTTTAATCATTCTGTTTTTAAAATCAATTGTAGGGACACTAACAAGAACTCCTGACAAAGCTGCAAGCTGTGTGTTCCTTGTAGCATATGCAGGATTATGTTTACATGAAGGAGGAGCAGGGGGCTTTAAATAATGTGTCATAGTAATTTGGGGTAATTGTACAAAACAGTCATGGCATATACGAGGATAAGTCTGTGGAAGCTAGGATGGAGAGCCAGCCTTGGGAGGATGTTTTCTTTTCATAGTGTCATATCCTCCTATTTGTTGCACCTTAAACCATTTTTTATTTACTGGAAAGAGTGTGGGGTTTTTATTTTTTGGTTTTTGTTTTCCAATACCTGGAAAGAGAATAGTTCCCATTCAGCCTTTCCAGAGAGGCCTTCAGAACACTATATCTTTATTTAGGACAAGGACCTGCTGTTAGTCGGTCTAGAAGCGTAAGGTAGAACATTGCTTTCTTTCCAAAGCCTATTACAAAATAGCTGCATGAATTGAACAGTCCTTTTCGCATCATATTTTGTTAGGTATAGACAGAGTACATTTACCCACAGTCCTTTTCACTACCGGTTTATTCATTTACCTGACTGTGTGACTTAAAGCAGCAGCCAGTACAAATAAACCAAAAACAAATTTGCAGTTGTAGGTTACACATGGAAAGCCAATGCACTGCAGTCTCATATTGGTGTTAAGCAGACTACTTCAGTCATGTCCATTGGTTATGTGTTAGACCAATATTTTAGAACACTGGAATTTTATGTTTTGTAGCCTTCTCAATTACCAATCCTGGAAAACCTAAACGTTTTATGTTGCTACCTCTAGGACACTACATAGAACCACATGTACTCTCCATTAGATTTTGGTGCTTTTAGAAGCCTCTTTTTCATGTTTTTATTCAATTGTTCTGTAAGGAGGGCATTATCCTAATTTTATAGGGAGGAATACTTATGATTGCAGAAATGGTGACTTTGGGGTGGGCGGTAACATCAGTGTAATCACGAAGAAGATGAAATCCATTGTGACTTCTGCAGGGTCCAATCTGTTCTTTTATCTGTGCAGCTGAGTTGTAAATAATTGTAATTTTCTCTTTTTGTTGCTGCTGTGCTTCCTGCAAATTTTATTTCACTTGAAAATATAAATGTTATTGTTTTTTTCCTTCTTATTTTTTGACTCTGTGAAGCATTGTTCCTTGGCCTTTGCGGACAAAACATTAAAGAGGAAATGCCACTTTAATTTTTAATCCTGTATTTACAGAAATGGATTCCTGATATTGCTATGTACTTGTTTGAAACCCCTTAATATATCCAGTACAAAGAATCTTGGAAAAAAAAACTGAACATGCATTCAGTAAAGAAGTGTACTGAAGGGATAACTAAACCCAAAAAGTAAAATAGTGCAGCTTACTAGTTTTAAGATTGGTTAACTGTATTTGAGATATCATTTTTATATATAATATTTTTATTTTTTAGGCTAAGAACATTTCCATCATGTGTCTACTAATCCCATCAGTGCTAATGTAATAAAGATGAAACAAGGCAGGCATGTTTGAAGTATAGCCTGGGTGAGAACCATGGTTATTTCCTTTTAGATATAGTGAAGGAATGATGCTAACCACCCAGGGACAGGGAGTGTGTTTATTCTCTGGATTACCAGGTGAAAAGGGAAGCAAGCCTGAAAAAAGAAAATTAATGCAGCCACACTACGGTTTGGTAAGCTGCAATATATAACATTTTTTATTTTTCAGTCCAGATACATTTTAAAGGAAACTTGTTGTAAAAAAAAAAAAAAAAAAACATGAAGGTTGCAATTGCTGACCATTCCCTGTGAAAATGCTGGCTGTCATTCTTACATATTTCCTACACTAATTTGAATCCCTAATCCGTAATGGGTTTGCAGATAAGGACTTCTTACTTTACTAATCTACATGGTTGGGTCAGTGATTCAAAAAATACTTTAGTCAATGGGTTAAAATAATTGCCAGGTAACAGCATTTTCAGGGGGTAGAAGAGCGGTAGTTGCCCTCCTGAACCTGTCATAACAGGCTTACTTTAAAGAGGAACTTCACCCATTTTGACACAAGTAAAAGTCTGCTACAAGTACTGTAGCTGCTGACTTTAAAAAAAAAAAAAAACATATGTACCAGGCCAAGGGCTCCATCATGGTCTTCTCACAACCTAAAATTGCAGATCGTTAGGAGCCTGCAACACCATGTTGGATTTGGAAGGCAACTGTGACTTCCTGATGATTCAGTGCCTCCTATTGCACATGCGAGGAGCACAGGAAGGGGGAGACTGGTGCCGTAGCCTTCTGGGATGTATGATGTGTGCACCAGGAGGCTGCAGGTAGGGGGTGTAGGAGTATAGTAGGCATATGTCATCCTCACAAAAAGTGAGGAATAAAAGGGGGAGCAAGTGGCTGCTGCAAAAAAGTACTTGCTCCCATCTCCCGTTTAGGCCTCTTTCACACTTGTGTGACTTGTCCTGAGACTTGGGACTGCAAAGTCGCATGACAAGTTGTACTCTGATTTCCAATGAGTACTGTTCATATCTGTGTGACTTCAAAGTAGACCCTGCACTACTTTGGTCTGACTTTGATGTGTTTTGAGGTCCATAGACCTCAAGATTACACAGGCATTGCTTTAAGTCCAGTCAAAATCGTGGCACTTTTAGGTCACACAAGTGTGAAAGGGGCCTAAAACATAACCAAAAGTAAGGGAGGAATTTGATTCTTTGACAGGCAGATTGTGAGTTAAAATTCACTTTAATTTATAGTCTTCCTTAGTCAGCATTCACACCTTCGTGTCCTGGGAACACACAAAAAAAGAATTGCATTTGTGCTGCCATTATTTCTTAAGGACAACTCAAACGCAGCTAGGAATCTTATGTCTTGTCACGCGGTAAAAATACACACCAAGAACTGCTCCCAAAAAGGTACAGGACCTGCTTTGGCACGTGTAGGACAGCCCATTCAAGTGAATCAGCTGCCCTACATTGTTGCTAGAAGAAAATGCACTAATATGTATTGCGCAGGTGTGAACTTGGCCTTATTTGTAGATTTCTACAGGAGGTGCTCCGATTCTTATATTTTTCTTTATTACAGACTGTTGCTTGTAGGAAGCTGACAAGGAAAATGTTGGTAGCAGAAGACAGTCAAACCCTTTTATTTATTTAAAATAGTTTTTATTGGTAATGTACATGCCTAAAATGCAAAACCAATTTAAAATGAATAAAAACATTAAAATAAATTATATTTAATTAAAAACTGAACAAGTGTGTCCATGGCAAGGCAAAAAATGTTCATTATGCAAACAGATTCCATACTTTGTGGCTATGCAGTGTAATAAGGATATCATTTCAATTGAAAAGAGACGAACAGAACATGCATAAGCATAGTGCAGTATGTTTAAACACTACTTTGCCAAAAAGATAATTAAACTCAGTTTTGCAGAAAGTTCTTAAAAGAAACCAGATTATGGGCAACACTGACTCCTTTTATTCCTCCTCTTAATACTCCTTGTTGTCTCATAGTGTTACTCTCCTAGGAGTGAACAAAAGTGTGTTGGGGGGGGGGGGGGGGGATAATTCTTGTTGGCTGTAGCAGCCAATCAGCTTCCTTGAGACTCAGGCAAACTGTACTGCACTTTTACCCTGGCCATTACTATCAAGTTTGAAAAATTCCTGCTGCCAACATGTTTTGGAAAATCACCCATGAGAATTAGCTAAGTGTGAAGGCCAGAAGCACTGCACAGTGAATCATTTTGAAACGGAGGAAAAAGCAATGTAACAAACTGTGCAACAGAAGGTTTATATTTTTGTGTGAGGAAAAAAAAAAATAAAAAATATATTGGTGCTTACCGATGTCAAACGAAAGCATTCTTGCCGACATGGTGAGATGCCTGGAAAATAAAACTACAGAAAGTGTCTAATGAGTAAATATCCTAATTGTACAGGACATAAGCAAAGTACTCACAAACCCTTTGTTATTGGTTCATAGCTTCAGATGATTGGACACTGCCTATGCTTTCCAAGGCATGTCCCCTGAGCATCTCCCTAATAACTCTACCCCACTTTTTTTTGCAGAAAAATCACTCTTAGCTGAACTATTTTTTTTTATTATTTTAGCTTTGGATTATTCGTTTCCTCCACTGGTTTCCAATACCACAAATAGAAGCAGTGCAACCTCAATAATTCCTGAGATCTGGACCCCACGCAGTGTGCATGGCCTATAATGTTGTCTTGGGCAGTCTATACCCTGGTTGCTCCGAACACACCCTAGATTCCACACTTCATGAGTATTCTAGAGGGAAATAAGATATCCTCACCTGTAGCTATGGCAGAAACCAGGCCAAAGGGAGCCATTGCTTAGCCTGAAGTGAATATTTACTGCTAACAATCCATACAACATGGAGTCATGATGCTTCCCTTGCGCTGTTGCAGTGGTCTCTGCATCTGACTCTAGCCCTATCTCAGGCACATAACAATTGTCCCACCTGCCAAAAGCATAATTTCTCTATCGTTCATTGATAAACGCAGCTCCATATAATTCTTGACCATTGGGTTATGCTGCCCCCTACAGGAGTAGAACATTGGGCAGGAAAAAGCTTTACCATGTCTATGGGGCTGTCCCTGCAGGCATACACCCACACACTGTGCTATAGGCTTTAGTTTGTTTCTGCCTAGTTTAGGAGTAGGACCTAGTTCCCTGCTGGGACTTTGGTCTTAGCTGTTTTTTTTTTTTTTTTTGGGGAACCTTTTTGTAAGGCTTTACTTTTTAGTTAGTTTTGTTCTTGTGAGAACTACAAGCAGCAGCTGGCTGGGTTTCGGACTGGATATGCTAGATCCTTAAGGTCTCCCAGCCTGGCCAGCAAGCGTGCGCAGGTTATAGTCCAGCACTAGGCCTTGCCACGGCAGAGCCCCGATGGATGACTGCTGGCCTGCGAATGAAACACCTTGCCGGGATGCATACGACCTGGGTCACCCTGAGTCGCTGCGAACCCCCTTGGCCGTCAGTACCCCCACCCCAGGTGGAGAGGTAGTCTGTTCTGAGTGGTGCCCACCTGATGCCATTTGTATGGTAAGTGTCCCTTCATTTATCTGGCGGTCTCGGGGTGGACGCGGGCCCCTCCCTGGGAAAGTCGGAACCTTGGGTATCCCTCAGTTCCCCTGGCCTCTCGGTGATACTAAGCCCATGCTTAGGCTTTCCACCCCCCAAGCAGGTTCCTACCTCAGGGGGGCAGATGTATTGCGGCGGTTCTGCGGCAGGGGGGGTTTATCCTGGTGGAGTCCCCTCCTGGGGACCCCCTGATGCCACTATCTAATGACCCCACTGGGGGGTCCTGGAGACCGCATGGGTGTGCCGTGGGGGGCCGCCGTTTTTGCTCTGCATCAATGTAAAAATGTTCCCATTGAAATGCATGGGCAGCCATGTTTTGGTAGGTCCCCCATAAGAATGCATGTGGCGGCCATCCCTGGACAGCAGGGAGAAGCTAGGTTGACTCTAGTACATGACCCAGGTCTTTCCTGTTCCTGTGTCAGATTGTTCTTTTCTTTGCACAGAACGTTTCTATATCCCTCCATATTGTTTGGTGGTAAGTAACTGGGGTCCCTGTAGGTATTTCTCATTCACCCTGCTGCAGGCTGTGCTAGGGCTGGGACTTGTGGTGCTGCAGTGCGGATCGCGTTTTTGCAATTTTTTTCTTAAAGTGACACTGTCTCTTTGTATTAGATAAAAATGGAGTCCCAGGACCAAATCTCACCCACAGACCCCCCTCAGTGCGGTTTGCGGGACCCTCGGGGTCATAGCCCCTGTCTGCCTTTACAGTCGTTTTGGAAAACCTGGTGTCAAAAGTGGATTTAGTTTAAAAAAAAAAAAATGGCACTAGTAGAAAGTGCCCTATGCCTTCTCCTGCCTCTCTAGTATCCTCAGATTCTGAGGTAGATATGGCCGCCGCAGACGCATGCCATCCTGGTGGATCTGCGTCTTCGCATTCTGATGGCGAGGAGGATTTATACTCAGCAGCCATGCAGGAAAGCGCGCTGGTGGAGGCACTTAGTGTCAGTGCGGGAAACCTTAAAAATGGTGGCTGATTCTACAGCATCATGGGATGCAGGTGTCTTTTGACACCCACAAATCCCAGAAGTCGGGCAAGGTTTTTCCCTGTCCGGAACTTTTTGACAACATTGTCAATGAACAGTGGGGGCGCATCAAACAAATGTTAGTGCTGCCTAAGCTCTTTAAAAGGCGCTACCCCTTTACGGATGCGGTATCCACTAGATGGACCGTACCACCAAAGGTGAATCATCCAGTTTCCAGACCAAACAAGTCTACTGTGGTTCCGGTGGAGGAGTCCCCGGTATTTACAGACCCTGTGGATAGACGGATTTAGTCTCTGTCCCGCCATTTGCATGTGATAGCGGGAACAATACTGAAACCCGTCTTTGTGATCAATTGGGTGTCACAGACCATAAAGGAATGGGCGAAGTTGCTGAAAGGTGACTTGGAAACAGAGCAGCTCTCACTGGGCCTGATAGAGCTAACAAGCCAAATGGTCCAAGCCCTTCTGTGTGTGTGTGTGTGTGTATATATATAATGCATTGCTGGATGCGGCTCCACGGGTAGCCAGAGTGTCTGCGTTGGAGGTTGTTATTAGATGCATGGTATGGCTAAAAAGCTGGTCTGTGGACCAGGCTTCCAAAAAGGCTATTTCTGACCTTCCCTTTATGAGGGAAAGGTTGTTTGGATCCTCCCTGGATGATTTGATCAAAGGCCTTACGGGTGGGAAGAGTACTCTTCTTCCCCAATCCACCAAGAGGACCTAAGCCATTCAGTTCTTCGGGCGGTTCCAAGAAGACATGGTCGGGTAAACCGAGAACAGGCCAATCTGGATCTGTGGACAAATCCTTGTCTGCAAGAAGGGACACCCTCACCCATTTCTGAGGTGGGGGGACGTCTTCACTTCCTTCCGGAAGCATGGACTTCATTGATTCAGGACAAATGGGTTCACAAACTGGGTTACAAGATCGAATTCAGGTTCCGACCGTCAGACAGGTTCTTCCCATTCAACCTCCGCCTATCTCCAGATCGATTAACGGACCTACGAGATGCGGTGCAAGATCTGCTGTCACAGGGAGTGATTGTGCCAGTTCCCTCTCGGGAGCGTTTTCAGGGGTTTTATTCAAACCTGTTCACTGTGCCCATGAACTGCTTCGTGCGGGTACAGAAGTTTAGAATGGAGTCTATTTGTAGGGTGGTGGTCCCTACATCAGGGAGACCTGTTGGTCTCTATCAATATCAAGGACGCATATCTACACATCCCTATCTATGCTGGACCCCAGCGTTTTCTTTGCTTCGCTGTGGGAGAGAAGCACTTTCAATTTGTGGCATTACTCTTTGGTCTCGCCTCTGCTCCCAGGGTCTTCACAAAAGTGTTGGCTCCGATATTGGCACTTCTACATCAGAGGGGGATTGCAGTCCTAGGGTACCTGGACGATCTCCTGTTAAGAGCAGATTCTCATTCAGCTCTGTTGGCAATCACTGTAAGGACTCTGCAAGAGTTCGGCGGGACCATCAATTTCACAAAATCAGCCCTGGTACCATCGTCAAGACTGGTACCATCCGCAATCTGTGCTCTTTGCGGACTTGCATGAGAGTCCTAGGCCTGATGGTGTCGACCTTTGAGGTGGTCCCATTTGCTTAGTTCCACACCAGTTCATTACAGAGGTAAATTCTGGTCAAATGGAACAAAGATCCACTGTCGCTGGATTCTATGATTCGGTTGAGTCACAACACAAAGACTGCTCTTTTATGGTGGCTTCGATCGTTGGCATTGCGCCAGGGCAAGTCTTTTCTTTCCATTGTATTGGACCGTGGTCACCACAGACGCCAGCCTGTGCGGCTGGGGAGCAGTGTTGGGGAAACTGTGTGCCCATGGGTCTTGGACAGTGGAAGAGTCCAGTCTAGCAATCAATGTTCTGGACCTCAGTGCAATAAAGCTTTGCCTTTGTCACTGGACAAATCATCTGCAAGGTTGTCCGCTCCGGGTTCAATCCAGAAAATGCCACGGCCGTGGCTTACATCAATCATTAAGGGGGCACCAAGAGTATCTTAGCGGTCCGGGAGGTGGCCGAGATTTTGACATGGGCAGAGAATTTTGTACTGGCTCTCTCCGCGGTACACATCCCAGGTGTGGAAAACTGGCAGGCGGACTACCTGAGCTGTCAGGTGTTGGATCAGGGGGAATGGTCTCTACACCCGGAGCGGTTTCATCTCCTGTGTGCTCGGTGGGGGACACCTGACGTTGACCTTTTGGCCAAGGTTCAAAGGTTTGTAGCCAGGTCACGGGGTCCCCTAGCTGATGCAATAGATGCACTGGTTGCTCCTTGGGGTCATTATCGGCTGATCATTGCATTTTGAATGCTGCAACTCCTGCTGAGACTTCTGCACAGAATATAGGCGGAGGGGTTTCCAGTCATTCTGGTGGCTCCAGACTGGCCTCAATGGTCTTGGTATGCAGATCTAGTAAGATTGGTCACTGATGCTCCTTGGAGATTTCCTCTCAGGGAAGATCTGCTGTCTCAAGGGCTGATCTTCCATCCTGCTTTACAGTAGCTGGCTTTAACGGCGTGGCTGTTGAAGAATAAGGGGTATTTCTGATTCAGTGATTCCTACACTGTTGAAGGCCAGGAAGTCTACTTCCAGGGAGATCTATCAGTACGTGGAAATTATACATTTCATGGTGTGAATCCTAGGATCTTGGCTTTCCTTCAAAGAGGTGCTGAACAGAAGTCGGGCTTAGCTACTATTAACCACTTTAGGACCGGAGGATTTTCCTGCTTAACGTCCAGGCCACTTTTTTCAACTTGGCACTGCGCAAATTTAACTGACAATTGCGCGGTCATGCAACGCCGTACCCAAACAAAATTTACATCCTTTTTTTCCCACAAACAGCTTTCTTTTGGTGGTATTTGATCACCTCTGCACTTTTCATTTTTTGCGATATTAATAAAAAAAGAGTGAAAATTTTGCAAAAAAATTTACATTTTCTACTTTGACAGTTAAAAAATATCCAATATATTCAATTTTTGTCATATATTTAGGCCAAAATGTATTTAGCTACATGTCTTTGACAAAAAAATTCACTTGCCGACCGCCGCACGACTATCTACGGCGGCGGTCAGCCCCTCACAGGCAAAGTGACGTAGGTCTACGTCGCTCGCCTGTGAGGGTTTAGGGAGCGAGCGCGCGCCGCCGGAGGCGCGCTCCCGCTCCCGCGTGGTCACGGACCCCCCCGCGCGTGTGACCGGCGGACCCGATCGCCGCCGGCCACTCTGCGATCGGCGGGGGAGAGGGAGATAGTCAGGCAGCTTGTGTAAACAAGCTGCCTGTCATTCTCCTCTCTGTATGAGAGCTGATCACATGGATCTACTATGTAGATCCATTGATCACTCTGCATACAGTTGAAGCCACAGCCAATCACAGTTAGAATCACGCCCCTAGGGACACACACAGCCCCTCCCTCTCAAATAAAGTTAACCCCTTCACTACCAGTGCATTTTTACAGTAACAGTGCATATGTATAGCACTGATTACTGTAGAAATGTCACTGGTAACCCCAAAAGTGTCAAAAATGTCAGTCAAGGGTCCGATCTGTCCGCCGCAATGTCGCAGTACCGCAAAAAAAATCGCAGATCGCCGCCATTACGCGTTAAAAAAAAAAACAACAAAAATGACAAAAATCTTTCCCTTTGTTAGTAAACGCAATAACTTTTGCGCAAACCAATCAAAATACGCTTTTTGCGATTTTTTTTACCAAACATAGGTAGCATAAAACAAATTGGCCGAAAATATTAAAAAATTTTGATTTTTACATTTTTTTTTGGGGGAATTTCATATAAAAAAAAGGGAAAAATATTGCTATTTTTGCAAAATTTACGCTCTTTTTTTGTTTATAGCGCGTGATCAAAAAATCGCACAGGTGATCAAATACCACCAAAAGAAAGCTCTGTTTGTGGGAAAAAAAGGACGCCAAATTCGTTTCGGTACAGCGTCGCACGACCGCGCAATTGTCCGTTAAAGTCACGCAGTGCCGAATCGCAAAATGCCCTCTGGTCGTTTAGCAGCCAAATCCTCCGGGGCTTAAGTGGTTAAGACCGGAAGATTTTACCCCATTCCTGACCAAGCTATATTTTTGCGATTCAGCACTGCGTTACTTTAACGGACAATTGCGCAGTCGTGCGACGCTGTACCCAAATTAAATTTATGTCCTTTTCCCCCCCCACAAATAGAGCTTTCTTTTGGTGGTATTTTTGAAAAAAAAGAGCGACAATTTTGAAAAAAAACAAAACAATATTTTTCACATTCTGATTATATAACATTCCCCCCAAAAAATGTATAAATAAAAATATTTTAACATTTTAGGCCAATTTTGTTTTCTGCTACATATTTTTGGTGAAAAAAAAAAATCACAAGCGTATTTTGTTTGGTTTGCGCAAAAGTTATTGCGTTTACTAACTACGGGAAAGATTTGTCATTTTCATTTTTTTTTTTTACTAGTAATGGCGGCGATCTGCGTTTTTCTTTTTGCGGGACGGCTATGTTGCGGCGAACAGATCGGACCCCTGACTGACATTTTTGACACTTTTGGGGGGACCAGTGACATTACTACAGTGTATATACAGGTCCTTCTCAAAAAATTAGCATATTGTGATAAAGTTCATTATTTTCTGTAATGTACTGATAAACATTAGACTTTCATATATTTTAGATTCATTACACACAACTGAAGTAGTGCAAGCCTTTTATTGTTTTAATATTGATGATTTTGGCATACAGCTCATGAAAAACCTAAATTCCTATCTCAAAAAAATAGCATATTTCATCTGACCAATAAAAAAAAAAGTGTTTTTAATACAAAAAAAGTCAACCTTCAAATAATTATGTTCAGTTATGCACTCAATACTTGGTCGGGAATCCTTTTGCAGAAATGACTGCTTCAATGCGGCGTGGCATGGAGGCAATCAGCCTGTGGCACTGCTGAGGTGTTATGGAGGCCCAGGATGCTTCGATAGCAGCCTTGAGCTCATCCTGAGTGTTGGGTCTTGCATCTCTCAACTTTCTCTTCACAACATCCCACAGATTCTCTATTCAGGAGAGTTGGCAGGCCAATTGAGCACAGTAATATCATGGTCAGTAAACCATTTACCAGTGGTTTTGGCACTGTGAGCAGGTGCCAGGTCGTGCTGAAAAATGAAATCTTCATCTCCATAAAGCTTTTCAGCAGATGGAAGCATGAAGTGCTCCAAAATCTCCTGATAGCTAGCTGCATTGACTCTGCCCTTGATAAAACACAGTGGACCAACACCAGCAGCTGACATGGCACCCCAGACCATCACTGACTGTGGGTACTTGACACTGGACTTCAGGCATTTTGGCATTTCCCTCTCCCCAGTCTTCCTCCAGACTCTGGCACCTTGATTTCCGAATGACATGCAAAATTTGCTTTAATCCGAAAAAAGTACTTTTTGCTGCTTCTCTGTAGCCCAGGTCAGGCACTTCTGCCGCTGTTTCTGGTTCAAAAGTGGCTTGACCTGGGGAATGCGGCACCTGTAGCCCATTTCCTGCACAAGCCTGTACACGGTGGCTCTAGATGTTTCTACTCCAGACTCAGTCCACTGCTTCCGCAGGTCCCCCAAGGTCTGGAATCGGTCCTTCTCCACAATCTTCCTCAGGGTCCGGTCACCTCTTCTCGTTGTGCAGTGTTTTCTGCCACACTTTTTCCTTCCCACAGACTTCCCACTGAGGTGCCTTGATACAGCACTCTGGGAACAGCCTATTCGTTCAGAAAATTCTTTGTGTCTTACCCTCTTGCTTGAGGGTGTCAATGATGGCCTTCTGGACAGCAGTCAGGTTGGCAGTCTTACCCATGATTGCGGTTTTGAGTAATGAATCAGGCTGGGAGTTTTTAAAAGCCTCAGGAATCTTTTGCAGGTGTTTAGAGTTAATTAGTTGATTCAGATGATTAGGTTAATAGCTCGTTTAGAGAACCTTTTTATGATATGCTAATTTTTTGAGATAGGAAATTTGGGTTTTCATGAGCTGTATGCCAAAATCATCAATATTAAAACAATAAAAGGCTTGCACTACTTCAGTTGTGTGTAATGAATCTAAAATATATGAAAGTCTAATGTTTATCAGTACATTACAGAAAATAATGAACTTTATCACAATATGCTAATTTTTTGAGAAGGACCTGTATATATAAATATGCACTGTTGCTGTAATAATGACACTGGCAGGGAAGGGGTTAACACTGTTGGTGATCAAGGGGTTAAATGTGTGCCTCATGCTTACTGATGTGTGTGTGTGTGTGTGTGTGGGGGGAGGGGATTGTGTAACACAGATCGCAGGTTCAGCTATGCTGAATCTTGTGATCTGTCCCTGCCTGTCACAGAGGAGATCCGCCCGCTTTGTTTACACAAGCGGGCGGAATTCCTCACTCTTTCCCCGACGATCGGGGAAGAGCGGCGGTGATCACCGCCTCTCCTCCCTTGGCTGACTCCCGCTGTGTCTGAGTACAGCGTGAGCGAGTCTCTGGCGGCGCGCGTGCACCGCAGAGGGAGGGAGGAATCCAGTGAGGTAGGTCTACATCGCTGGACCCAGCCGAGCTGCTCTGCTGCAGTAGCAGCAACGTGAGTGGTCGGCAAGTGGTTAAAGGCCTAGTGTCGGCTTTGGTTGTGTTTTTCCAATGTCCATTAGCCTCGCATGCGTTGATTCCCATTTATGCAAGGGGTTGGTCATGTGGCCCCTCCGAGGCAATCCCAGGTACCTCCGTGGGATTCTTTATTTGGTATTGGCTGTCCTTCAAAAACCTCCTTTTGAGAATATTAGGGAAATTCCTCTGCTTACCTTGTCTCAGCTACCAAAAAGGCAACCTTCCTTTACTTCTGCTCGCAGAGTATCAGAATTGGTGGCGCTTTCCTGCCGTTTGCCTTATTTGGTGGTCCATAGAGAAAAAGTGGTACTTTGACTTAGTCAGTCGTTTCTTCCTAAGGTGGTTTCTGATTTCCATCTAAATGAAGACATTATGCTGCCTTCTTTATGTCCTAAGCCCAAGCATCCGAAGGAAATTGCTTTGCATTCTTTGGATGTGGTTCAGGTAATTAGGATTTACCTGGCAGCTACTGAATCTTTCAGGAAATCAGATTCTCCTTTTCTCCTTACGGAAGGACCTAGAAAGGGATTGGCTGTGTCTGCTGTGACCATTTCTAGGTGGATCAGGCTTATTCGCTGAAGGGACGGGTTCCACCTTTTCCTGTGAAGGTGCATTCTACTAGGGTGCTGAGTGCTTCTTGGGCTTTTCGCCATCAGGCGTCAGTGATACAATTTTGCAAGGCGGCAACTTGGTCGTCTGCGCGCACGTTCACAAAATTTTATAAAATGGATGTGTTGGTATCCTTGGATGCTTCTTTTGGCTGCAAGGTTTTGCAGGCTGCTATTTGAAAGAGACTTTGAGGGTGTTTGTCCAGGTGAGCTCCTGTAGTTCCTGGTTGAGCTCTATATTCTCTGGTTGGCTAAAGTTTTAGCCTTGTTGGGAATTTATGTTCTTTTTCTGCGTTGTTTTTCCCACCCCTCATGCAAATACTGCTTTGGGACGTCCCAATGGTCAAGAATTATATGGAGCTGCGTCTGTCAATGAACGATAGAGAAAACTGGATATTTGTCTTTCCGAAAAATCCTTTTCTCTGAAGTTCATTGACAGGCGCAGCACCCGCCTCTCTATCTTGAGTGGGTTGGGTTTTTTTCCTCTAAACTCTGCTTGCAATGAAGCTGAAGCCTATAGCAGAGTGTGTGAATGTATGCCTGCAGGGACGGCTCCATAGGCGTGGTAAAGCTTTTTCCTGCCTAGTGTGGGGCAGCATAACCCAATGGTCAAGAATTATATGGAGCTGCGTCTGTCAATGAACTTCAGAGAAAAGGATTTTACGGTAAGACAAAAATCCAATTTTACTGCAGCTATGTCGCAAATTCTTGGACAACTAACTGCACTAGATGAGGCAGACAGAAAAGGGAATGAGTGAGATAGAGAAGCAGAGTTTTTGAGGGGGCTGCAATAGATTTTTCTCCCCTAGTCCTTATAGACCTGAAGCCAGGAGCCTTACACTTCTCTGCACAAACGCTTTAGTATTCTAGTTCTCAATTCTCCTCCATCTCACCATGCCCCTTCGGGTATAAAAGAGACTTGCAAAACCTATTACATGATTTTAACAAAAAGAATAGGAAATCTATAACTGGATCAATACAGAAAAGATTTTCACTATAAAAAAAAAAAAAAAATAATCTTTGCTGAACTCAATCCAGAGTAAAAGAGCGGTCTCTCCCTGTAGTTAATCCTGCAGGTCTTAGGCCCCTTTCACATATACGGTCCGTTTTTCATCCATCCGTTGACGGATGAAAAAACGGACATCAATATATCTCTATGTAAAAACTGATGACAGCGGATGATCATCCGTTAACATCCGCTTCCGTCAATGTCTGTTTTTTTTTTTTATGGATGAATGCCCTATTTTTCATCCGTCAAAAAAACGGATCGGATGAAAAACAGATAACAACTGACGAAAAACAGATGAAAAACGGATAACAACTAACGAAAAATGGATGACAACTGACAAAAACCGGATGAAAAACGGATAACTGATGAAAAACAGATGAAAAACAGATATGAACTGAGATGAAAACGGACGTTGACTGAAGACAAAACCTGACTGAACTGATGAACTGAACAGACTATATGTGTGAAAGGGGCCTTAGTTCTAAACATCTCACTGTACCAATTTAAGATGTTCCTTCATTGTAAATTCTACAGCTAGAATTTTTGAGACACTGCTGAAGGCTCTCTTTATTCTGGGAAGGGCCCAGCCCTGCAACCAACTCTTGCTGCAACTTTAGTATGTCAAACTGCAGCACACTGGACTAAGGCTGGCAATACATGTTCAATTTTCTTGTACGATTTTCTGTTAGCTTTACTTCAAACCACATAATATGAGGTCAAATCTAAACAACACTTTCACTTGTATCCAATTAGGTAGGCCTTTGTACTACATAGTTGAAGGTCAATTTCAAGAAAACTAAGAAAATGTTATAATGTATGGCCAGCCTTAGGCAATGAACAATCTAGAGCAGGGGTGGACAATTAAAGTAGTTCTAAAGGCAGTCGTTTTTTTTCTTTAATATCAATGCATTCTGTGCATTAAGATAAAAAAATCATGTGTGCAGCAGCCCCCCCCAATACTTACCTGAGCCAACCTCGATGCAGTGATGTTGCATGAGAGACTTGGCTGTCTGGGACTTTCTTTCCTCATTGGCTGAGAGAGCAGTGGGCGCCATTGGCTCCCGCTGCTGTCAAAGTCAGTGAGCCAATAAGGAGAGAGGGGGTACAGGGCAGAGCTGCGGCTCTGTGTGTGTGAATGGACACATGGAGCTGTGGCTTGGCTTGGGTGCCCCTATAGCAAGCTGCTTGCTGTGGGGGCACTTGGCAGGAGGGAGGGGACAGGAGGCCCGAAGAGGGACCCGAGAAGAGGAGGATCTGGGCTGCTCTGTGCAAAACCACTGCACAGAGCAGGCATGTTATTTTTAAACAAAAAAAAAAGAGACTTTAGTATCACTTTAATTTTCCCAAGGGGCCATATGAAAAACAGGGTCTGTTGTGGAGGGCCAAACTTAATTCTGCTCAATATAAATTTTGGACATGGTAAGCAAGTACATAAATATAGAATAAACATCTGGCCCAAGGAATAATAGGTACAACTGCTAATGAAATAGGTCTCTTTCAGATGGGCAGTCAGAAGGTGGTAAAAATGGGCAGCTGAGCCGCAGCTTTACCAGCCCATCCGAACTGTAAAAATAACAGCCAGACAGGGCTGTTTACATGCAGAGGCCACAACCTTTCTTATTTGGGCAGCAGAGATTGACAAGCAGCACTGCTTGACAAACAATTGAGTTCAATAGGGCTCTGCTGCAACCACATGCAATGCACAGGATTTTAGTGCTGCATTATAGGGTTGGAGGCGAAATAACACCTCCTCACTGCCTGTCAAATGTCCTCTGAAAAGCATTGCGACTGGAAGAAGAGAGCCTGAGATCAGTACCAAAGGAATTTCTGCATATCCTGACCTGGAATGAAAAACAGATGCTCGACTCCTGGAGTTTGCAGTGTGTAGGCACTAACACAAGAGAAGAGCTTTGCCTGGTAGCAGAGTGGCAGGAGAGCATTGGGATGTGTCCTAGGCAACACTCTCCTACCAGAACAGATTAGCTCCGCAGACTCCCTCCTTCCGGTTCTTGCAGCTCTCCACACGGATACCTGTGAGCGTGCCTCTCTGAGCTTGTCAGCTTCCTCAGTGAGTAAGCGGACAATGGAGGCATCGAGGGCCAGATATGGCCCTGGGGCCACCACTTGCCTAGGTCTGTTTTAGAGGTTCTTGTATTCCAGGACCATGATGTGATGAATCAGTAACCTTCTGCTCTGCTTTTTTTGTGTTGATCCCTAGAGAACATGCAATGAAACAAATTTCCAGAATGGCTTAAAGCCTGGTCATCTAAAGCAGCTTAAAAAAGCACCTCTTAAATGTATGCCCGTTCAATAGACATCTTTTTGGGGAGGTACTTGACCAATTTATCAAAGAGGTCACAGGAGGGTAAGATTTTTTTCCACAGTGAACAATTCCAAAACCCCTTCTCCTCAAAACACTTTAGTAATATTACCTTAGATGACCTCTCCTGCAAAGTGGCCTTTTTGGTTGTGATCACGTCAGACATGTCTCTGAGTTGGTAGCTTTCTCTTTAAAGGAGCCACTCCTCATCCATCACAATGACAAGGTTGTCCTAGGCCCAAGACCATCCTTATGTCCTGCTCCAAAAGAAAAGCTATGTTGATTGCCTTGACATAGTCAGGTCCATCAGAGTCTACCTCAAAGCAACAACTTTGATCAGAAGGATTCCCCAATTGTCCAGTCCCCAGGATCTTGCAAAGGGACACCCTGCTTCCAAGTCCACCATCACTCAATAAGAAATATGATCACTAAAGCTTACACTCTTGACAAATCTCCACCTGCACTTTTATGCTCCCATTCCAACAGATCAGTGGGAGCTTCCTGAACTTTCCGCTATTGGGCCTCTGTAGCCCAGCTTTGTAAGGCCACCACCTAGTTCTCGGTTCATACCTTTTCAAAGTTCCAGCAGGTGAACATGCGATCTTCTGCAGGTGCAGCTGTTGGCTGCAAGGTTCTTGTGGCTGTGCTCTGAAGTTGGTTCTTTGACCCGTGTTGTTGGACCTGTTGGCACAGTTGTTTGCCTAGTTGTTGCCCACTCTTCTCATTAATTGCTTTGGGATGTCCCCAAGGTCTATAAATACTTTCCGGTGTCATGTACTGTACGAATAGGATATATTTTGACTTGCCTGTAAATTCCATATCTTGGAGTACAGTATAGGACAAGCCACACACCCTTCCATTCCTTGGTTACTTTCAATTGCTTGCTACAAAACAAAGGACTCATGGAGTGGGGTGGGTTTAAAGAGGAGGCACCCAGAGGTCAAGTCCTTGAAAGCTTTGCCCATGTCCAATCACCTGAAGGTACAAGCATATAATCCAGGTACTATGAATACTTTGCTTGTGTCCTGTACTCTACACCAAGATATGGAATTTACAGAAGTCAACATTTCTCTTTTTGCCTACGAACAGGTAATTGTATACAGTAGCTCTCAAAAGTAAGTACACCCCTCATATTTTTGTAAATATTTCATTATTTCTTTTCATGTGACAACACTGAAGAAATTACACTTTGCTACAATGTAAAGTAGTGAATGTACAGCTTGTAAAACAGTGCAAGTCCCCTCTAAATAACTCAGCACACAGCGATTAATGTCTAAACCGCTGGCAACAAAAATGAGTACACCCCTAAGTGAAAATGTCCAAACTGGGCCCAATTAGCAATTTCCTTCCCGGTGTCATGTGACTCATTAGTGTTACAAGGTCCCAGGTGTGAATAGGGAGCAGGTGTGTTAAATTTCGGGTTATCGCTTTCACTCTCGCATACTGGTCACTGGAAGTTCAACATGGCACCTCATGGCAAAGAACTCTGAGGATCTGAAAAAAAAAAAAAATGTTGCTCTACATAAAGATGACCTAGGCTATAAGAAGATTGCCAAGACCCTGAAACTGAGCTGCAGCATGATGACCAAGACCATACAGCGGTTTAACAGGACAGGTTCCACTCAGAACAGGCCTCGCCATGGTCGACCAAAGTAGTTGCGTGCTCGTTCTCAGCGTCATATCCAGAGGTTGTCTTTGGGAAATAGACGTATGAGTGCTGCCAGCATTGATGCAGAGGTTGAAGGGGTGGGGGTGGGGGTAGGGGGTGTAAGCCTGTCGGTGCCAGTGCTTAGACCATACACCGCACACTGCAGCGAATTGGTCTGCATGGCTCTCATCACAGAAGGAAGCCTCTTCTAAACATGATGCACAAGAAAGCCGCAAACAGTTTGCTAAAGACAAGCAGACTAAGGACATGGATTACTGGAACCTGGTCTGATGAGCCCAAGATAACTGGATTTTTGTAAGAACTTACTGTAAAAATCCTTTTCTCCTAAGTCCATTGACCGACACAGCCCTTATGCTTCTTAAAACATTGGGTTATGCTGCCCCCTACAGGAGTAGTACTAGGCAGGAAAAAAACAGTTCACGCCTACGAGGCTGTCCCTATAGGCATGTCCCCACACACCCTGCTTCAGCATACCAGTTTCGTTGCAAGCAGTGATAAGAAGCTCAACCAGGAACAACAGAAACTCACCCATGAAAGAAAAAACCCTACAGAGAAACAAATGAGTCTCTTTAAACAGCAGCCTGCAAAACCTTGCTGCCAAAGGATGTATCCGAAGATGCCAACAAATCTAATTTTGTAAATGTGTGCACAGACGACCAAGTCGCCATCTTACAAACTTGCACTACTGAGGCCTGATGGCGAAAAGCCCAAGAGGCACTCAGCACTCTAGTAGAATGCGCCTTCAAAAAGGGAAAGTAGGAACCTGACCCTTCAATGAATAAGCCTGAAAAACCTTGTCTGCCTTATCCATCTGAATATAGTCGAAGCAGATGCAGCCAAACCTTTATGAGATCCCTCAGTAGGACATACAGGGAATCTGATTTCCTAAAAAGACTCAGTGACCGTCATGTAAACCCTGATCGCCCGACCCACATCCAGAGAGTGCAAAGCAATTTCCTTGGGATGCTTAGGCTTAGGAGAGTGAAGGCAATGCACTGTCTTCATTTAGATGGAAATCAGATACCACCTTAGGGAGAAAAGACGGAATAGGTCGGAGTACCACTTTATCTCTGTGGACCACCAAATAAGGCAAACGACAGGACAGTGCTGCCAACTCAGATGCACTGCGGGCAGAAGTAATCGCTACCAGAAAGGCAACCTTCTTGGATAAAGAAAGCAGAGAAATTTCCCTAATGTTCTCAAAAGGAGGCTTTTGAAGAACAGGCAAAACCAGATTGAGATCCCACGGAGGCAACGGGGATCACAACAGGGATCTCAGCGGGGGAGCCAGATGACGCACCCCCTGAATAAAAGTGCGGATCAAGGCATTAGCAGCCAACAGACATTGTAAGTAAATAGCCAAGGCCGACACTTGGCCCTTGATAGTGCCCAAGGACAACCGCTGCTCAACCCCTTTTTGTAAAAAGGCCAAAACCCTAGCTATAGAAAACAAGCGAGGGAGCAGCTGCAGCGATTCACACCATGAAATGTACAATTTCCACATACAATGATAAATCTTCCTTGAAGTTGCCTTCCTAGCCTTCAACAGGGTAGGAATCACAGATTCAGAGAGACCCCCATCTCTCAACACCTGCCCTTGAATAGCCATGCCGTTAAAGCCAGCGACTGTAAAGCAGGATGGAAGATCAGTCCCTGGGACAGCAGATCCTCCCCTAGAGGAAGTCTCCACGGAAGATTGGCGACCATATCTACTAGGTCTGCGTACCAAGACTGACGAGGCCAGTCTGAAGCCACCAGAACGACCGGAATTCCTTCCACCGCCACCCTGCGGAGAAGCCTTGGCAAGAGTTTTAATCGGCGGGAAGGCATAGATCAGCCGATACTTGCTCCAAGGAGCCTCCAAGGCGTCTGTGGTGTTGGCCAGAGGATCCCGAGACCTGGCCACAAACCTCGAGACTATTTTGTTGAGGCGAGAAGCAAAACAGGTCTACCGAACACAGAGGAGATGAAACACCTCCAGATGAAGGGACCATTCCCCTTGATCCAGCACCTGACGACTCAGGTAATCCGCTTGCCAATTCTCCACACCCAGAATGTGGACTGCGGAAAGAGCTGGAACATTGTCTTCCGCCCATACCAGAATCTCAGCCACCTCCTTGGTCACAAAGGACACTCTTGGTGCCCCCTTGATGATTGATGTAAGCCACAGCGGTGGTATTGTCCGATTGGTTCTGAACCGGAGACTCGCGTAGCCGATTTGTCCAGTGGATCAGGCAAAGCTTCATTGCTCTGAGCTCCAGAATATTGATTGGTAAGGAAGACTCCTCTGTTGACCAGGTCCCCTGGGACAGAGCTTCCCCAGCACTCCACCCCAGCCTGACAGGCTGGCGTCTGTGGTGACCACCGTCCAAAACAGAGGTAGGAAGGACTTGCCCTGACACAATGCTGGCGAATGGATCCACCAGGATAGAGCAGACCTCGTGAGTCGGCTCAAGTGTATCATTTTCTCTAAAGACTGTGGATCCCTGTTCCATTTGGCAAGAATCTCCTTTTGCAGAGGTCTCAAGTGAGACTAAGCAAGCGGAACCACCTCAAAGGTTGATACCATCAGACCCAGGGCTCTCATGCAAGTCAGGGCAGACTGGTTTCCAACAGCAACCGGATCGCCCCCTGTAACTTCTGAAGTTTTTCCAGGGGAAGAAAGCCCCTCGCCAAGGCAGAATCTAGAGTCAGCCCCAGATAATCCAACCTCACTGAAGGTGTCAGAGCAGATTTTTTTAAATTGATAGTCCAACCGAATTCCTGAAGGGTCTGAACAGTAATCGACAGGTCGCCCAACAAAGCTAAGTGAGAGTCTGCTCTCAATAGATAATCCAGATATCCCAGGATCGCAATCCCTTTTTGGTGCAACAAAGCCATTACCGGAGCCATGACCTTGGTAAAGACTCTGGGAGCGGAGGCGAGACCAAAAGGTAACTCCACAAATTGAAAATGCTCTTCTGCCACTGCAAAGAGGAGAAATCGCTGGTGTCCCCCGTAGATGGGGATGTGTAGATACGCATCTTTGATATAGATGGAAGCCAGAAAATCCCCCTGTTTTAGAGACGCTACCAACGACCGAATGGATCCCATTCGAAACTTCTGCACTCGCAAAAAGTGGTTCAGAGCCTTGAGGTCCAGGATTGGATGCACCTTGTCCTCTTTTCTGGGCACTGTGAACAGGTTTGAATAAAAACCTTGAAAGGGTTCCTGGGGAGGAACCAGGACAATCACTCCTTGGGCAAGGAGATCTTGCACTGCGTCTCGGAGATCCTTCAAACGATCCAGAGACAGGCGAAGATTTGACTGAAATAACCTGTCCGCCGTCTGGGACCGAAATACGATCTCATACCGGGAACAAATCAGTATGTGAACCAATTTGTCTTGAATGAAGGAAGTCCAGGGTTCCTGAAAGAAGGGCCGACATCCCCCCATCCCAGAAATAGGTGAGGGCGCCCCTTCATGCTGAAGTGGACTTGTCCACAGAACCAGACTGGCTGGTCTTGCCTGACCATGGCTTTTTAGTCCCTCCAGAAGCCCTCAACGGCTTATCTATTTCTTGCTTCCCTGAGGCATGAAAAAAAACATCTATGAGCGGTGAAAAAAAGGCCCCCGTTTACTACGGGGAGCCTTATTTTTGGAGGAATGAGGAAGAAGAGTACTCTTCCCACCAGTTAGACCTTTGATCAACTCATCCAGCGAGTCACCAAATAATCGCTCTCCCAAGAAAGGGGGATCTAGTAAGGCCTTCTTGGAAGCCTGGTCAGCCGACCAGCTCTTTAGCCAAACCATGCGTCTTATGGCAATCCCCACAGCCAACACTCTGGCCACCAGGGGAGCTACATCGAAGGACGCATCACACAGGAACACCAGGGCCTGGGCCATCTGGTCCATAAGTTGCATCAACTCAGGGGGAAACTAAGTCAGCACCTAAGTTCCCCTTAAAAACCTTTACCTATTCGGTAACTGTCTGTGATACCAGAACAGATACAAAAATCTGTTTCAGGATTGAACCCGCCAACACATGAAGGTGGCGGGAAAGGGATTCCACCCGCCTGTCCACCGGGGCCGAAAACACCGGGGAATTGTCCATAGGCACTATAGTAGCTTTGTTCAACTTGGATACAGGGTAATCCACCTTAGGCGGTACCGTCCATTGATTCGAAACCGTCTCTGCAAAGGGATAATGGTGTTTAAAGCACTTAGGCACTGCTAGCACGTGCTGGATGCACCGCCATTGTTCATTAACAAGATCATGAAAATTCTAAGGACAAAGGAAAACCTTGCCCAATTTTTGGGTTTTTTCGTGTCCCTGTTGGTGTGGGCTCATCTGCATTTTTAAAGTTCCCCTTACTGAAACAATCAGTTCCCACGCTGCAGCTGAAGAGGACAGGTCCTCTTCACCATCCGATTGCAAGGACAGCGATCCCTCAAGGAGGGGGCGTCCGTGGCAACCATATCAACCTCTGAATCAGAAGACCCCACCGATGACGGTGAAGGCAGTGGCCGTTTTTGGCTATTAACCTTTATCATCACTAAATCAACCTTGGTTGTCAGGCTTTGCAGTGCTGCTGAAATCGCGGCCAGCGACTGCGATCTGGAAGGTCCGGTAGTCGCACTAAGGGGGTCTGAGGTGAAACCACTGCCTGGGACTCCATAATTAGTTCAAAATAAAACAGGTGTACTGTCTCTTTAAGAGCGCGGTCTCCACCACCGATCACCGTGGATTGTGGAGTCCTCTTAAATATATGCAAATAGCAGAGTGTGCAGGGATATGCCCACAGAGACCCCAGTACTTTACCACCTCTCTGAGAAGCCTCCAGAGCCGATCTGTACAGCAGGAAAGTGAAAATGAAAGTCACAGGATATGACATCAGCCTGGGTAGAATGTATAAGGTCACGATGCCTGTGTAGCTCCACAGGGCTCTACAAAAATGGCTGCCAATGCAAATCGATAGGAAGCACAGGGAAAATGGCTGCACCATGCAGGTCAAAGGGGAGAAATTCTCCATATGCCCACATTAAAGATGGCGGCCCCCACAGCTCGCCATGCGGTCAGGGGACCCCAAATTGGAGGCCACAGAGGATCTACAAGACCCAGCAGGAACAGGTACCATTTTTACCCCCAAGGACGCCAGGCGCCGCAGGAATAGCCCCCCCCAGGTGAAAACCGCAATAAGTGCAGGGGAGGGGGGCAGGACACAGTGCCAGGTATCCTGACAGGCCAGGGGGATCTTTTAGGAAGTACTAGGTCCTATCATCCCCAGGAGTGGGCCCACGCCCCCCCTCCCAAGACCACTAAGGGATATGGGGGGCTGCATTTACTCCCCATACCATGGACCGGGTGGGCTCCGCTCCGGACAGACCACCTCCCACCCAGAGTGGGGGTGCTGTCAGCCAAGAGGTACGCTGCGACTCAGGGCGTTCCAGGTTGTCGCGTCCCAGCGAGACATCCACTTGCAGGCTCGTCCCCATCCATAAACGGGGCTCTGTCGTGGCAAGGCCTAGTGCGGAACTATACCCTTGCTCACGCTCGTAGGACAGGCTGGGAGACCTTAAGGATCTAGACCAGGGATCCTCAAACTACGGCCCTCCAGCTGTTGCAGAACTACACATCCCATGAGGCATTGTAAAACTCTGACATGCACTGACATTACTAGGCATGATGGGA
Organism: Pelophylax lessonae; assembly: GCF_965119305.1. NCBI lineage: Eukaryota > Metazoa > Chordata > Amphibia > Anura > Ranidae > Pelophylax > Pelophylax lessonae. Next base: position 316,573,474 of record NC_138768.1, on the reverse strand, counting down.
ATTGTAGTTCCTGAACAACTGGAGGGCCATAGTTTGAAGACTCCTGATCTAGACTATCCAGTGCGAAACCTCAGCCGGCTATTGCTTGTAATACACCAGAAGGAATCCACCTGAACACTAACTAGCAGAAGTGAGTAAAGAAAATAAAAACAAAATATTCTTAAAAGAATAAGAAAACTGAGACCGAAGTCCCAGCAGAAAACCTAGGTCCTACTCCTTCACTAGGCAGAAACAAATTGGTATGCTGGAGCAGGGTGTGTGGGGTTATGCCTATAGGGACAGCCCCCGTAGACGTAGTGAACTGTTTTTTCCTGCCTAGTACTACTCCTGTAGGGGGCAGCATAACCCAATGGTCTAAGAAGCATAAGGGCTGCGTCTGTCAATGGACGATAGAGGAAAACTTATTTGGTTCAGATGGTGTCAAGCGTGTGTGGCGTCAACCAAGTGAGGAGTACAAAGACAAGTGTGTCTTGCCTACAGTCAAGCATGGTGGTGGGAGTGTCATGGTCTGTGGCTGCATGAGTGTTGCTGGCGCTGGGGAGCTACAGTTCATTGAGGGAACCTTAAATGCCAACATATTGTGACATACTGAAGCAGGGCATGATCCCCTCCCTTCAGAGACTGGGCTGCAGGCCAGTATTCCAACATGATAATGACCCAAAACACACCTCCAAGATGACCACTTATTTGCTAAAGAAGCTGAGGGTAAAGGTGATGGACTGGCCAAGCTTGTCTCCAGACCTAAACCCTATTGAGCATCTGAGGGGTATCCTCAAACAGAAGGTGGAGGAGTGCAAGGTCTCTAACATCCACCAGCTCCGTGATGTCCTCATGGAGGAGTGGAAGAGGACTTTGGTGGCAACCTGTGAAGCTTTGGAGAACTCCATGCCCAAAAGGGTTAAGGCAGTGCTGGAAAATGGTGACCATACAAAATATTGACACTTTGAGCCCAATTTGGACATTTTCACTTAGGAGTGTGCTCACTTTTGTTGCCAGCGATTGAGACATTAATGGCTGTGTGTTGAGTTTTTTTGAGGGGACAGCAAATTGACACTGTTATACAAGCTGTACACTCACTACTTTACATTGTAGCAAAGTGTAATTTCTTCAGTGTTGTAACATGAAAAAAGATATAATAAAATATTTACAAAAATGTGGGGGGGGGTCACTTTTGTGAGATACTGTACTTATTTTTCACATTTATCAATTATTAACACTACAAAACACACATGTAGACTAGCATTCTTCTTTATAAAGGATCTTTATTTCCAAAGTAAAAGATGTACAAACATTTTGTCCTACTCCGAGAATATTAAAAACATTTTTTATACCGTGTGTGTGTGTATAGATATATATATATATATATATATATATCTATATCTATACACACATACACACACACACACAAGCAATAACATGACCACCCACCATAACTTATCGAGGTATGGACTCCACTAGACCTCTGAAGGTATTCTGTGGTAGCTGGCACCAAGCCATCAGTAGCATGTCCTTTAAGTCCTGTAAGTTGCGAGGTGGGGGCCTCCATACATCAGACTTGTTTTTGCAGCACATCACAAATGCTCGATTGGATTGACATCTGGAGAATGTGGAGGCCAAGTCAATGTCTCAAACTTGTGTTCTTCAAACCAATCTTGAATTCATCAGACCAGGCCACCTTCTTCCTTTGCTAATGTGGTACAGTTCTGATGCTCACGTGCCCACTGAAGGCGCTTTTTGCTGGGAACATGGGTCAGCATGGGTACCCTGACTGATCTGCAGCTACACAGCCCCATACACAACAACCTGCGATGCACTGTATGCTCTGACACTTATCAGAACCAACATTATTTTTTTTCAGAAATCTAAATTCGAGTAGCTCTTCTATTGGATTGGACTACACGGGCAAGTCTTTGCTCCTCACATGCATCAATAACCCTTCGCCGCCCATGACCCTGTCATTGGTTCACATTTTTTCCTTCCTTGGACCACTTTTGGTAGGTCCTGACCACTGCAGACTGAGAACATCCCATAAGAGCTGCAGTTTTGGAGTTGCTCTGACTCAATCGCTTAGCTGTTACAATTTTTCCCTTGGCAAAGTTGCTAAAATGCTTACGCTTGCCCATTTTTTCTGCTTTCAACACATCAACTTCAGGGACAACATGCTAACTTGTTGCCTAATATATCTCACCCACTTTAATTGCCATTCTAATATGTATATAAAATATATATAAAGGTGCATCTCAAAAATGTTGAATATCATCAAAGAGTTAATTTATTTCAGTAATTCAATTCAAAAAGTGAAACTCATTTTATATAGGATGCGTTACACAGAGTGATATACTTCAAGCATTTTCCTTTTAATTTTGATGATTATTGCTTCACAGCTAGTGAAAACCCAAAATTCAGTATCTCAGAAAATGTGAATATTACATAAGACCAATAAAAAAAAAAAGGATTTAATAAACAGAAATGTTGGTTTACTGAAAAGTATGTCCATGTACAGTATAGTATGCACTCAATACTTGGTCGGGGCTCCTTTTGCATGAATTACTGCATCAAGGAGGAGTGGCATGGAGGCTATCAGCTTGTGGCACTGCTGAGGTGCTATGGAAGCCCAGGTTGCTTTGATAGCGGCCTTCAGCTCATCTGCATTCTTGGGTCTGGTGTCTCTAATCTTCCTCCTTTCAATACCCCACAGATTCTCTATGGGGTTTAGGTCATGCAAGTTTGCTGGCCAATCAAGCGCAGTGATAACATGATCATTAAACCAGGTATTGGTACTTTTGGCAGTGTTGGCAGGTAACAAGTCCTGCTGGAAAATGAAATCAGGTCTCCATAAGGCTGGTCAGCAGAGGGAAGCCTGAAGTGTTCTAGAATTTCCCGGTAGAGGGCTGCACTGCATTTGTACTTAATAAAACACAGTGGACCAACACCAGATGACATGGCTCCCCAAATCATCATGGACTGTGGAACATTTTGCATTTCATTTGGAAATCAAGGTCCCAGTCTGGAGGAAGGGTAGAGAGGCACAGAATCCAAGTTGCATGAGGTCCAGTGTGAAGTTTCCACAGTCAGTGATGATTTGGGGAGCCATGTTATCTACTGGTGTTCGTCCACTGTGTTTTATCAAGTCCAAAGTCAGCACACAGCACAGCCCTCTACCAGGAAAATCTAGAGCACTTCATGCTTCCCTCCGCTGACCAGCTTTATGGAGATGCCAATTTCATTTTCCAGCAGGACTTGGCACCTTCCCACACTGCCAAAAGAACCAATACCTGTTTTAATGATCATGGTATTACTGTGCTTGATTGGCCAGCAAACTTGCCTGACCTAAACCCCACAGAGAATCTGTGGGGTATTGTCAAGAGGAAGATGAGAGACACCAGACCAAAGAATGCAGATAAGCTGAAGACTGCTATCAAAGCAACCTGGGCTTCCACCTCAGCAGTGCCACAGGTTGATTGCCTCCATGCCACGCCGCATTGATGCAGTAATTAATGCAAAAGGAGCTTGGACCAAGTATTGAGAGCATACTATACTGCACATGGACATACTTTTCAGTAAGCCAACATTTCTGTATTAAAAATCCTTCTTTTTTATTGGTCTTATGTAATATTTTAATTTTCTGAGATACAGAATTTTGGGTTTTTATAAGCTGTGAACCATAATATTCAATTGTGTGTAAATTATACATTATATAAATTACATGAGTTTAACTTTTTGGATTAAATTACTGAAATAAATTAACTTTTTGATGATATTCTAATTTTATGAGATGCACCCATGTATTATTTATATATATATGTATTATTTTTTTTAAACATATTTTCTTACTGAAGGGCAAAAAAATATTTTATGTAGTTTAACTCTGGCCAATGTGACATTAAATAACAGCTGAAGACTGCTACAGAAGTAAGTAACTGGGCCCAAACTTAAAGCAAACCTGCATGGATAGAAATATGCATGTTGCCTGTTTTTAAAAATACCTTTACTATTACTACAATACCAGTCTCAAGATTGTGAAAAGAAACACTGCAGGTTGTAAAGCAAGATCAACAGCAAGCCTTAGACCCATGTCACACTAACTATCTTTTCTTCTTAAAGCAACTCGCAATCAACAAGATGGCTTGAATAGACCACTTTTGACTTAAAAAATGATAGGTTCACCACAGAGAAAAAATATTTGTAATGCTTACTTACAACAAGCTTCCCTTTTAAAAGTTTTTTTCCTAATGGTTTACAAAGTGCCTGCTAGAAAACATGACCACTTCATGAGTTAAATTCTCTAGCACACCCCCCTCCTTCCTTGCAAATTGTAGTCCTCTCCACTTCCTGAGTGTCTAATGTCTGTGCTGGCCTAACTCCCCCCCCATCTCAATCACCTCCCTACTTAACTTATGTAGCCAACACCAAGCTTGGATGGGTTGGGGGGGGGGGGGGTTGAAGAAGAAGAATACTACAAAGTGTCTCGGAGTCTGTTGGGCTTCTGGAATCACATCTGAGAAGGCAGCTCCCTGCAGTTGTATAGAGGCTTTTGAAGGTCTAAACAAGCGAGCCTCTTACAGGTGAAAAATATGTCTAAAATATGTTAAATACACATAAGACTTGTTGAAATGAGTGATCTTGTGAAAGGGTCTATTTAAGGGAGCACTGTTTCTGTTGTGTGGTTTCCTCTCTGGCCAAAACAATAGAGAAGCTAGCTAAAGAACTAGGGAGCAATGAAGGAGTGACAACTCACTGTATCCATCAGCAAACAAGTGAAGTCATGGGAGCAGGGTAATGTTCTTTTAGTTTTCTTGGCAATTTTATTACTGGTGCGTTGCTGCCAGTATGACATAGGCCCAAGAGTGTTGGTGGGGATGACAGCTTTAGGCTGCCTTTAAAACTGGAACTCTAAATAATGTTTATGTGCTTACAAAATATGTCTGGCCGTATACTAAAGAGAAAAGCTGAATGCTTTTTTTTTTTTTAACATGACTAGTAGCAGTTTTATACATTATAACTATGTTTTATCAAAATTGGATTCTTCTTTTAAAGGATTAGTATGTTCAAAGCTCTTTTGGGCAATCTTCTCCCGTGGGTCACAGGAGTGCACTTAGTTCTGCACTCCTGTGACCCAGATTCAGCAGACAGGGGGTCAAAGAGCTAGTTCAGGCTTTGCAAGGATCTCAACAATAATGTCGGGATCCGCCCAGATGTCTGACCGGTAGCTGGCTCAGCCTCTCAGCATGAACCCATGGTATGTATGTATGTGAGCCACTCAGGCTGCTAGGAAGTGTAGACCTGTGCCTTGATGCTCAGAGTGCTGACTGGGAAGGTGCCTGCCCACGCACCAAACAGTTACAGATAAAGAGCAGAAGATCTAGGGAGCTGCACAGAACAAGACCCGCTGTGTGTAGACAAGTGGCAGTCTCAGCCTGGACCCCCGCCAGGCCACGCCTCCCAATGTGTTTCACTCTGCCCACTGGAGCTCACTTATGGGAATGGCATATTAGTAAAGCTTTTGGGTCTTTTATGGGGGGGGGGGGGGGGTAGGAGGCGGTTAAGTATGTTATATTTTAGCTACATCACCGCATATCTTTGCACTTTACTTCACCCACACACTAAAACTGGACTAGACTAAACTGGAGGCTGGCCAGTGAAGAAAATTGATTTTCTGTAGTTGCTTTGCCCATAGACTTTCCTAATGATATAATCTCCATGACCAGCCTGATAGGTTACCTCACACATCTGACACTTCATTACCCACTTAGTGGTGGCGGATGATTCAAATAAACTGCCCCCCCTCCAACAGGATACTCCATCCCCATAAATAAGCTCCAGAGTGAAACATGTTGGGGCGTGGCCTGGCAGGGGTCTAGGCTGAGACTGCCACTTGTCTACAGACAGCGGGTCTTGTTCTGATATACGGCTCCTGGGATTTTCTGCTCTTATCAGCCTCTTAGCACGATGCTGAGAGCCTGAGCCAGCCAGTCCTACCCCGCTTTACAGTCAGCACTCCAGTGAGCTCTGGGGGGACAGAGCACAGAGCAGTGACTGACAATCACCACTCTCTGCTCAGAACGAACCCAAAACCTGGGTGATCAGCTGTCTTTGATCACTCAGTTCTCAGTGTACAGCCAAGGGTGGCAGCTGCAGCATTGGATTAACTTTGACTAAAGGAGTACCGAGTGAAGTCTTGATCTGCACTCTTGTTGCACATTGGTGACTCAAAAATACTTAAATTAATCTGTCAACATGACAGCAAGGCATTCAGCGTTTGCAGAAAGTCAGCAATGGTGGCCAGCATATTTCCTTTAACTGCAGTTTTCTTTGCATCCCAGTGATTTTATCTGAAGTTAAAATTCTGGGTACTTTCACCTGTTGCGAGTTCCCTATATACCTCTATAGAGGCAGAACACACAGCATCTAGGAGGTGCTCTGTAACAAGCACTTTAAGGCAGAATATCAAATAAAAATGTTCTGCCTGATCCCCTGATCTGCCCTCTGTGAGGCTCTTCAGGGTTTGACAGGTCAGTAAAACTTAAAACTTGAAATATTCAATACACTATTCCAATATCTTTTTAGAATCCCTCTAGGTTTCAGTCTCTCCATGTAACCTCCACCTCATCTGTTCTGAACCTGTGGAGAGGATACCAAATAAAAAAACCAAATTAAACCAAAACCACAAGTTGCCAGTCTTACATTCTTGATAGGTAACAAAATTAAACCGATCTAATGAAAGCATAACATAGTATTGATAGCAGAAGCTAACCTCTGAGTTATCCAGGAGTCTTGCAGTGGTGTGATGTAACCAGAGCGAAACATTTCCCATCCAGCTTGGGCAATCATGGCACCATTATCTATGCAAAATCTTAAAAGAGCAGAGACAAAAATATAGTGAAGAACCATGAAATTGTCTTACTTTCAAGTCAATGCATGACTGGAGAAAGAGAACCAAACCCATTCACATGGGGCACACAAACCCATACACCCTTGCAGTGAGCCGTGTTTATCTGCCTGGGAAGCAAAAGCAGACAGACTGCGTTCTGAGCAGTACACTGGTCCTGCATAGATATACACTCAGGGATGCACATGAAGATCTATGCAACTGTACACCTGTCATTAACTTTAACAGGCTGGCTGCACAGGCCATTTGTGCTTTCTAAGGGAACAAGGATCTCTGCATGGGTGTACAAGTCCATGCATCTGCATGAATGAGGCCTAATAAATCAGGATAGTGGCCAATACTTACCTTTCATCTGTTGCAAACAATTTGGCACCTCGTTCCTTACACATAATCTCCATCATCTCCTGTAAGCGAATGTTACCTGAGTGTAGAAACATAATATTTACAAAATTCAATTTAGTGTTTGACTCCAGAAGATAAACTTGTAAAACTAAGCCTGTTTTTGAGTTTGCCGTTTTACAAATTGCTGTAAACTGTGTTGAATAGGAAAGCTCTCTATCAATTGTCATCTAAATGTGCATCATTAACGTTGGATGGAATTTTTATAAGATACTACCTTCCCAAATAAAACTAAAAAAATAAACCATATTCAAGTATTTATCACGCACATAAAATACCTAGCAGAGAACTGGTAAATAGATGCAGTTTGTTTTGCACTCCTGAGACCCATTTTCAGCTGACAGTGGGCTGAAGCTGTCTCTCAGCCTGTCCAGGCTGGGAAAAGATCCAGACTTGACAGTCAGTTATTCACCCAGAAGCCTGGACCAGCAGCTGGTTCAGCCTCTGAACTGTGTCGCTGGGAGATTGAGCCAGCTGCTCCCTCCCAAGCCCGGTGCTCCAGTGAGCGCTGGAGAGGCAGAGCAGAGAGCAGGTGACTGACAGTCCAGGTTTTCTGCTCAAAGTGGAGGGCAGAACTGAGCGATCAGCAGTATTTGATCGCTCTGTTATCAGTGTAGAGGCAGCGCTGGACAGATGCATCATCAGATCCATGCTGCATCTACCTAGGCGAGTACACTTCTTTTTTTTTTTTTTTAAACCCCAAACTTCTCTTTAAACCACATCCCGCCCAGCCTATAGACAAATGATGGCTTGGCGATGGCTTTCATATCCTGACTGAACGTCAGTAAGCACCGATCACGCAGCGGCGCAATCGGTCACAGGACACAGCCGATGACGGATCAGAGTAACAGCTCGCTCTCGGTACCATATGACTGCCATGACGAATCACAGAAGGTCACACGACAGGCGTACACAATGGATGGCTTCCTTTCATGCCATCCATTGTGTACAACTGTGTTGTTGCTATCTGTAATTGGTCAATTTGATCACATGGTACAGACAGGGCCAATCACAGCCCATCTGTACCATATGATTAGCTTTGACCAATTATAGCTCATCACAACAAAACAGACTGAACAATTCAGTTTCATTCAGTAAAATGCTTTCTTATAGCAATGTAATACATGTAATACACACAGGTGATCAAATACCACCAAAGTACCACCAAAAGAAAGCTCTATTTGTGGAAAAAAAAATGATCCAAAAAAACTTTATTTGGGTACAGTGTCACACGACCACACAATGGTCAGTTAACACAGTGCCATATTGCAAAAAATGGTCTGGTCATGAAGGGGGGTAAATCTTCCAGAGGTCAAGTGGTTACATTGGCATATAACTATATATTTGAAATTTTGTGGAAATAACATAACGCAATCCTAATGTTTGAAAACTGAAAAAAAATAATATATATCTTGATCACTTCCCCAGAAGGAGTAGTACATTACTATAAAAACTTTATATTGCTGTGGTCACTGTGTTGAAAAAAAATAAAAAATCTTGAAGAAAAAAAAAAAAAATTATAATTTTTTTTTGTATTGTCACGAGTCAGTGTGCCCGATTACCGCCACATTGGTTTAAAAAAAAAAAATGTTTTTCATATAATTTCTTCATTCTCCAAAAAATGACACGACACCTTCAAAAAACCCGCCATGCCTCTTACTAAATACCTTGGACTGTCTACTTTCCAAAATGGGGTAATTTAGGGGATATTTGTACTGTCCTGACATTTTTGGGCCTTAAGAAATGAGATAGGCTATCAGTAAATCAGGATTGATCAATTTTCAGACACAGTATATACCAGAGTTTGTGGACTTTCCTACAGACTAAATAATATACACTGATTTGGGTTTTTCACCAAAGAAATGTATCAAAATAAAATTTGGCCCAAATTTATGAAGAACATTTATTTTCAAACTTTATAACAGACACGAGGACAAACACATTTTTTTCCCATATTTTTAGTCTCTTTTGGTTTATTTAGCAAAAAAACAAAAAACCTAGTGGTGATTAAATAGTATACCACCAAAGAAAGCTCTATTTGTGTGAGCAAAATTAAAAAAATTAAGTTTGGGTACACCGTTGCACAACCGCGCAATTGTCATTCAAAGTGTGACAGCGATGAAAGCTGAAAATTGGCCTGGGCAGGAAGGGGGTAAAAGTACCCAGTATTGAAGTGGTAAAGAGTACAACTAAAGTAAAATAACTAGTGTAGGTAAACAGTACAACTAAACAAACTCTCCCAGCAGGGATTCTTCTACTGGACCTTCTCTATGCAGCTAGTTCAATCACTTGGCTCTTGTTTCTCTTCCTGCTGAGGAGAAAGCTAAGGTATGAAAAAGTATTCATACCCCTTGACATTTTCCACATTTTGTCATGTTACAACCAAACACGTAAAATGTATTTTGAACAGTGCTCTGTGAGATGTTCAAAGCTTGGGATATTTTTTTTTTTTTTTATAACCTAAACCTGCTTTAAACTTCTCCACATCTTAATCCCTGACCTGTCTGGTGTGTTCCTTGGCGTTCATGATGCTGTTTATTCACTAAGGTTCTCTAACAAACCTCTGAGGGCTTCACAGAAAAATATATTTATACTGAGATTAAATTACACATAAGTGGACTCTATTTACTAATTAGGTGACTTCTGAAGGCAATTGGTTCCACTAGATATAAGATAGGGGTGTCAGAGTAAAGGGGGCTGAATAGAAATTCACACCACACTTTTCAGATATTTGTAAAATATTTCAAAAACCATTTATCGTTTTCCTTTCACTTCACAATTATGTGCCATTTTGTGTTGGTTTATCACATAAAATCCCAATAAAATACATTTACATTTTTGGTTGTAACATGACAAAATGTGGAAAATGTCAAGGGGTAGGAAAACTTTTTGAAATGCACCGTATAAGGGCAACACCACTGAAATGCAAATGACCTTCAGGTGTTTTCAACTTTTAGTGAATTTGGACCTTAAAAGTATAACTTTTTTCAGGCTATGGACATTCATAAATGTTCATACTCCTAACAGTCAGTCAATGAGATTTAAAATGGGCTTATATATATATATATATATATTTATAGTTATATATATCATATACATACATATATAAATACATACATACATACATATATATATATATATATATATATATATTTATATACATATACATACACATATATATTCAAGTTCATCTTTTCTTTACCCTGCTAAATGTTCATGGTGCATAGAAGTAAGCATACTTTCTTTCTGTATATACAGTAAAACCTTGGTTTGAGAGTAACTTGGTTTAAGAGCGCTTTGCAAAACAAGCAGAATTTTCAAATAAATTTTGACTTGATATACAAGGGATGTCTTGATATACAAGTAGCGAGAGGCGCCTCTAAGTGTAGCAATATGGTTAAATTTAATGAAGGTACAACATTTAGCAACTCACATGGTTGATGATTGGAACAGGCACATCTAAGGATGCAGGCATCCAGGCTAAAGCTGTCCACATAGACCATCCTACACACCGCCATCTACATCATCCCTTCCATGCTGCCTCTCGCTTTCAGATCGCTTTACTGCAGGGTGGTCTTCCTGGTCAGGATTACAGACTGGCAGCCGGCGGTGCAGAAGATAGTCTATGTGGACAGCCTTACCCCGGATGCCTGCATACTTAGATGTGCCTGTTTTATTCATCAACCATGTGAGTTGCTAAATGTTGTACCTTCATTAAATGGAACCATATTGCTACACTTAGAAGCGCCTCTCTTCTCTTTGATACTCTGTAGCTCCTGCTGGATTTTGCTTCTAATCCCCTTGTTGAAGCGGCTATTTGTGGATGGACATTTTATGGTTATATAACCTATCGCAATGCTATAATCTTTTTATATGGACTATAAACTGAAGGACGTATGAATAAATGGTTGTGGAACGAATCATCTGAGTTTCCATTATTTCTTATGGGGAAATTCGCTTTGATATAAGAGTGCTTTGGATTACAAGCATGTTTCCAGAACGAATTATGCTCGCAATAAAAGGTTTTACGGTATTTCTAATGGAGTACTGTTATTTTCATCTATGTCAAGAAAAAAATTAGCCAACATTTTTACACCACTGATTCTGGACTGGATACTAAAACAGCTGGAATGTAGAGCACAATTTTCTTAAAGAGGTTGTAAACTTATTGTAAAAGGTAACTGATACTAAAAAACGTCAACCACCCGCCCGGCGCTAAAATATATATATAAATCAGTGTAAGGTATAAAGAAATAAATATATCTACTCAAATCATGAATAAATAGTAAATAAAATCATGTAGATAAAATCATGTAAAACATGTCACTCTTTGCATCCTTTTTATGCACTAGCTGCCACTGTAAACGTAAAACTTGCAAAATCAAATGTATAATAATAGCCCAATCTGTGCGTCTCAGTTCGTTATATCATACATTCAGCGGCGCTTCAGCACACACAATGTATGTGTGCAAGTATATTAGTCAGTTCCTGCAGTGCTTCAGAGCCTGCAATTGCAAACTAGTCCCAACTCCACAGGATGTGCAGTCACAGCCAGCAAAAAGATTTCTCCTCTGATGTTCAGCACCAGTGATTGTACACACAGTATCACTAATCCTTCACCACACCGACTGTGCACCCCTATGAAGTGGCCACTCACCGAATTGCCCTTGAAATATCGCCTTTATGCATAAGCTGCATGAGCCCTTGCTTCTAGTCGGTCTGTCATCTCTTAGGCACGTCCAGATCCTATCCGTCCACCAGGGGTCACTATCAGGCTGTATATCTCCTCAGTGCAATTTGTAAGCAAACGACATGAAGCAAGAGAGTAGTGTAATACTGTTTCGACTTTATTAATTAAATAAAACTTCCCTCCCCTTCAGCGTATATGTTTACATTTCAATCACCCTTTGCACGCATATCATAAACACAGAGGCTTTGAAAGGTGCCGACCGCGAGCTAGTCCCTGCTGTGGATTACAGCGCTCCTGCGGCTAACAGGCGAGATCCAGAACAACAGCGGTATCCTCCCTTCGTCTCCTCAGCAGCAGCGTACGTGCATCCTGACCGGTTTCGTCTGGTAGACTTCAACAGAGGACTGTGTTGAAGTCTACCAGACGAAACCGGTCAGGATGCACGTACGCTGCTGCTGAGGAGACGAAGGGAGGATACCGCTGTTGTTCTGGATCTCGCCTGTTAGCCGCAGGAGCGCTGTAATCCACAGCAGGGACTAGCTCGCGGTCGGCGAGCGGCGGTACCTTTCAAAGCCTCTGTGTTTATGATATGCGTGCAAAGGGTGATTGAAATGTAAGCATATACGCTGAAGGGGAGGGAAGTTTTATTTAATTAATAAAGTCGAAACAGTATTACACTACTCTCTTGCTTCATGTCGTTTGCTTACAAATTGCACTGAGGAGATATACAGCCTGATAGTGACCCCTGGTGGACGGATAGGATCTGGACGTGCCTAAGAGATGACAGACCGACTAGAAGCAAGGGCTCATGCAGCTTATGCATAAAGGCGATATTTCAAGGGCAATTCGGTGAGTGGCCACTTCATAGGGGTGCACAGTCGGTGTGGTGAAGGATTAGTGATACTGTGTGTACAATCACTGGTGCTGAACATCAGAGGAGAAATCTTTTTGCTGGCTGTGACTGCACATCCTGTGGAGTTGGGACTAGTTTGCAATTGCAGGCTCTGAAGCACTGCAGGAACTGACTAATATACTTGCACACATACATTGTGTGTGCTGAAGCGCCGCTGAATGTATGATATAACGAACTGAGACGCACAGATTGGGCTATTATTATACATTTGATTTTGCAGGTTGTAAACTTATACACACTTTTTTTTCGACCTGAAAGAGAAAACACATAATGAACTAGTATGCATCGCATACTAGCTCATTATGCAATACTTACCTTAGAACGAGCCCCCGCCGTGCAGTCCGCTTACCTCCATGTCCAGTCGCCCGTCTTCCGGGATCGCGGGATCCGGGCATCTGATTGGCCGGAGCCGCGGTGACGTCACTCCCGCGCACGCGCGCGGGAGCCGATGGTCACGGGACTCTGAAGGAACGGCACCAGCAGCCGTTCCTTCAGAGCGCATGCGCCAGTGACGTCACTGGCTGCATGAAAGGTAAATATCTCCTAAACGGTACATGTTTAGGAGATATTTACAGTACCTATAGGTAAGCCTTAATATAGGTAAAAGTGTCAGAGGAGAGTTTACTTCCTCTTTAAGCAAGTTTTAAAAAATATTCAAGTCAGTATGCAACTTACATCCAACGCCACCAACTATTAGTACTTCTTGTGAGCTGCAATGAGCCATAGCCCGTTCTGTAATCTCCACAAGCATGGCAAACAAAGTCTCCTGTCAGAATAGAAAAGCTTAAGTAAATTAAATCAACACAACACAGATGTTAAGAATGGGAGAGTTGCTTACAGTTAAAGTGGTTGTAACCCTAAAGAAATAAAAATGATATAGGATCCTGTTCCTTTAAAGCATGTTATACAGCACAGTGCTTGTGCTGTATAATTTGTCTCTTCCTATCTTGTAATATACCTGGCTGATCCTGTGTCTCCCTGTCTGTGCTGACCATGGTAATCATGGCTGCTGAGCCCTGATTTTGTGGTCAGTTTACGTCCCTCTGTCAGCCCGCAGTCTTTGCCAATCCCCTCCTGCCTGTCAGCTCCTGTGTGTGAGCCATCTCCTCTCTGCCCCTCCCCTCCTGCAGCTATTCTATGTAAAATAACAATGTGTAAAATCCCCTCTGATATATTGCTCAGTGTCTTTGGTTTTTTAAAAATGAAACAGCGCAATATCTTATTGAAGAGCACCGATGTGCGGTCACATGACAGTTTGCTGCTCTCCTCCTGGCTGATATCAGAGGGAACCTCAGCCCCTCCTTGGTCCTCAGACCGGGGAAGGAGGGTGCCAGGACGTCAGCTGACTGCACAGTGGCGCTATAAAATAAGGTATTGTGCTGCTTCATTTTTATAAAACAAAGGTACTGAGCAATATAGCAGGATATAACATAGGGGATTCTACAAGTACACACTGTGACTTTACAACCACTTTAGGTATGGGAAAGATGCTAAAACCATAAAAGAAGAAAATGGTCGCACACCACCATGGAATCCAATGAAGAAAAGTTCCTTTATTCACATAAGTGGTACAATGTACAGCAGGGTAGGACAGTAGACGCGCTTCACACGACTGCTACGTGCTTGTTCACTATCTGCTAAAACCATACAGTGCCTTGAAAAAGTATTCATACCCCTTGAAATTTTCCACATTTTGTCATGTTACAACCAAAAATGTAAATGCATTTTATTATGATTTTATGTCATAGACCAACACAAAGTGGCACATAATTGTGAATTAGGAGGAAAATTATAAAATGGTATTTAAGTATTTTTACTAATAAATATCTGAAAAGTGTGGCCTGCATTTGTTTTCCTCCCTTTTACTTGGATACCCTTAACTAAAATCTAGTGGAACCAACTGCCTTCAAAAATCACCTAATTAGTAAAAAAAAGTCCACCTGTGTGTAATTTAATCTCAGTATAAATTCAGCTGTTCTGTGAAGCCCTCAGAGGTTTTAGAGAACCTTAGTGAACAAACAGCATCATGAAGGCCAAGGAAGACATCAGACAGGTCAGGGATTAGGTTGTGTAGAAATTTAAAGCAAGATTAGGTATAAAAAATATCCCAAGCTTTGAACATCTCATGGAGGCACTGTTGAATCCATCATCTGAAAATGGAAAGAGTATGGCACTGTAAACCTACCAAGACATGGCCATCCACATAAACTGACAGGCCGGGCAAGGAGAGCATTTATCAGAAAAGCAGCCAATAGCTCCATGGTAACTCTGGAGCTGCAGAGATCCACAGTTCAGGTGGGAGAATCTGTCCACAGGACAACTATTAGTTGTGCAAGCCGCAAATGGGGCCTTTTTGGAAAAGTGGCAAGAAGAAATCCATTGTTGAAAGCCATAAGAAGTTCCGTTTGCAGTTTGCGAGATTAGTGGGGGACACAGCTAATGAGGAAGAAGGTGCTCTGGTCAGATGAGACCAAAATTGATTTTTTTGGCCCAAAACTCTGTGTGTGTCAGAAAACTATCAGTGCACATCAACCTGAATACACCATCCCCACCGTGAAACATGGTGGTGGCAGCATCATGTTCTGCGGATGCTTTTCTTCAGCAGGGACAGAGAAGCTGGTCAGAGTTGAGTTGGGAAGATGAATGGGTCCAAATATAGGGCAATCTTAAAAGAAAACTTGTTAGAGTCTGAAAAAGACTTGACAGAGCGGAGGTTCACCTTCCAGCAGGACAACGACCCTAAACATACAGCCAGAGCTACAATGGAATGGTTTAGATAAAAGCATATTCATGTCTTAGAATGGCCCAGTAAAAGTCCAGGCCTAAATCCAATTGAGAATCTGTGTCAAGATTTGACAACTGCTGTTCACAGCTCTGACAGAGCTTGAGCTATTTTGCAAAGATGAATGGGCAAAAAATGTTACTCTCTAGATGTGCAAAGCTGGTAGAGACATCCCCAAAAGCCTTGCAACTGTAATTGCAGCAAAAGGTGGTTCTACAAAGTATTGATTTAGGGGGGCTGAACACAAATGCATGCCACACTTTTCACATATTTGTAAACATTTTTAAAACCATTTATTGTTTTCCTTCCACTACACGATTGGTCTATCATAAAATCCCAATAAAATAAATTTACGCTTTTGGTTGTAACATGACAAAATGTGGAAATTCGAAGGGGTATGAATACTTTTTCAAGGCACTGTATGTATGTGATTTTAATGAATTCAAGATATGGAATACAGCAGAGTGAAAAATGTAAATATCTCTGCAGTTTTTATCTGCTTAAACTAAACTACAATTACACAAATCTTGGGGAGTCAAGTTAGCCAAGGCATATACGGTAAATAAAAAAAAAAATAAAAAAAAAAAAAAGCCTCTTGCTTGTACATACACCATATATTTCTAATGCCAACCACACAATAGATGATTCTACACCAAAATGTTGCCATATGAAGGGGTAACCATGTAGTAACCTTTACACTACACAAAACAGCAAATTGCACTCACTGTGCAGCCAACAGATGGCAACTATACAGTAAATTAATCTACTGAGAATATTTCAATAAGACTGTGGTAATTTAAAAAAAAGAAGAAGAGATTTCACATGTAATAAAATAATTGGCATGAAGTTCATGTGTATCTTACAAACCTGTAAAGAGAAACAGAGGTCCTCTGGTGTACATTCTCCTGAAGTCAACATTTTGTGAGCCATGTCCTAACAATGGAAAAACAAGCTCAAATAATGGTTGCAGTGTAAATACAGCCAGGAGTGTTACAAGAGATGAAGGATATCTAGTATGTGATGCATAATAGCACATTCTAACATTACCTTGTAGGGGGAAACATTTTTCTATTTTATTTTTAGTTTTACTACCGCTTTAAAAGACAAAAGTGAATTTCTCTATAAGAAACATCTTCTGAGTATCATAAACATAAATATGAAACCTCCTATTTCTGTACACCGATATCTGACTGTCTTGAACTATTCTTTCATTATATTAAACACAAAAACATAACTGCAAAAAAATGTGGTAATGTATGTAATACTTTACTCTTCAGGTGCAGTAAATGCATAGGGCACATTTCAAAAAGCCCAGGTCACACTATTTTAAGTTAAAAAAATATACCATTTTTGTTCTATGAATAAATCATGCACTGATAAGAGATTATATAGACCTCAATAAATCAAGAAATGTTATGTTGGAATTCTATCTCTCTATGACATTTTTTGTTATCGCAAATGTCCTCACCTCAATGTAAGAAAGAATGCCAGAGAAGGACACATCCATTCCTTTCACAGTGTATGGCAGCTCCACAAATTTTTTGCCCCTAAAAATCAAAACCATTAAACTTTTTAACTAAAAATAGCTACAGATTAAGGAATTTATCAGCATAATGTTGATCAGCTTGTTTTCCCAGCTGCTCATAAAGATGGGAATGAATCAATGCTGGTTGTTTGGGAACAAGGCCTCTAGAACCAGTCTGCTTCTGAAAATCTCTGTTCACAATAACTACTATTTTGGCAATGACACTGACTAAAAAAATGGCATACGTCCATGTAAGGGCACTGATGTCACCAACAAATCCCATTCGTTTACTTATTTCATTGTTTAAATAAAGAAGAGTTTGGTGGATGTCCAAGCTCATCGCTAATTCAGGAGGGACAGCAGATCCCTCAGAGTAACAACAGTTGCTAGTGGGCTTGAATTAAATGAAGTATACCTACAATCAACCTAATAGTGCTTGTTTTTTGCACTCATGTTTTATTTGCAAATTATATGAACTATTTAAAACTTTTTACCCTGCTGTCAGCACTATGTTTCTATAAACTTAAATTTAGTATACTAGAAGCAGTATTTAACGAGTAACCAATTTGTTGAGGAAAGAAAAAACTGGATTTTTGTAAGAACTTACCGTACAATGCTTTTCTCTGAAGTTCATCGACAGACGCAGCTCCATCTATTCAGAGACTATAGGGTTATGTTCCTCCCATCAGGAAAATGCACTAGGCAGAAAAAAGCGCTTAACCACACCTATGGGGGCTGTCCCTGCAGGCATAACCCCACACGCTCTATCATCAAGCAGTTTAGTTGCAAGTAGTGTTTAGAATAGAAAAAAACCCCATTCACTCAGAAGTAGAGTGGCAGGTGCTGCGTCTGTCAATGACCTTCAGAGAAAAGGATTTTACTGTAAGTTCTTACAAAAATACAGTTTTCTCTATCGTTCCGACAGACGCAGCTCCATATATTCAAAGACTATAGGGATGTCCCAAAGCAGTATATTCATGAGGGGTTGGAAGACAACGCAAACGGAAACATAACCCCCAAAAGGCTACACTTAGCCAACCAGATAACATGGAGCTCAACCAGTAACAATTGGAGCTCTCTTTAAACAGCAGCCTGCAAAACCTTGCGGTCAAAGGAAGCATCTGAAGATGCCAATACATCTACTTTGTAGAATTTTGTAAACGTATGCACAGACGACCAATTTGCCGCCTTGCAAACTTGCAGCACCGATGCCTGATGGCGAAAAGCCCAAGAGGCACTCAGCGCTCTCGTAGAATGCGCCTTCACCGGGAAAGAAGGAACCTGACCCTTCATTGAATAAGCCTGAACTACCGTCTGCCTGATGCATCTGGATATGGTAGCCGCAGACACAGCCAATCCCTTACGAGGTCCTTCGGTAAGGATAAAAAGAGCGTCTGATTTTCTAAAAGGCTCAGTGATCTCCCGATAGACCCTGATTGCCCAAACCACATCCAAAGAGTGGAACGCAAATTCCATAGAATGTTTGGGCATAGGGCAGAGTGAAGGCAACACAATGTCTTCATTCAGATGAAAATAAGAAACAACCTTAGGAAGAAAGGGCTGATTAGGCTGAAGTACCTCTTTGTCTCTGTGTATCACCAGATAAGGTGAGCAGCGACAACGCCGCCAATTCAGATACTCTGCGAGCGGAAGTGATAGCCACCAAGAAGGCAACCTTCTTGGACAACGAGAGCAGAGAAATCTCCCGAATGTTCTCAAAAGGAGGCTTTTGAAGAACAGCTAATATCAAATTGAGATCCCACGGCGGTAGCAGGGACCTTCTCGGAGGAGCCATATGGCGCACTCCCTGTATAAAGGTACGAATCAAAGCATGCGTAACTAACGGGCGTTGGAAATATACAGTCAAAGCCGACACTTGGCCTTTGATAGTGCCCAAAGCCAACCGCTGTTTAACTCCTTTCTGCAGAAAGGCCAAAACCCTCGCTAACGAAAACAAGCGAGAGTGCACCTTGATTTCCACGTACGATGATATATCTTTCTAGAAGTCGACTTCCTAGCCTTCATTACCGTAGGAATCACAGAGCCATAAAGACCTCTATCTCCCAACACCTGGCTTTCAACAGCCATGCCATTAAAGCCAGCAACTGTAAAGCAGGATGGAAGATCAGACCTTGAGATAGCAGATCTTCCCTAAGAGGAAGTCTCCAAGGCGCATCGGCGACCAGTCTTACTAGGTCTGCGTACCAAGACCGGCAAGCGGTCCGGAGCCACCAGAATGACCGGAATGCCCTCCACTTCCATCCTGTGCAGAAGCCTCGGCAGGAGTTTTAAGGCAGGAAAGGCATAAATTAGCCGATACTGACCCCGAGACCTGGCTAAAAATCTCTGAACCTTCTTTTTGAGGTGAGAAGCAAACAGATCGACCTCAGGTGTCCCCCACCGAATACACAGGAGATGATACACCTCTGGGTGCAGGGACCACTCCCCTTGATCCAACACCTGACGACTCAGGTAATCCGCTTGCCAGTTCTCCACACCTGGAATGTGTCCAGCAGAGAGGGCTGGAATAAAGCTTTCCGCCCAGGCCAGAATCCTAGCCTCCTCCTTGGCCGCTAAGACACTCATGGTGTCCCCTTGTGATTGATGTAAGCCACAGCCGTGGCGTTGTCTGATCGAATCCGAACCGGACAATCTTGCAGACGAGTCATCCAATGGCTCAGACAAAGCTTTATTGCGCTGAACTCCAAACCATTTATCGGTAGTTTTGACTCTTCCATTGTCCAGGTACCCTGGGCACAGAGCTTCCCCAGCACCCCACCCCAGCCCGATAGGCTGGTGTACGTGGTCACCACCGTCCAAAACAACGGGAGGAAGGACTTGCCCTGGCATGAAGCTGGAGACCGAATCCACAACAACAGAGCAGATTTTGTGTTGTGGCTTAACCGAATCAAAGAGTCCAAGGACTTTGGATCCTTGTTACATTTGACAAGAATCTCCCTTTGCAAAGGTCTGGTATGGAACTGAGCAAACGGAACCACCTTGAAGGTTGATACCATCAGACCCAAGGCCCGCATGCAAACTTGAAGAGAGGACAGATTGTTTGCCAACAACCACTGAATCGCCTCCTGCAACTTTTGCAGCTTGTCCTGGGAAAGAAACACCTTGGCCAAGGCTGATTCCTGAGTCAAGCCTAGATAATCCAGTCTCAAGACAGATGTCAGGCCGGATTTCTTGAAATTGATGTGTTGACAGTGACTGTCAGATCCCCCAAAAAGACTGAAGGAGAGTTCGCTCTCAACAGGAGATCATCTAGGTACCCCAGTAACGGATTAGTTTGTGAACCCATTTGTCCTGAATCAAGGAGGCCCCCGCCTAGGACGTGGCGCCTTGCCACTAGAGGATTGGGGAAGATGATTGCTCTTACCCCCTGTGATACCTTTGATTAACTCCTCCAGAGGGGATCCAAACAGTCTCTCCCCTGAGAAGGGAAGATCAGTCGAGGCCTTTTTAGAAGCCTGGTTCGCCGACCAGCTTTTTAGGGATGTATCACACAAACAGCAGGGCTTGAGCCAACTGGTCCAGTAGTTCCAACACCGCAGGGGGGAGCCGTTCAGCTTCCAAGTTACTTTTAAGTAATGTCACCAATTCCGTAGCAGTCTGCGCTACCAAAATATGGACAAAAGGTAATCTTTAATAAGTGACCTGCTACCACGTGTAAATGGGGGGACAAGGATTCCACCAGTCTATCCACTGGGTCCGCAAAAGTTGGAGACTCTTCCACCTGTACCAGAGTCGCTTTATTCAACCAGGACACCGGGGGATCCACTTTTGCTGGTACAGTCCACCTAGTGGACACTGCCTCCGCGAAGGGATAACGGCGTGCAAAACGCTTAGGCACCACTAACATATGCTTAATGTGCCGCCATTGTTCATCCACAATAGTATAAAACAATTCTGGACAAAGGCCCGATTTGTGGGATTTGCTGGAGCCAAAAGACACCTGCGTACCCGGAGCTGTGGGTTCATCAGCCAACTTTAAAGTTTCCCACACTGAAACTATCAGAGCTTCCACCAAAGCGCGTTCCAGTGCGGCAGCTGATGAGGACAGGTCCTCTTTATCGTAAGAATGCGACGACACCGACCCCTCAGGGTGGTCTGCGTCTGCGACAGCCATGCAAAGACCCTGCTGATGGAGGTGAGGGCAGAGGGCGTTTGCGGCTGGCAGCAATAACAATCACAAAATCTATCTTAGACATCATATTTTGCAAAAAAGCTGCAATCTCTGGCTGAAACTGTGAACTAGAAGGTCCCGCAGTCACTCCCAGGGGGTCTGCACACCCCCCAAGGTAAAAACCTGCTCGGGGTAGGGGAATGCCGAGGGGTACACAGGACTAATCCTGCGAACCGAGGGAGCCCCTAAGGTCCGACTATTCCAGGGAAGGGCCCACGTCCGGCCCAAGACCGCCAGGAGTTTTCGGGGGGACAATTAACTCACCATACCACAGTACTAAGTGGGCGCCTTTCCGAAACAGATCACCTCCCACCCGGGATGGGGGTGCTGTCAGCCAAGGGGAAGCTGCGACTAAGGGCGCTCCCAGCGAGGCCGTTCACTCGCAGGCTCGTCCCCATCCGTCACGGCACTGTCGTGGCGAGGCCTAGTTCTGCACTATAACTTGCTCACGCTCGCTGGGAGACCTTAAGGATCTAGATTATCCAGTGAGAAACCTCAGCCGGCTGTTGCTTGTAGTTCCTCTGGATCTTGGTCCTCAGGAATTAACTTGTGAAAATAAAAAGTCACAAATTAACAAACTTTCCCATAATAGCTAAGAACGAAGTCCCAGCAGGAGGCTAGGTCCCATTGCTTAAACTAGGCAGAAACAAACTGCTTGATGATAGCAGAGTGTGTGGGGTTATGCCTGCAGGGGCAGCCCACCATAGTTGTGGTTAAGCTTTTTTCCTGCCTAGTGCCAATTCTTTATGGGAGGAGCATAACCCTATAGTCTCTGAACAGATGGAGCTGCGTCTGTCGATAGAGAAAAAGCATTTCATTCTGGGTGATCAATACACATTTCAGAGATTTTAACAAACTTTGTAGCTGAAATAGTTTGACTGTGTTTTGTTAACTGATTCATTATTATTTTTGGGGAGGTTCTGTACATCAACAGTGCACAGAACACCTCCATGTTGCCATATTATGCTGAATTTTCTAGAAAATTGCGACTGCAGATTAACAATGACATTAAAACTTTTTTGTTTGCTATATTTTTTCCCCAAAAAGTGAAGTCATCCTTTAAATTGGATGATCTCATAACCAAATGCTTTGTCTGCTTGGATAAAGTGATGACAGGTGTTTATAGCTGATGCCCAGAAGCATCGGCGTTTACACATTTACAGAGGCATACAGCCATTAACTTCTATGGCTGATTGTATGCCCCAGTGCAGCTCCCCAGGGGGGGGGGATACACTGCAAATTTTACGCTAGGCATATTTAATCTGTGCGAATGTAGCCTTAATGTTGAGAATAGACACAATTGCAGGTAGTAAAAACCCATAACAAAAAACAATACTGAAAGGTAGAATACAATGCTTTGGAAACGTACATAGAAATAAATGTAGAAGAAGTACTTACTTCTTAGCCATTTGCTCAATATTATATCCAGGACTGGGATCATTTGGGATCTTGTGAAAAAAAAACCAAAAAAACAAAAGCTAACTCCACATTAGATCCACATGACAGCCAAACAACCACCATTTCAGGAAGATAAGTCAACAATAGCTGCTTCCATATTCTCCCAGTGCATGTTTCCCTTAACCACCTCCCTACTGGCCCATTGTAGATATACGTCCTGAGTTTAAAGCTAAATACCGGTGTTATGGCAGCAGATAGCTGCCATAACCATGGTATTTTTTTAAACTGCAGGCGATCGGCTTTCCGATAAGGGTGGTCCCAGCGGCGGATTCGCCGCGAGATCACCCTCCGGGATGGCGGAAGGGGTGCCCCCCCCACCTCCGGCCGCGTCCCGGTCCTTTTCCCCGCTTACTGGACCCGCCGGCAGCGGGGAAAACGATCAGTTCCCGGATCCTCACAGACAGGAGGTCTTGGAGGACCGGAGCGACGGCAAACGTCGTTGCCGAGCAACCGGCTTAAAAGGTCCCTTTTTTTTTTCCTTTCTATCTTTATTAGTGTACTTGTGAGATCTGAGGACTTTTTGACCCCAGATCTCACAAAAAAGAGGTCCTGTCGTGCCTATTTCTATTACAAGGAATGTTTACATTCCTTGTATTAGAAATAAAAATGATCAATTTTTTTTTTTTTTTAAAAACGGTGTAAAAATAAAAAATAATAAATAAAATAAATAGTAAAAAAAAAAATAAAAAAAAATTAAAGCGCCCTGTCCCCGTTAGCTCGCGCGCAGAAACGAACGCATACGGAAACCCCGCCCACATATGTAAACGGTGTTCAAACCACACATGTGAGGTATCGCCGCAATCGTAGAGCGAGAGCAATAATTTGAGCCCTAGACCTCCTCTGTAACTCTAAGATGGCAACCTGTAGAAATTTTTAAAGTGTCGCCTATGGGGATTTTTAAGTACCAAAGTTCGTCGCCATTCCGTGAGCGTGCGCAATTTTGAAGCATGACATGTTGGGTATCTATTTACTTGGCGTAACATTATCTTTCACATTATGGAAAAAAATTGGGCTAACTTTACTGGATTCTTATTTTTTTAATTAAAAAAAGTGCATTTTTTTCGAAAACAATTGCGTTTGGAAGACCACTGCGCAAATAAGGTGTGATAAAAAATATTACAATAATCTCCATTTTATTCTCTAGGGTCTCTGCTAAAAAAAATATATAATGTTTGGGGGTTCTAAGTAGTTTTCTAGCAAAAACAACTGATTTTAGCTTATAAACACCAAATGTCAAAAATAGGCCTAGTAGGCAAGTGGTTAAAATCAGTGTCATACACGTTTAATACTTCTGGTACAATCGTTTTTATTGGATTAAACAAAGCCAAATTATGGGCTTGAGGAGAAAGAAGGCAAAATGATCCCACGCAGGGAAACAAACTTTAAATTACTTGTGAACACAAACAAACCACATATCCAATGTTTCAAAGTGAACAGTAGAAGCATCTGGCACTAGTGTCGTGTGGTGTAGTAGTGGTAATGAGTAACCGGGCACGGGGCCCAAAACATATTGAGACAGCAGGGGTGGGATTGTGCTCCTATGGTGAGAAGAGGGGAAGGGGGAAGGGAACAAAAAAAAAAAAAAGGAGGGGGGAGGGTGGAATAGGGAGGGATAAGGATGCAGAGAGTGAGAACCAAGAAGAATAAAAAAGGGAAGAAAAGAGATGCAGGACTAGGCACGGGGGAGAGAAAGAGATGGTCAAGACAAGAATACAAAAAGGAGATGTAGGCTTAGGCGGGAAGAGAGAGCAAAGACTGCGGGTTAGATGGTATACTAACGCTGTCCAGAATCCTCAAGCTTGCCAGGGGCAGAGTGGGGAGAGCATAGGACAACCAAGGGTTCCACACTTTGAGGAACTTAGCATGAGAGTCATGAAGTATACTGGTCATCTTCTCATGCAACATGAGTCAGAATGCTCTTCACCTCTGCAAACCCAACCAAGGGCTTCCTCCAAGCTCTGGCAATAGCACGCTTTGCGGCAATGAAGAGATAGGTGGCCAGCATTTGTTGGTATAAGAGGCCTGGGAGGGGGCAGTGGAGAAGTGCATGTCGGGTGTCCTTAATCTGAAGGTACAAAGGAAAAGTGTTGAGAGGAGGCCGTAGACCCTAGACCAGAATCCCACCAAAAATGGGCAAGACCACCAGATATGGATCTAGTGTTTGCGTTGGCCACATCTCCTGAAGCATCCATCATTGTATGACAGATTTGAATTGGCTATGAGGGCCAGGACCGAATACCAGTGGAAGAGAACTTTATAGGCTGCTTCCATGGTGACCGTGTTGAAGGAACATTTGGGTACTGGGACCGGTAGAGTCCGAAAGAAGTATAGGATCTTAGGGTGCACAGCCATTTTAACCACATTGATGCAGCTGATCCATGACAGTGAAGGGAATCGCCATGAGTCCATAAGGGCAGTGAGAGCGCGAAGGAGAGGGTAGTAGTTAGTGTCAAAGCGAGAAGCGTAAGAGGGGGGTCAAATGGACTCCTAGGTATTCCAGGGAGGAGTCAGCTCACGGGAAGGACATCTGGAGATGAGAATCAGTGGCCAAAAGGTCAAATTCTGCTACAAAAGCATTACAAGCTTTCCACGTCACGGTCGAGGGGGGAGGATTTCCAGGCCGCAGCCGCCAGTTGAGTAATTTTATTACTTCAACCAGTCAACTGTGAGTATTGTATAATGTAAACTTTACATCTACAATTAATCCTTAATGAAAGTTAGGACTCTAATACAAATGTGTGCACCTACAATATCCTTTTGCAGAAAAACAAGCTATATTTGTTAGAAACATCACAAGGAACTATTCCAATTACGGGTATGGGAAAAAATTTACTCTTCAGAATAATTTACCATCAGCACTACTATCTTGTATAATGGGAGAATAGGAATTACATTACAACCTTGGGAGATATTCCTGCAGTGCTGTCCACCTATACAAATCTGAGGAAAGCAAGTCTCCTGCACTCTATGATATACAGTGTCTTTATTATCATAACCGGAAACCGTAAATAAGTGATAGGTTTAAGTCCCCGTTCACACAGGTGCAATTTGTTAGCTCCAAATCGCATGACAAGATGCACCCCATTGTCGGCAATGGAACAGTTCAAATAGCTGTGACTCATGTCGCAGCAACTTTGAAAAAGGTTCCTGCACTACTTTTTTGCGTATTTCAATGCAACTTGCATGGACTTGTGTTGTATGAAGTCGCAATTAAATCAGAAGTGCAAATCGCACTGATGTGGGGCTTTGAAATGGCACTGAAGTAGCGGGATTTCAAAACTGTTTTGGTGTGAAAGGGGGCTTGACTTTTTTTCCAGTTTTCCAATCTTTACAACATGTAATACTTCCTGGTTCCCTATTTTGCCACTTCTTTTAAATGCCCATACTTTCTCATTATATCAATAAAATGATGGGAAGACATAGCCAGACTAGTAAAGATAACACTATGCGATGACCACCTGTACTACGTTAGCATTACCAGTGCTTCTTGGATAAACTGTAGAAACACACACAATTAACCTGTCCCTGACTTGCTGAGAAAACATCTTACAAA
Source organism: Pelophylax lessonae (assembly GCF_965119305.1). Taxonomy (NCBI): domain Eukaryota; kingdom Metazoa; phylum Chordata; class Amphibia; order Anura; family Ranidae; genus Pelophylax; species Pelophylax lessonae. The sequence goes on along the minus strand of NC_138768.1, from coordinate 316,547,073 downwards.
GTGTTACAGTACTTACAAATGTCAAGGACTAGCAGTGCAAACAAGAAATCTGGATGCATAAGCTATAAACTGACAATATCTAATCTCTTTTACACACCTAAAATGACTTTGTCAAGAGAAAAACATCCAGGTGATCAGGTTTAGATTAAAGCAGCCATTCCTTAGCTTAATTGTTTCTATTTGTTTTAGGAAGTTATTCAGAGTATAAATTAAGTTTAATGCCCCAGGGAATGGTTGAGTCTAGCAGGTTTTATGCCCTTAATTACTCATCTCTACAACACTAAGGCCTCATGCATACTGGACATTATAATTATTATAAACGTTCGCTGTAGAATACGTTTTTCAGCGTTTTTGCAGTAGCATTTTAAGCTTTTTTTTAACAAAATTATACTCCCACAAAAGCGTATGGCTCAAAAGCGCTGATAATCTCTGAATAGCTGCGTTTTTTTTAGAGTTAGAGCTTTTTTACAGCTGAAAAACTCCTCTCAAAACCCACTAGTTCGACCTTATGCACACTGGACATTTTACAGCAGCTGTTTTTGGCGTCAGACTTTTTTTCTGCAGCCAGTCAACTCCTTAGCATGTTAACCTATGTGTCCATACACACATAGGCTGTTATCACCAGTTTTTGGAAGGCACATTTTCTGGCTAGAAAAAAACCCCAAAACTAGTGGGTTTTAATTTTTCAGCTGTAAAAATGCTCTAAACTCTGATAAAAACTGAAAAACTTGGCTTTTCTGCGTTTATTAGCATTTTTGAGCCATAAGCTTTTATGGGAGTATAGTTTTGCCAAAAAAACCCTACTCCAAAAAAGCTGAAAAACTCACTCTACAGCTAACGCTACTGCCTTTTTTTTTTTTCTAATAACATCCAGTGTGCATGAGGCCTAAGTCTTTATACCATGAAGACTAAGGTATCCTATTGCCTTGTGGTGTGGCTATTAACAGTACTGTTTCGGTGTCGTCTTTTGAGCTGATAGATAAAATGTCTTACCTTTAGGACTCTAGCAAAACGATCCAAACAGTTTCCTACAGCTATATCTATTGTCTCACCAAATATTCGATACCGACGTTCAGAGTATGCAATGACCTGTAGTGGTAGGAATCAAAGGTCAACATCAATAGGTCACATCTGCTTGCAGACAGGTTGTTATTTACATTGCTTGATCTGAGGTTTTTGGTGGGCCATATATAGTTGATGTGGAGGGTAAGGAAGAGCTTCACGTTAAGGATGACACTCTCAGCTCTTTTACGTAGTTTTCTTTCACTTCTCCCAGTAATTGTAGGTTTAGGGAATAACTGGATATGTGTAAGAACTTACTGTAAAATCCTTTTCTCTGAAGTCCATTGACAGATGCAGCTCTTATGTTTCTTATACCATAGGGTTTTGCTGCCCCCTACAGTAGTACCAGGCAGAAAAAAAAAAAATCACTGACACGACTACAGGGGCTGTCCTTCATGGCATAACCCCACACACACTCTGCCACAAGCTAGTTTCGTAGCAAGGAGTGAAAAAAAAGACACAAACCATCCCCATAACAGAGGGGTGGGTGCTGTGTCTGTCAATGGACTTCGGAGAAAAGGATTTTAAAGGTAAGTTCTTACAAAAATCCAGTTTTCTCCATCGTCCATTAACAGACACAGCTCTTATGCTTCTTATACCATAGGGACATACCAAAGCAGTATAGGCATGAGGAGTGGGAAGAATGCAAAAAAAAAAAAAGCAGGTAACGTTTTTCCAAAGGCTAAACAGAGCCAACTGGGTAACAAAGCTCAACCAGGAACCACGGGAGCTTACCCATAGAAAGCAAATATAAACCCCTGAAAGAGAAAAACAAGTCTCTTTAACCACTTCCCGCCCACCCTATTACAAAATGACGGCGGGAATGTGGTTGAGTTATCCTGACCGGACGTCATATGACGTCGGCAGGATAACACAGCTCTGGGCGCCCCCCGGGGGCGCGCAGAGCGGCGATGCGAGATGTCAGTCTGACACCCTGTACCTCCGATCTCGGTAAAGAGACTACTGACGTAGCTCTTTACCATGTGATCAGCCGTGTCCAATCACGGCTGGTCACATCGTAAACAGGAACAGCCGTTGATCGGCTTTCCTTAGTTCGTGCCTGACAGGCACGAGTAAAGGAGCGCCGATCGGCGGCTCCCCTGACAGGGGGGGGGGGGGGTCGGCACTGGTAATCAGATCATTGATTACCAGTGCAGACTCTCGGGGGGGGGGGGATGCCACTAGATCCACCAGGGATGCCCACCATGACCCCAGGGATGCCCACTATGACCCCAGGGATGCCCACTATGGCCACCAGGGATGGCAATCAGGGCTCAGGGAGCCCCCCATTGCCCTCCCCATCAGTGATGCCCACCAGTGTCCTCCCTATCAGTGCTGCCCACAAGTGCCCATCATTGCCATCCTTTAGTGTCGCCCACCAGTGCCCATTATTGCCCACCAGTGCTGCCTATCAGTGCCCATTAGTGCCCATCAGTGCCGCCCGTCAGTGCCGATCAGTGCCACCCACCAGTGCCCACCAGTGCCGCCTATCAGTGCCCATTAGTGCTCATCAGTGCCACCTATCAGTGCTGCCTATCAGTGCCCATCAATGCCACCTATCAGTGCCCAGCAGTGTCGCCTATCAGTGCCCACCAATGCTGCATATCTGTGCTACCTATCAGTGCCACATATCAGTGCCGCCTCATCAGTGCCACCCCATCAGTGCCACCCCATCAGTGCCACCCCATCAGTGCCACCCCATCATTGCCTCCTCATCAGTGCAGTCTCATCAGTGTAGGAAAAAAACTTATTTATTTACAAAATTGTATAACAAACAAAACTTTTTTTTTTTTTTCAAACTTTTCGGTCTTTTTTTATTTGTTTAGCAAAAAGTAAAAATCGCACAGGTGATCAAATACCACCAAAAGAAAGCTCTCTTTGTGGGGGGAAAATGACATAAATTTGGTGTAAGTACAGTGTTGCATGACCGCGCAATTGTCATTCAAAATGCAACAGCGCTAAAAGGGGAAAATTGGCCTGGGCAGGAAGGGAGGGAAGTGCCCTGTATTAAAGTGGTTAAACAGCAGCCTGCAAAACCTTGCGGCCAAAGGATGCATCCGAAGAAGCCAACAAATCTAACTTGTAGAATTTTGTAAAAGTATGCACAGACGACCAAGTCGTCGCCTTACACACTTGAGTAACAGAGGCCTGATGAGGAAAAACCCAAAAGGCACTCAGCGCTCTGGTAGGACGCACTGTCACAGGGAAAGGAGGAACCTGACCAATGAATAAGCCTGTACAACCATCTGCCTAATCCATCTGGATATAGTCGCAGCAGACGCAGCCAAACCCTTACAAGATCCCTCAGTAAGGACAAAAAAAAAAAAGTCTGATTTCCTAAAGGACTTGGTGGCCAACCGGTAAACCCTGATCGCATGAACCACATCCAGAGAGTGCAAGGCAATTTCCTAGGGATGCTTAGGTTTAGGACAGAGTGAAAGCAAAACAATGTCTGCATTGAAATGGAAATCAGACACCACTGCAGGAAGAAAAAATGCTTTAGGTCGGAGTACCACTTTATCTCTGTGGATGACCAAACAAGGCGAAAGGCAGGAAAGCACCGCCAACTCAGATACTCCGCGAGCAGAAGTAATAGCCACCAAAAAGCAACCTTCTGATATAACAAAGGCAGAGATATGTCCCTATATTCTCAAAAAGAGGCTTTTGAAGAATAGACAAAACCAAAGTAAAATCCCACGAAAACAAGGGGGGATCGTCTCGGAGGAGCCATATGACACACTCCTTGAAGAAAAATGCGAATCAAGTTATTAGCAGCGAACGGGCACTGGAAGGACATCGGCAAAGCCGACACTTGGCCCTTGATCATGCCCAAGGTCAACCATTGCTCAACTCCTTTCTGTAAGAAAGCAAAGACCCTAGCCACCAAAAAAAAGGCAAGAGTGCAATTTCGCGATTCACACTATGAAATATACATCTACCACTTGCGATGACAAATCTTTCTTGAAGTCGCTGTTCTAGCCCTCAGCAGGGTAGGAAGTACAGACTCAGAGAAACCGCCATCTCCCAGCACCTGGGCCTTCAACAGCTATGCCATTAAAGCCCGTGACCGTAAAGAAGGATGGAGGTTCGGCCCCTAAGATAGCAGGTCCTCCCTCAAAGGCAACCGCCAGGGAGGCACAATCTTTACCAGGTCTGCGTACCAAGACCGACAAGGCCATCCTGGAGCCACCAGAACCACCGGAACATTCTCCACCGCCATCCTGCGGAAAAACCTTGACAACAGCTGTATCGGAGGGAAGGCATAAATCAGCCGATGCTAGCTTCAAGGAGCTACCAATGCGTCTGTGGCGTTGGCCAGAGGATCTCGAGCTCTGGCCATGAACCTTTGCACCTCTTTGTTTAGCCGAGACGCAAACAGGTCGACCTCCGGGGTCCCCCAACGGACACACAGGAGACAAAATACCTATGGATGAAGGGACCATGCCCTGTGATCCATAACCTGATGACTCAGGTAATCCTCTTGCCAATTCTCCACTACCGGAATGTGAACTGCGGAGAGAGCCAGAACCTATCCTTCTGCCCACGTCAGAATCTCGGCCACCTCCTGGGCCGCCCGGGCACTCTTTGTGCCCCTTTGATGATTGATGTACTCCACAGCCGTGGCATTGTCAGAATTGGATCCGAACCGGGAGACTGAGCAGTCGATTTGTCCATAGATCAGACACATCTTGATTGCTCTGAGTACCAGAACATCGATTGGTAAAGAAGACTCCTCTGTCGACCAGACTCCCTGGGCACAGAGGTCGTCCACCACCCTGCCCCAGCCCGGCATCCGTGGTGACCACCGCTCCCACAGCAGCGGTAGAAAGGACTTGCCCTGACTCAGGGCAGGCGACTGAAGCCACCAACAGAGAGTTGACCTTGTGAGGCAGCTCAAACTTATTCTGTCTAAAGGACTGTAGATCCTTGTTCCACTTGACAAGGATCTATTATTGCAGAGGCCTGGAATGAAACTGAGCGAATGGGACCGCCTCGAAGGTCAATACCATCAGACTCAGGGCTCTCATGCATGTCTGTAGAGAAGAGAGATAGTTTCCAGCAGCAATCTCTCCCTGCAACTTCTGAAGTTTATCCCCGGGAAGAAAGACCCTCGCCACGGAGGAGTCCAGAATTAGTCCCAGTTAATCCAGTCACACCGGCGGGGTCAGTGCAGATTATTTGAAGTTGATGATCCACCCGAACTCTTGAAGGGTCTGAACCGTGATTGACAGATCGCCCAACAAGGCTGGGTGAGAGTTTGCTCTCAACAGGAGATCGTCCAGATATCCTAGGATCGCAATCCCTCTTTTGCACAGCAACACCAACACCGGGGCCAAAACCTTGGTGAAGACCCTGGGAGCGGAGGCTGGACCAAAGCCGCAAACTGAAAGTGCTCCTTCGCCACGGCAAAACGGAGATACCTCTGGTGTCCCCCATATATAAAGATGTGCAGATACTCATCTTTGATGTCAATGGAGGCTAAAAAATCCCCCTGATCTTAAGACGCTACTACCGACCGAATGGATTCCATCCGAAACTACTGCCCCAGCACAAAGCGGTTCAGAGACTTGAGGTCCAAAATAGGACGCACCTTGCCCTCTTTCCTTGGCACCGTGAATAGGTTTGAATAAAAACCTTGAAATCGGTCCTGCGAGGGACATGACACTTCTTGTGCAAGGAGGTCCTGCACTGCCTCCCTGAGATCCTTCAAGCGATCTGGAGAGAGACGAAGATGTGAGGGAAAGAATCTGTCTGCCGGCCGAGACAGAAATTCGAACTTGTACCCAGAACGAATCAAGTTTGTGAACCCATTTGTCCCGGATCAAGGACATCCAGGGTTCCTGAAAGAAACACAGACGTCCCCCCACCCCAGAAAACTGGTGAGGGCGCCCCTGCATCCAGATTGGGATTTGTCCCCCGAACCGGACTGACTGGTCTTGGGCTTACCCGACCAAGCCTTTTTGCTCCCTCCAGGGGCCCTGAACGGTTTACCTTTCTCTGGTGTCCTGAGACACGAAAAAAAAACGCCTTTGGAGGATTGGGGAAGAAGTGTACTCTTACCCCCCGTGAAGCCTTTTATCAACTCATCCAAGGAGTCTCCAAACATTCGCTTGCCCAGAAAGGGGAGATCTGTTAAGGCCTTCTGGAAGCCTTATCAGCTGACCAGCTCTTAAGTCACACCATGTGGAGTATGGCAATCCTTACCACTGACCCTCTGGCAACCAGAGGGGCCGCGTCCAAGAACGCATCACACAGAATCAACAGGGCCTGGGCCATCTGGTCCGTGAGTCCAGTCAAGGTCAGGGGAACTATCTCAGCGTTCAAGTTACCCCAAAGCACTTTAACCCATACCATTACCATCTGCGAAACCAGAACGGACACCAAGATCGGTTTTTGTACCGAATCCGCCAAAACATGGTGGTGGCGGGAAAGGGATTCCACTGGTCTGTCCACCGGGTCCTTGAAGGCTGGGGAATCTTCCAAGGGTACCACAGTAGATTTATTAAACCTGGAAACAGGGTGGTCAACCCTAGGTGGCACCGTCCAGCGGTTCGAGACCGAATCAGCAAAGGGATAAACGCGTTTAAATCGCTTAGGCACCCCGCCATTGCCCACTCATAATATTGTGAAATTCTTCGAGACAAGGAAACACCTGACCCGATTTCTGGGCTTTGCAGGAGCCAAAACTACCTGACTTCCTGACTGTGTGGGCTCATCAGTCAATTGTAAAGTTTCCCTTACTGAACAAATCAGTGCTTCCACCATAGTGCATTCCAGCGCTGCAGCTGAGGACAGGTCCTCTTCGCCATCCGAATGCAAGGACAGGGATCCCTCAGGGAGGGGGCTGTCAGTGGCGACCATATAAGTCTCTGAGTCAGAAAACAGAGAAGGCAGCGGCCGTTTTTGGTTAGCAACTTGTTTCATGACAAGATCAACCTTTGATGCCAGACTTTCCAATGCTGCAGAAAAAACACTATGGACTGAGAGCCGGACGTACCGGCATCGCACTGAGGGGGTCTGATGGAGAATTCACCTCCTGGGACTCCTATTTGCACTGTGACAAAAAAACGTGCACTGCCCCTTTAAATTCGCGATCGCGGTCTGCACCGGCCGATCGCGCTGTACTTTGAGTTACCTTTTAAACAGCGGCAGGTAGAGTGCGCAGGGAATGCCCAGAAACGACCCCTATACTGTATCACCTCACAGAGGAACCAGCAACATCTGCGGCATGGAGAACTGAGCACAGGAAGCGATGTCACAGGAAGTGACATCAATCCACAAGAGGCCGAACTGCCTGTGTAGCTCCAGGCTACAACAAAAGGGCGCCAATACAACTGCATAGGAAGCACAAGGAAAATGGCCACATCACCTCACACAAACAGAGGGAGCCGATGCCCACACCTAAGATGGTGGCCAAACTCTGCCATGCGGTAAGGACCCAGATACAAGGCCACACCAGGGATCTACCTAAACAGACCCCACAGGATAAAGGTACCGCTGTATACCCCCCCCCCCACTCGGTTGCCAGGCACCGAATATGGTGCCCCCATGTGGAAGCAGGGAGGGCAGGGCCGGAATCCTGATAGGCCAGAGGGATCTTTTAGGAAAACTGGGTTCTATTATCCCCAGGAGTGGGTCCACATCCCCCTCCCCCCAGAGGCCACAAGTGACATGGGGGGCTCAGTTTACTCACCATACCATGGACAGGGTGGGCTACGCTCCGGACAGACCACCTCCCATCCTGAGTAGGGGTGCTGCCAGCCAAGGGGTACACTGCGACTCAGGGCGTTCCAGATCGGTGCGTCCCGGTGAGACATCCACTCGCAGGCTCGTCCCTGTCCATAGGGGCTATGTTGTGGCGAGGCCTAGTGAGGGACTATAACCTGCTCACGCTCTTTGGCCAGGCTGGGAGACTGTAAGGATCTATATTATCCAGTGTGAAACCTCAGCCAGCTGTCGCTTGTAGTTCACCAGGAGGATCCCCCTGACACTAGCTAGCGTTAGTGAGTAAAGAGAAATAAACAGAAAAATTTTTAAAAGAACAAAAAAAACTGAGACCAAAGTCTCAGCAGGAAACCTAGGTCCTACTACTTCACTAGGCAACAAGAAACTGGCTTGTGGCAGAGTGTGTGTGGGGTAATGTGGTGAAGGACAGCCCCTGTAGGCATGTCAGTGAATTTTTTCCTGCCTAGTACTACTCCTGTAGGGGGCAGCATAACCCTATGGTATAAGAAGCATAAGAGCTGCGTCTATCAATGGATGATAGAGAAATGTGACTTCTTCCTATGGGACAGTGCTGGTGCTTGATGACTGGCCGCTCAGGCACACAGGCCTGTCATATGAGAGTCCTCAGCTGTTGTACCCTTCAACTAATGTATTACACAGGGCTCTCTCTCTCTTCAATCCCAGCAGCTGAATGAAGTGGTGGAATGAAGGCAAGTTGTGGGTGTCAACAGTAAAGTAAACCTGTTGCTTTGCCCTGCATGAGTTTACTGTAACCCATCTATTCAAATCTATTTGTTCAGTACACGTTTTGGTTAACTTTTTATACTCAATAACAAGATTAGCATAGCTATCCAAGCTCTTAACTCCATTATCTTTCCCCTTTTGCTCACTGCGAGTACACACATTTTGCCACCAATGATGTATAAAATTCAAGAATAATCATTTTTGCAATACTCTACCTGTGTGTTGCCTCCACTCACATACAAAACAGTGGGGTTTTCAGCACCAGTAATTAGTCGCCCCATTTCAATATGGCCTATGCAGTGATTTACTCCTAATAGAGGTTTATTCCAAAGCTGTGCTACTGTGCGTGCCACTATGGCTACCGAAACCAAAGGTGCTCCCATTCCAGGTCCTACAAAAAAAAAATAGCAATAATTAACAAAGCGGTTCTTATTTTTACTATTTCTTCTCATTTCTACTTATACAATATTCAGAACCTTGGACATGATCAAATACAGGCAGTATAAGCCAAGAAGTGGACAGCAGTCTAAAGTATAAAAAATGGATTTTTGTAAAATCTTACCGTAAAATCCTTTTCTCTTAGCTCATTGACAGACGTAGTCCTCGGTGATACAGCACCTTCGGGTTATGTTGCCTCCACAGGAGCAGGACTAGACAGGAAATTAAAATGCTCTGGCCACACCCTAGGGGCAGTCCCAGAGGGTATATCCTCTCTCTCTCTGCCTCAGCAAATCAGTTATGTCAAAAAGCAGTCTTTAGAAATTTTAACCCAACCCAACTCCAAAACAGAGGGGCGGGGACTACGTCTGTCAATGAGCTAAGAGAAAAGGATTTTACGGTAAGATTTTACAAAAATCCATTTTTCTCTATCGCTCATTGACAGACGTAGTCCTCGGTGATACAGCACCTTCGGGACGTCCCAGAGCAGTATCACAAATGAGGGGTGGGAAAATGGAAATCAAATCCCAATCTAGAAGGCCCAACCGGTGCCAACTAGAAGTTTACAATGCTCATCCTTAATGAAGAGACTCAACAAAAACGGAATTTTTGTAAAATCTTACCTGTAAAATTCCTTTCTCTGAGTCCTCCGACAGTCGCCGCCTCTTCATATTCGTCACATATGGGGTATTAGACTTTGCTCCGAAGGAGTAGCTAGGCAACAGAATATGTTAACAATAAAGCTTTAACATATCCCACCCTCAAGGGGTGGTCCCCTCAGTCAATACCCTCCTACTTCCTGCAACCATATCTCAGTTTTAGTGGAATAGCAGTAGAGTATACATTCAAACCCCAAAAGAGGGGCGGGGGCGGCGACTGTCGGAGGACTCAGAGAAAGGAATTTTACAGGTAAGATTTTACAAAAATTCCGTTTTCTCTTACGTCCTCCGACAGTCGCCGCCTCTTCATATTCGTCACATATGGGGACGTCCCAAAGCAGTGCAAACATGATGGGTGGGAAACGCATCCGCGCCGAAAGGCAACGCAGTCTCCACATCAAAGAAAGGAACCTTACCAAAGGAAGGAAACCAGCTGGGCAACAGCAAAAATAAGTGCTCAACAGGAGCAACAACCCAGGAAAAGACAAAAAACCCAGGGGATACAAAAAACTATCCCAACAGCCAGGAGTCCCCACAAGGGACCCTAGGGAACAGCCGCACTAAGAACCTTGCGGCCAAAGGAAGCATCCGCCGATGCCTGAACATCTACATTGTAGAATTTTGTGAAAGTGTGCACGGTCGACCAAGTCGCCGCCTTACACACCTGGGCTACAGAAGCCCCATGACGGCAGGCCCAAGACGTACTCAGAGATCTAGTAGAGTGCGCCTTCACAGGCACAGGGGGAACCTTCCCCTGCAAGGCATAGGCCTGTTCAATGGTCTGCCTGATCCATTTGGCGATGGTAGAGGCCGAAGCCGCCATGCCCTTCCGAGGACCCTCTGGAAGAACAAACAAGGAGTCCGTCTTACGAAAAGACTCAGTCGATTTAAGGTAAACCCTTATCGCCCGAACAACATCCAGAGAGTGTAATCTCATCTCCTTTGGATGTTTAGGCTTCGTGCACAACGAAGGCAAAACAATATCCTCGTTAAGATGGAATTCCGAAACTCGTTTCGGCAGAAAAGAAGGATTAGGTCGCAAGACCACCTTATCCAAATGAACAACCAGGTACGGAGACTTGCAGGACAAAGCCGCCAGTTCCGACACTCTGCGAGCCGAAGTGATCGCCACCAAAAAGGCGACCTTTTTGGACAACATAGACAACGAGATCTCCCTGATCTGTTCAAAAGGAGCACGTTGTAACACAGATAGAACGAGATTCAAGTCCCAAGGGGGCAAAGGATCCCTCCTAGGAGGAACCAGATGCCGCACACCCTGAATAAAGGTGCCAACCAAGGAGTTGGAAGCCACGGGACGTTGAAACAGAACGGCCAGCGCAGACACCTGACCCTTTATCGTAGCCAGCGCCAAACGCTGATCGACACCCGTCTGAAGGAAAGACAGCACACGGGAAACCGAGTACGTGCGGGGTGAAAACCCCCTGGACTCACACCAGGCAAAATATGCCTTCCAAGTACGGTAATAAACCTTCCCCGAGGAAGACTTCCTCGCGTTGATCAAAGTATGAACGACCTCTGGATAGAGACCCTTCTCCTTCAGGACCTCGGTCTCAACAGCCAGGCCGTCAAAGCCAGCGACTGTAAAGCAGGATGGTAAATCGGTCCTTGAGACAGTAGATCGTCTCGAAGAGGCAGACGCCAAGGGGCGTCGACCGCCAGATTCACGAGGTCTGCGTACCAGGACCGGCGAGGCCAGTCCGGTGCCACAAGAATCACCGTGCTGCGTTCCGAGTGTAACCTGCGAAGGAACCTGGACAGCAACTGAATCGGTGGAAACGCGTACATCAGCCTGTACTGATGCCACGGGGCCACTAACGCGTCCGACGCGTCTGCCCGAGGGTCGCGCGTCCTTGCCACGAACCTCTTCACCTTGTAGTTGAGGCGAGACGCGAACAGGTCCACATCTGGAAGACCCCACTTCGCGCACAACATCTGGAAGACAGCCGGGTGGAGAGACCATTCCCCCTGATCCAGGGTCTGGCGACTCAGATAGTCCGCCTGCCAGTTCTCCACTCCCGGAATGTGAACCGCCGTTATCGCCGGGACATGAGTCTCGGCCCAAGATAGAATGTCGGCCACTTCTCGAGCCGCTCGGGCACTCCTGGTGCCCCCTTGGTGGTTGATGTAGGCCACCGCCGTGGCATTGTCCGTCTGCACCCGAACAGGGCAGCCCTGCAGCCGGTCCGTCCAGCGATGAAGACAGAGCCTTATCGCACGCAATTCCAGAATGTTGATCGGGAGGGAAGACTCCCCCTCCGACCAGGTCCCCTGGGCGGACAGAACGCCCAGAACACCACCCCAGCCCGACAGGCTGGCATCCGTGGTGATTACCGTCCACGAGATCGGACGAAACGACTTGCCCCCGGACACCAACGGGGACTGGAGCCACCACAGAAGGTTTTCCCTGGTGCGATGACTCAACGAGATCTGAAGATCCAGAGATTGAGGTCGCCCGTCCCACCTGGACAGGATCTCCGCTTGGAGACCCCGCGTGTGAAACTGCGCGAAAGGAATCGCCTCGAAGGCCGAGACCATCAATCCCAGACACCTCATACACGTCCGCAGAGACGAGTGTGGAACGTCCCTGAGGGACCTGACTTCCTCCTGAAGAGTCCTGAGTTTGTCTTCCGGCAGGAAGACCTTCGCCTGCACCGAGTCCAGTATCATTCCCAGATAGGGGAGACGAACCGACGGACTCAGTGTCGACTTTGGAACATTTATCGTCCAACCAAACTCCTGCAGAGTTTGCATTGTGACAGACAGGTCCTCCTCCAGACCCTGTCTGGTCGCAGACCGAACCAGAATGTCGTCCAGATACCCCAGGACAGAAATGCCCTGGGCCCTCAATAATGCCAGAACCGGTGCAAGCACCTTGGTGAAGACCCGCGGAGCCGAGGCGAGACCAAAGGGCAACGCCACGAACTGGTAGTGATCCTCCGCAATGGCAAATCGAAGGTATCTCTGATGACCCTCGAATATGGGGATGTGAAGGTACGCATCCTTCAAATCGATGGAGGCCATGAATTCCCCCGGAACGAGGGCAGCCACCACCGAGCGCAGGGATTCCATGCGGAACTTGCGAACCCGCACAGAGCGGTTCAGAGCCTTCAAGTCCAGAATCGGACGAACCTTGCCCTCCTTCCTGGGCACGGTGAACAGATTGGAATAAAACCCCCGAAATCTGTCCCGATGAGGCACCGGAACCACCACTCCCTGAGCCCTCAGGTCCCGCACCGCCAGGTGCAGATCCCGCAGGCGCTCTGGAGACAGTTGAAGATTTGAGGGAAAAAATCTGCTCTCCGGCCGAGAGAGAAACTCGATCTTGTAACCAGATCGAACGATTTCCAGAACCCATCTGTCCCGCACACGGGCCAACCAGGGCTGAAGAAAACCGAGCAAGCGTCCCCCCACCCCAAAACTGGGTGAGGGCGCCCCTTCAGGCCGAACTGTTATGGGCTGCAGGTCCGGATTGGCCGGACTTCTGTTTCCCAGACCAGGGCTTCTTCTGAGAGCCTTGGCCTTTGAACGGTTTGCCCTTGTAGTGCGGCCGAAAGGCACGAAAGGACCCCTGAGGGGGCCGAAAATTAGCATGCTTCTTCCCAGAAGCCCCCTTAGCCTTGGGGAAATGGGGCAAGAGAGTGCTCTTACCCCCGGTGATCCCCTTAATCAACACATCCAGGGACTCCCCAAAAAGGCGAGACCCATCATAAGGCAGATTGGCTAAGGTCTTACGTGAAGATTGGTCCACCGACCAACATTTCAACCAAACCAGACGGCGAGACAACACCGCCACGCTGTGCACACGTGCAGCCAACGGAATCAGGTCCAGGTCCGCATCACACAGATACATGACACCCTGGTGGATCTGATCCACCATATCCAGGGTCGCTGCCGAGGCCGAATCGGCCACTAGGACGCGCCTAAGCATCTGCGTCCAACTTGCGATCGCCTGGGCCGCCATGAGAGAAGCAAACAGAGCCTTAAGCATAGAACCCGTAACAGAATAAGTATGACGGGCAAGAGACTCCAGTCTCCTATCCGTGGCATCACGGAAAACAGGGGAACCCTCTGCAGGAATCGCAGTGGCTTTGTTCAAAACCGCAATTGCATGATCCACTGGCGGAGGCACACACCACCGTTCATCAGTGGCAGGCGAGAAAGGATAACGCAGCTTGAATTTACTTGGTACCGCAAAAGGCTTGCGCAGATCGCGCCATTGATCCTTAACAGCGCGCTGAAAATCAGCATTGCAGGGAAAAACCTGCGGCGTCCTGCGTTTCCTCTGCGTCCCATAAGCCGCCAAGGCAGCGGGGGGACACACTTCGTCCTGCAAACGTAGCGTCTGCTTAATGGAAGCAATCAACTCATCCATGATTGCAAGCTCTTCAGGCGAGCCAGGGGGAGAATTATCAACCCCCTCAACTTCAGCCTCTACCTCAGACCCCACTAGATCAAGAGAGGAGCGGGACCCCGATAAGGAGGTCCCTGCCAGAACAGCCCCATCACCTTCACCCTCAGAATCAGAGGACAGAGCAACTCTGGGCCGTTTAGTAGATTGAGCAGCCACCAGCATTTGTACCTGGGCAGCAAGGCCAGCCACAATAGCGGCTAAATCCCCCCCTGGGGGGGAAACAGCGGTCCCCTGGCTTTCCACCAATACTGTAGGAAACTTGCCCTCCTGAGAATCCATTGCCCCTGTAATGCCAGACAACCAAGGGTTAACTGCCCCCTTTTAGCAAGCGCGGCAAGCGCAGCCCACCGCACCACACTCCGGCACAATGAGACCCCCACAGGGAATATACAAACTGAATACAGGCAATGGATAGCAAGAACAGAAGGATAAAACCTGAGGAGACCCCGCTGCTGCTGCTGCCTCGATCGGTGTTCCTGGAAAGAGGAAGTGATGCTGCCAGGGCGCTCTAAGTAAGCCTATGGAGGCTACAAGAAAATGGCCGCCGTGCATGTAAACCATGCGGCCGGAGCGGGCGCCGGTAAAATGGCGTCGTTTGGCGCCGAAAACGCCGCTCCACAGTGCATAAAAACACACACATTACATCCCAACATAAGGATACATGTTAGATCGCCGCAGCGATCGCTGTATATGCCCAAACATGCCAAGAAAAAACATGCCCCACAGCACACAGCTTCTCACACTGCCCAGCCTGACACACACAGTGTCACACAGCTCCCCCCCCCCCCTTGCAGCCCACAGCATGCAGCCGAGAGATAGGGAGACAAGCAGTGTGATTAAAGGCAGGTTACACAGTCCCAGACTGAGACCCTCCCAGACAGACAGGTCCCCACATAAATACACTTACCTCACATGGCGTGGGGAACCCGCACAGGCGAACAAGCCGCTGCACATGAGGCAGGGAGAGTCGCAATTCAAGACGCACACAATGGAGGTTAAGAAACCGCACAGCGTCCGGTGAGGTAGCCACCTCACCAATCATCCCTGCACCGAACAGGGATGGGTCGTTCACTGTGCCAGGAGCGTTACCTGGCTGAACGCTCGATGGCAGACTGGAAAGCCACTGACCCACGACCTGCGACCAGGGGGATCAGCCCGAGACCCAGTCCGCATGATCCTCTTCGTCCGAAGAACCAACTAATGCTGACAAAAATAACAGCTAAGTAAAGATAGAGAGAAAACTCAAACAAAATATTAAAAAGAAGAAAGAGTCTGGGACAGAAAGTCCCAGCACAGAGAGAGCCAGCCACTCCTGACAAGCTAGACATTAAAACTGAGATATGGTTGCAGGAAGTAGGAGGGTATTGACTGAGGCGGCGACTGTCGGAGGACGTCGGAGGACGTAAGAGAAAAAGATTTTTCAAACAGAAAAAAAAAAACTCTCGAGGTAGACCACCGGTCTCCTCAAATTGCGGCCTGCAAAACCTTGCGGCCAAATGAGGCATCCGCCGATGCCGTCACATCAATTTTATAGAATTTTGTAAAGGTATGTACCGACGACCAGGTGGCCGCCTTACATACCTGGACCAATGACGCCTAAAGGCGAAAGGCCCAGGAAGTACTGAGCGCTCGAGTGGAGTGCGCCCTAACAGGGAACGGAGGACTCTGACCCTTAATAGAATAAGCCTGTACCACCGTCTGTCTAATCCATTTGGCAATGGTCGCGGCAGATGCAGGCAAACCCTTTCTGGGGCCATCCGTGATCACAAAAAGTGAATCCGTCTTACGGAATGATTCCGTAGCTTTCAGGTATACTCTGATTGCCCGAACCACATCCAAGGAATGCAACGCATGTTCCCGATGATGCTTGGGCTGAGGACACAAGGAAGGTAGTACAATATCTTCATTCAGATGAAAATCTGAAACCACCTTAGGAAGAAAGGATGGCTTAGGATGAAGTACTACCTTATCCCTATGAATCACTAGGTATGGGGACTGGCATGATAATGCAGCCAGTTCTGACACCCTGCGAGCAGAAGTGATAGCCACCAAGAAGGCCACCTTCTGGGATAAAGTAAACAAGGGAATCTCCCTGATGTTTTCAAAGGGAGGTTTCTGTAGAACCGACAAAACTAAATTAAGATCCCAGGGCGGTAAGGGCGCGCGGACTGGTGGAGCCAGGTGCCGCACCCCCTGGATGAAATTCCGCACCAAGGACTTGGTAGCTAAAGGTTTCTGAAAGAAGATTGCTAATGCTGAAACTTGACCCTTGATGGTGCTCAAGGCTAGCTTCTGCTCAACCCCTTGTTGCAAAAAAGCCAATATTCGAGTCACCGAATAGGTACGTGGAGGAAATCCTAAAGATTCGCACCACGCAATCTAAGTCTTCCATGTGTGATAATAGACCTTGCTGGAAGTCGCTTTCCTTGCTTTAATAAGGGTAGGAATGACTGAAGCTGACAAACCTCTGTCCTTCAGTACTTGGGTCTCAATGGCCAGGCCATTAAAACCAGCGACTGTAAAGCACGATGGTAAATTGGTCCTTGAGACCACAGACACTCCCTGAGACGAAGTTCCCACGGAACGTCTGCGACTAGCCTGTCCAAGTCGGCCAGGCCGGCTTGACGAGGCCAGCCTAGAATTTCTAAGACCACTGGTGCTGACTGGATCTGAACCAGGCGTCCCTAGAGCTATCTGGCCCCGACCATCCGAGAAAGTCTGGTCGTTTTCTGTTCCCACACATTTATCAGATACCTGATTGCTATCAGGAAGGGTGATCTTTTCTGGTTGAACCTCAGGGACCGAAGTCACCCGGCTAGAGGCTTCTTGGCCTGTCTGGTCAACCAGATCCGATTCCTGTGGGGAATTGAGACTAATCTTAGGAAAAGGTAAAGGAAAAGATCTATTCAGGGAACGGTGACTACCGCTCCCTGTAGTACTTAAATGTTGGAAGGGAAGAATCGCACCGGTAGTAGTAGTTGATGCTCGATCTAATGTCCTGAATACCGGTGAAAACGTCCCCCCACCCTCAAACCGGGTGGGGGCGCACCTTCAGGCTGTGTACTCCTTTGCTTCGGGTTTGGCTGAGTTGGTCCTGTTTGTCCGACCAGCCTTTCTTGAACCCTCCTGGAGGAGTCTTGCCTTTCCCGCTTGTTCCAGCCGGGCGTGCGAACCCTTTATGGGCGGTAAAGAAAGGTCCTCGCTTGTTGCGAGGTCCCTTAGCTTTAGCAGCCTGTGGCAAAAAAGTGCTCTTGCCCCCAGTGGCATCCTTAATGATTTCATCTAGGGTGGCCCCAAATAGACGATTCCCCTGAAAGGGGAGATTCGTCAAGGTCTTTTTGGAACCTAGGTCAGCTGACCAGCATTTTAACCACAGCACACGTCTGAGGATTACCGCTGACATAGATGCATGCCCTAATAGGGGAGTAGTGTCCAAGGCTGCGTCACAGATAAACTGTAGCCCTTGTATAATCTGTTCCATCAAATCAGTTGTTTCCTGGGGAATATCTTTTCCCCTAAGGTCTTGGCGTACCAATCTCGCCCATTCCGTAAGTGTCTGGGAAACTAGACCAATAACAATTACTGGTCTAAATGCTGACCCTATCAGAGAGAAGATGGTGCGGGACTCTGCTTCCATCTTTCGATCCACCGGATCCTTAAAGGACGAAGTGTCCTCCACTGGGATAACCGTGGCTTTATTCAGCCTGGAAATAGGTGGATCCACCACTGGTGGTACCGTCCATTTCTTAATGATGGATTCCTCAAACGGATAGCGTCTAGCAATACGCTTGGAAATAGTAAAGGTACGTTTAGAATGCTCCCATTCTCCTTTAATCTTATTACCAAAACACTTGGGTACAGGAAAAACCTTCACCGTTTTGATGGGCTTGTTAGTACCAAAAGGAATCTCTGTATCAGTTGCTTCTTCCGGTAAAACCTCAAGTTTTAAGGTTTCCTGCACTGCCACAACTAGTGCGTCCACCAATGCTTCTTCCTGAATTATAGCGGGAGAAGAAACGTCCTCCTCACTGTCTGAGGGAGCTTTACCTGAGGTAACAGCCCTTGCAGAGGGACCTGCAACTGCAGTGACCATCTCTGAATCTGAGTCAGAGGTGTCAGATAATATAGGGGTAGGCGGGGGTCGCTTCCTTGACCCTCGTCCCTGACAGGCCGCCTCCACCCGAGCCACCATAGACTCCAAAATTGCTGTAAATGCCTCTACACTCTGTGCACCGGCGGGTCCCGTGGCCCCCTCGAGGGAAACAGGTGGGGGAATTTGTGTGGCAGGGTCCATGATTATTCCAGTAACTTCCCGGATAATATAATTCAAAAATAAAAAACTTTTTTTTTTTTTTTCACAGACCCCCAGCGCCACAAAAGCCCCTTAGTGTTACCTGCTAGGGATCCCTATCGATCGAGAGAGAGAGAGAGAGAGAGAGAGAGAGATAGACCCCCAGGCTCACCACTTGAAGCTCAGAGTTTAACTGCAACAGGTTACAGCGCTGTCTTGACAAACAGGAAGTCTTTTGGCTGGCTGCCCAGGAAGAAAGGAGGCGGCTCCGCCCCTCTGCACGCCTTCCGGCGCCTCCCCTAGCTCCACGAGGTGTTTGGATCACCTCAAACATGGCCGCCCCCATGCTGGAGACACGAGGCTACGCCAAAATGGCGGCTCGTGCAATCCAGCAAAAAAAAAAAATGGCGGCGGCCTGTACCGAATAGCGGTGTGCTGCAGGGCACACAACACTATCTCTGCATGGGGATTTTTGGCGTGGTTGGCGGTACCGGCCCTGGCGGACCTCATGGCCGTTCGGAAGGCCTGCTATAGCTGGAGATTTGACTAGGAAGGCAGTCTACATGTCCGTGGCTTCTGACTGGTAGGTACCTTATTCTTATCACAGTAAGATTCCCAGACTGCCACTGATTACAATCTTTTAAACATGTATACAATTAGATTGTTAGCTCCCAAACCAAGCCTCCTGGCTTTTTGCACATAAAATCACACTCAAAGTAGGGGGATCTGTGCCATGTTATAGGATAGAGGGGGACTCTATCTTACCATACAGAGAGGGGCCCGCGTTCACCACAAGACCCGTCAGGGGGAAAAGGGGGAACATACTACTCACCATACCGGAACCAGGAGGGCACCAACTCCTGACAGTACCCCTCTCCACCGGGGCGGGAGGGCTGTCGACCAATACGGACGCCGTGACTCATGGTCTTTGGCGTTTCAGCGAGACGTTTAACTCGCGGGGTCATTCCCTTAATGGGACTTTGTCGCGGCCGACCCAGCGCGGAGCTATGGCCTGCACGCGCTCGTAGGCTGAACTGGGGTGACCACCGGATCTCAACATCCAGCCCGTCGCCCAGTTCAGCTTTCTTGCTTGAAGATCTCACAGGAACACTGGAGAAAAAAGCTGTCTAAAAAATCTTTTTAAGAAAAAAATCTTGCCAGGACCGAAGATCCCAGCAAGGTATCTAGGTCCTTACTCCTAACTAGACAGAAAATAACTGATTTGCTGAGGCAGAGAGAGAGAGGATATACCCTCTGGGACTGCCCCTAGGGTGTGGCCAGAGCATTTTAATTTCCTGTCTAGTCCTGCTCCTGTGGAGGCAACATAACCCGAAGGTGCTGTATCACCGAGGACTACGTCTGTCAATGAGCGATAGAGAAATCACCTTTATCATCTCAGATATGTCATCAATGGGCATATCACTCCTGTATCTCTCTGGAATACCTCCAGCTTTCCACGTTACAATAGTTCTGCTACGGAGTTTAAAATAACTTTTTAAACTGTTCTGTTTCACTTGGCATATTTATGGTTCTGTTCAACTACTCCTGAAACTGATACATATCTGTCACAATGCATAACCAGTTGGGTGGCCTCACTTTTTTCTGTTTAAAGGATAGGTCTACCTTTAGAACATGTGACATGTTACACCTTAAATACAGGCCAAACATGTTCCCACACAATCCCCCCCACCCCTCTTACCAAACGGTACAGGCAGAAAGTGGAGGGAGGGTGTGCAGGAGCCACCTGACATTGCACCTGTGATTCACTGATCGCTGGTGCACTACTTTTCAGGCTTCTGGTTAACCACTCGGCGATCGACCCATTGAAGCCTTACTGCTACAGGACGGCCGCTCTGCGCAGTATTATATATATATATTTATTCGAGTCTGCATTTCCGGGTAGAGGGCGTGCACCCGCCTGGCTATGCTGTGATTTGTCACAGCACATGCTGATCACCGGGTGCCGGCCAGTGATTGACTGCTGACACTTGGCGATCGCCCCCAAAGTCTCACAGAACACAGCTCTGTCAGTGTAAACAGCACCAAGCTGTGTTCAGTGACAGGGGATCTAGTTGGTTTTCCAAATAACTAGATCCCCAGTAAAAGCAGCACACAGTACACACACAAACACTTTGGGCACATATTTAATCCCTTGATTGCCCTAGAGGTTAACCCCTTCATGCCCACTATTAGTACAGTGACCGTGCATTTTATTAGCACTGATCACTGTAACATTGGCACTGGTGATGTCAGTGGCAGTTAGCTAGTTCCCCCAGCCTCAGTTAGTGTTAGATTTACCACCGCACTATCGTAGTGCCGTTTTAAGTCGCTGATCCCCGCCGTTAGTAGTGTTAAAAAAATGTGATATATAAACAGTATTTTTTGCTAGAAAGTTACTTAGAACCCCCAAATATTATATATCTCCTTATTTTTCTACTTGGTCTTACCTTTTGTGTAAGCCACACAATCTATATCCTTTGGTTGTATCTGTGCTTCCTCTAGAGCTTCATGTAGCACTTCCAGTATACAGGAGCGGTGATGACGAGCAGTGTCACTAGGAAGGAAACCTGTATGGTAGATGTATCTAGCATTATATTCACTTCCTCCAGTTAGAATACACTGATTCATAGCATTCCACTACACTGGCTAGCACAGGATTTTAAAAAAGGAGTGCAAATGAAATACATGAAATGAGGTTTCAATCCTCTATCCAAAAGATGACTGCTTCGTAGGGTAAAGCACAACACAATAACGTATGGAAATATTTTCCTAAATACGCGCATCAGCCAGTAAGGACCCCTTTTTTTTTATTGCAAAGCTTAAAGGAAGGCAAGGGGTAAAAGCCCCCTGGGTCACTACTAATTTAAACTGTAAGGGTTGTAGCTGAGAGGACATCCACAAATATAAAGCTTCTAAAGCACTTTAATCAGTGAGGGTTGTGGCCTAGAGGACTTCCACAAATATAAAGCTTCTAAAGCACTTTAATCACTCCAGGAGTTTTCTTGGTCATAAAAATCCTCTAACTTAAAGTGATTGTAAAGTCTCTTTTTTTTTTCTATTTAAATAACAAACATGTTATACTTACCTCCTCTGTGCAGTTGGTTTTGCACAGAGTAGCCCGGATCCTCCTCTTCTCGGGTCCCTCTTTGCTGCTCCTGGCCCCTCCCTCCTGTTGAGTGCCCCCACAGCAAGCAGCTTGCTATGGGGGCACCCGAGCAGAGTCACAGTTCCGTGTCCATTCAGACACAGAGCTGCCGTTCAGCCCTGCCCCCTCTCTCTCCTGATTGGCTGAGCTTGATTGACATCAGCAGGAGCCAATGGCGCTGCTGCTGTGTCTCAGCTAAAAAGGAGAGAGAGTCCCGTACGACTGAGGCACTCATGGACATCACTGGATATAGATGGGGCTCAGGTAAGTTTTAGGAGGACTGCTGCACACGGGTGTTTTTTTCATCTTAATGCATAGAATGCATTAAGATTAAAAAAAAGAAAAAAAAAAAACTTCTCAGTTTACAACCCCTTTAAAATATGCAGCTGAAACTGTACAGTGAAATATCTTGCAATTATGGCTGCATTCAACTCAAATCCGAGGCTTCCTAATTGTGACCACTACCAGCTATCTCTTTACTAATCATGTTAGCTTTTGACCTAAAGCAAACACACCATTATAATCTTACCTTGCCCTGGAGGTGTTATATAGGTTCGTCTTGGGTTGCTGAGAACCTTACCATCCTGAATAATCCCAACACCAATTTTGTTGGCACTGCCTTCAAACCCAAGTACAATAGTCATTGTGATCGCTAGAAGGAAAAAAAGACAAGTGTTAAAATATGTCAGTAAATTTCTTGAATCATGTTATGGGGGTGGGGGGTTAACCCTTTTGCTGCCACCAACGTAAAGCTTACAATTTTGGGCCTCATGCACACTGGACGTTTTCCTCTCTCTCCTGGATGCCCTACCTCCTGGCAGTGGTGTTTTTCCAGAAAAAACACTTGACGCCTGTAAACATGTGTATCATGTTTAGCCACTCCAAGTACTTGGGCATTAAATCATCTCAATGGCCAAAACAATAATTTATTCTGTCCATTAAAGTGAATTAACGCTCAAGTGTTAAACGCACCTAGCGCTTAGGCAGGCAGGCAATGCATACTAGCTCATTATGCCTTTGTCCTGCAGGTTTTTTTTTTTTTTGGAGGATACAACCGCTTTAATAGAGCCAGTTCACACAGCTCTGGGGCGGCTGCAATCCGCACTGGAAAAGGGTCCCTGTGCGTCTTTGGCTCAGTTTCAGGTGCGAATACAGGCAAAAATTTGGACCCGATTCGCACCTGAAACAGTGAACAGGGACTCACCAGACCCCAGGCACGAACCCGCAGTTGTGCCTGGGGTCCCCTGTTTTTAACGCATACTGTTAGACAGGTTAATTTGGCTGGTTGCTGGCTGGTTGGTAAGTAGTGACTGGAAATCCCTTCGTTTTTGATCTGCGTTTACCCTTCCAGTGCTCCTTACTATCAAGACCAGTTGTAGGTGGAGGAGGTGGCCACTTTTTGCAATATCGTATAACGTTTATATTGGTCAGGCAACGCACTGACACCTTTGCTGCCATTGTGCTATGTGCTGGGTGTTCAATGTGACCCTGCGCCTTTAAGGAGGGGTGGGCTCCCTCCAGTCACCTGTCCTCCATCTATCTCATCAGAATGCATGTGCTCCCATTGTGGAGACTCTTTAAAGGTAGAGTTAGGGACTGCGGATATCAGGGTGCCTTGGCGCGGCCTGCAGCTTACGCATGTATTTGCAAATGTGTGCAACTAAACCCCTGTTTTTAACGCATACTGTTAGACAGGTTAATTTGGCTGGTTGCTGGCTGGTTGGTAAGTAGTGACTGGAAATCCCTTCGTTTTTGACGAACCCGCAGTTGTGAACCCAGCCTAAAGGTTAACTTATCCTTTAAATGCCTGTTTAGTCCAGGGGTGAAGTGATAATATGTGGAGGTCTGTGCATGTATGTCAACAACTTATGGTGCACGGACTCTACTGTTACTGAAAGTCATTGCTCCGTTCATTTAGAGTATTTGATGATTAAGTGCAGACCCTTTTATTTACCAAGAGAATTCTCAGCCATTGTTGTGACTGCAGTGTACATTCCACCGGATGCTAATGCTAAACTAGCTATGGAGGAACTGCATGCAGCTATCAGCAAACAGCAGTCTGCACATCCTGAAGGAGCTATCATTGTTGCTGGAGATTTCAATCACTCCAATCTGAAATCTGTTTTACCAAAATTTCACCGCAATGTCTCCTGCTCTACCAGAGAGGATAAAACACTGGACCAGGTGTATCCCCTCCCCCACTTGGGTCAGTCTGATCACCTCTCCTTGTTCATGCTACCCAAATACACACCATTGCTCAAACGTGTGAAACCAGCTCTGCGGACAGTAAAGGTATGGCCAGAGGGGGCCATTTCTTCTTTACAACAGCAGTTTCAGGATACTGACTGGAACATGTTTGCCTCACAGGCTACATTGAACTCTCATACAGACATAAACACTTACACATCATCTGTTTTGGACTATATTAACACGTGCATTGACAATGTCACTGCCGTCAAACACGTGAAATGTTTTCCTAATCAGAAGCCGTGGATGAACTCTGAAGTCCGTCTCCTGTTGAAAGCAAGAGATGCTGCCTTTAAATCTGGCAGTGTAGAGGACTATAACAGAGCCAGGTCCAACCTGAAAAGGGGCATTAGGAAAGCAAAGCTCATATTCAAATTACACATAGAAGAGCACTTCCACAACTCTGACCCCAGACGCATGTGGAAAGGCATCCAGTCAATCACAGACTACAAACCTACAGCTCAATCAACCAGCAGTGCCTTTCAACCGAACGAACTTAATCACTTTTTTGCTCGTTTTGACCAATGCACAGGACATATTACACCAACCATGGACTCTGCTATTATTTACAGCTCACTTTCATTCTCTATAACGGACGTCTATTCAGTGTTTAGCAGAGTGGATGCACGTAAGGCAGCTGGCCCGGATGGCATACCGGGACGTGTTCTCAGAGCATGCGCTGGACAACTGGCACATGTTTTTTCTGACATTTTCAATCTGTCACTGGCTCAAGCCACAGTACCAACATGCCTGAAGACCACTACTATCATACCAGTGCCTAAGCACTCAGCTGCTGAATACTTGAACGACTTTCGCCCAGTTGCACTCACCCCTATTGTTATGAAATGCTTTGAGAAACTGGTCCTGAATCACCTTACTGCGGGCCTACCACCTACACTGGACCCACACCAGTATGCCTATCGCCCGAATAGGTCAACTGAGGATGCAGTTTCCACAGCTCTTCATTTTGCTCTCACCCACCTGGATAACAGCAATACATACATTAGAATGCTGTTCATTGATTTTAGCTCTGCTTTCAATACAGTCCTCCCCACTGTACTGATCACTAAGCTCAGGGAACTGGGTATCTGCACCTCCATTTGCAGATGGATTCTGGACTTTCTCACCAACAGACCCCAATCTGTCAGGTTGGGAAACCAGGTATCCTCAACCCTCATTCTGAACACTGGCATACCGCAGGGCTGTGTTCTGAGCCCACTGCTCTACTCCCTGTTCACCCACGATTGTGCTCCTTTGTATAAATCAAACATCTTTATCAAGTATGCGGATGACACCACCGTGGTCGGCCAGATTGAAAACAATGAGGAATTGGCCTACAGGGAAGAGATCTGTAATCTGGCAGTATGGTGTGCCACCAATAATCTGACTCTCAACGCCACAAAGACCAAAGAGCTCATTGTGGACTTCCGGAAATCCAACAGCGGGAGACATCTACCAGTCAACATCAATGGAACCGAGGTAGAGCGAGTCTCCAGTTTTAAGTTCCTGGGAGTTCACATCTCTGAGGATCTGTCCTGGCAGCAGAACACGTCAGCTCTGGTAAAAAAAAGCACAACAACGTCTGTATTTCTTGAGAAGTCTCAAGAAATCTCATTTGTCCCCGGGGATTTTAACGAGCTTCTACCGCTGCATCATTGAGAGCATCCTGACCAACTCCATCACTGTATGGTACGGAGGCTCCACTGTGAGTGAACGTAAAGCACTGCAAAGGGTGGTCAAAACCGCTCAACGCATCACTGGCACCCAATTACCTGCCATTGAGCACCTTCACCACAGCAGATGTTTGCGCAGAGCTCACAACATCATCAAGGATTCTTCGCATCCCAGTCATAAACTGTTTAACCTCCTTCCATCAGGAAGGAGATACAGAAACTTGCGCACTAGAACCAGCAGGTTCAGGGACAGTTTTTTTCCATCCACCATCATATTACTGAACTCAACATTACACCGCTAATCATTACAAAACAAACACAAACAAAAGACTGTATGTAACCTCTGTACTATACATGTACATACTACATAGTATATCTTTTCACTCCTCAGTACATCTGCACTATTTATATCTGTATGTATCTTTATCATTACTGTACATTTTGCCCAATATTTCACATTCATTTGTGTATATATATTTTTTTAATTATGCTAGATGGTTATCTGCACTGTAAATATGCTAGATATTTATCTGCACTTTTGCTACATTTTGCACTTCTGGTAGATGCCAAACTGCATCTCGTTGCTGTGTACCTGTACTATGCAATGACAATAAAGTTGTATCTATCTATTACTTACCCTATCCCTCTCTCCAGCTGTAACTGGTGCTGTTCTCTTCTACCCAAAGCTCTGAGTTTTCCTTCAGTATTATTACATACAGTGTGGGGCTAGTAACCCTGCACTGTACATGCACTAGGCAAACATGTGACCACGGTTGAGAGCAGCTTAGAGAGGCAGCAGTGCTGCACTGGCCACATGGGTGAAGGCAGCCTGCTAGAGTGAGGAAAAAGCTTATTCCTGCACAGCTAGACTAAATGAGCATTTAAAGAGTAACGCCCCTTTTGTTGAGAAAAAAAGATTCCCCTCTGGAGGATCTACTACAAGGATTTTAAACTTTCTTGCAGATTCCTATCTTTTGTTACTCAGAAGAAATTACTGTTTGTCTTTCTGTGTCCATGTGGAAAGTGAATCTAATGGGAGTGGTTTTATACTCATCAACCGGCTGCTGCACCTGAAAGGCTCTAATGAGGAAAGTTTTAGGGTCTGCATCTCTTTAGAAGTGATTTCCTATTGGAAATATCTCACGAAAAATGACATTTTTTGTTGCAGGGGATGCCTAAAACTGGACTTATATCTTAGTTTACACTTCTGGGGAAATCAGTGAGCCAATCACACAAGCAGGAAATTGCATATCTAGAGGTCATTTTGTACACATTCTGTGTGCAGAACACCTCCAGGTAGCCATACTGCATTGCATTTTACTGTACAAAAAACAGCAATGCAGATTGAAAAGGAAATGTAATTTTTAATAACACTCAATTACAATACGACTTGTATACGCTATATTATTTTTCCCCCCAAATAAGTGGAGTTACCCTTCAAAAACCAAATCTAGCCAACTAAAAAAATCTCTTGTCTGCACCACAAGGGTTAATTGTTCATTTCGGTCAAGGGGGAACAAATATACATTTACTTTCCTGATCCTCTGCTCCTATGTTATAAAGAGTGATCAGATGAATCTTGTTATGGGGGCACCCGAGCCGAGTCACAGCTCCCTGTCTCTATTCAGACGTGAAGCTGTGGCTCGGCCCCCTTTCTCTTCTCATTAGCAGACTGACTTTGATGAACAGCAGCAGGAGCCAAAGGCACAGCGCTGTGGTGTCAGCCAATGAGGAAGGGGGTCCTGGGCAGCCTAGACACTCCTGTAACATCGCTGGATCTAGATGGACCTCAGGTAAATATTAGGGGGGCCTGTGGCACAGAAGGCTTTTTATCTTCATGCATAGAATGCATGAAGGTAAAAAAAACATCTGCCTTTACAACCACTTTAAAGTATTCGTAAAGTCTTGTTTTTTTTTTCTATTAAAATAACAAACGTACTTACCTGCTCTGTGAAGTGGTTTTGCACAAGGCAGCCCAGATCCTCCTTTTTCTGGTCCTTGGCTGGAGCTCCTGGCCCCTCCCTCTAGCCGAGTGCCCCTAAAGCAGCTTGCTATAGAGGCACCCAAGTCAATAACGCCACTGCTGTGTCTCAGCCAATCAGCAGGGAGAGTCTCGGGCGACCGCGGCATTCCTGGACATGGCTGGATCGAGATGGGCTCAGGTAAGTATTAGGGGGGCTGCTGCACACAGAAGGCTTTTTATCTTAATGCATAAATGCATTAGGATAAAAAAAACCTTCTGTCTTTACAAACACTTTAATCCCATTGAGAACATGTGGTCAATCCTCAAGAAGAAGGTGAACAAAAAACCCCCCCCACAAATTCTGACAAGCTCCAAGCATTGATTATGCAAGAATGAGCTGTCATCATTCAGGATGTGGCCCAGAAGTTGATTGACACATGCCAGGGGGAATTGCAGAGGTCTGGAAAAAACCTGGATAAACTTCATGTCATTGTCAATAAAAGCTTTGGACACTCATGTAATGCTTGTAATCATACTTCAGTATACCAAAGTAACACCTAATGCAAAGAGAGGACTCACTGGAAAAGACCCTGATGCTTTGGAAACATTAAGGGCCAGTTTAAAACACATGCAGTGCAGTGCGTTTTTTTTTTCTGCATCAAAAACGCATGGAAAGTAGGTTATATGGTTTTCAATGGCATAGTTCAAACCAATGTGGTCAGTTCCAGTGCGTTCCTGTTCCAGAAAAAAACCTTGTTAAACTTACCGGTAACAGTATTTCCACGAACCTTCCAGGACAGCTACTTAGAGAGATAATTGGCTCCGCCTTCTACAGGGAACACAAATCAGACACAATTGAAAAAAAGCCCTCCCCTTCCTCTGACCCTGTTATTTTGAAGATCAAGTAAACCTCCACCAATGTGCACAAAGTAGAGGAAAAACAGCAAAAAAACTCAGCAAATTACCACCACCAAGCTATATAGCAGCAATGGTGCCCAAAAAGAATAGGGTGGGAATCCAGGCGCTATCCTCGAAGATTCATGGAAATACCGTTACCGGTAAGTCTAACGGGGGTTTTCCCGCTTCATCTTCCAGGACAGCTACTTAGAGAGGATAAGCAAGATTTTATACCTTAGAGAGGGACGACAGCCTGCAGCACTTTCCTTCCAAAAGAGAGGTCCTGGCTGGAGAGCATTTGTACTCTATAATGACTGATGAACGCATGAGAAGACCAAACCGCAGCTCTGGAAATTTCTTCCCACGATGCTCCTGCTCTTTCTGTCCAAGATGTGGCCAAAGATCTAGTAGAATGCGCCCTAATCCTGTTAGGAGGGGCCTGACCTGAAGAAGTGTAAGCTTCCCTGATCCACTGAGCAATGGAGCTCCTGGAAGCCCTAGAACCCTTTCTGGACCCACTAAATTAAACTAGAAGCTGAGAGGATTTTCTAAATTTGCTGGTCATTTCTAAATAACATCAGACATCTTCTAACGAGAAGGCAACTAAATCTTTCCTCCTCCGGATTTCTGGCGGAGGCACAAAAACTAGGAAGGATAACCTCTTGTGATCTGTGAAACATCCATTTAACTGAAGGATGAGCCACTCAGCAACCAGGCCATCAGCTGGTAAATCTGAGGGTTTTCATTGAACACTGGCCCTTGCCAGAGAAGGTCCCTTTGATCTGGCAGGGGCCAGGGGGGAGCTGTGGAGAGGGATCCCAGAATCACAAACCAACTCCTTCTTGGTTACCAAGGAGCTATTAGGATTACCTCCGCCTGTTCCTGAAAAATCTTTTGGATCACCAGAGGTAGCATGGCAAATGGTGGGAAGGCATAAAAATGATTGAACCTCCATGGAAAGGTCAGTGCATCTGTTCCCAACGCCGTTGTCTCCCTTTCCAGTGAGAAGGCTGGGAGCTTTGTGTTTTGACTGGACACGAAGAGGTCCACTGAGGGTACTCCCCATCTTCCTGTTATCTACCAGAACACTTCCCTGTTCAATTCCCAGTTGCTGCTGATGACTCTTGCTCGGCTCAAATAATCTGCTAGAAAATTTGTTGTACCCCTGATGTGGACAGCCCTGATTGAAGCAATATGACTTCCTGCCCCGGTCAGGATCTGCTGGGTCATGAATAAGAGACTGTTTAGAGCGGGTGCCCCCTTTTGTTGAGGTAACCTATCACCGTGGGGCTGTCTGAAAAGATGAACAGCTCGCTTGCCTGGATTCTTGGTTTGAGAGCTAACATAGCCCTCTCCACTGCAAGGAGTTCTCTGAAAATGGTCGACTGAGTCGCCTCCTCTGATGACCAGGGCCCCTGAGCCTGCCACACTTCTAAATAAGCTCCCCAACCCTAAAGACTGGCATTTGTGGTAACTTTTACAGATGAACTCTGTGTCCAAGACCTTCCCCTCTGCATATGTTCTGGATGTTCCCACCAAGAAAGACCCAGCAAATTCTCATATGAAAGAAAAATAATTCGATTCAAGGATCCCCTCCTGTGATCCCAACATCTGAGAAGAAAAGCCTGAAGTGGTCTGGAGTGCAATTGCGCCCATGGTACTCCTGGGATTGCTGCAGTCATGAGACCTAACAACTGCATTATCTGACGAGGGGAGGTCTGGGGCAGCAATTTGAAATTCTGTACAGACAGAATAGAATTTGATATCTTCTCTGCTGGAAGAGATATCATTTGTTTTACTGTGTCTATATGGTAACCCAAGATAGAGAGACCTTGAGAGGGTATCAGCCACGACTTGTAAAGATTTATCCTCCAGCCCAGACTCTGAATGGTCTGTAAGATAAACTCTAGATCTCTTGCTAGCTTTTCTTTCTCTTTTGCAAAGGATTGATAGATATCTTCTGTAAACGAAAATAGGCCATGACCTCGGCCATAATTTTCGTAAAAATCCTCGGTGCTGCCACGAGTCCGAATGGCAGGGCTCTGAACTGCCAGTGATGCGATCCTTTTTCGGTGAGAACTGCAAACCTTAAAAACTTTTGGTGACTCTGACAAATTGAAACGTGAAGATAAGCGTCCTGCAGATCAAGCGTTATCGTGAACGCCTCTGGCAACAACAGATTTCTGACAGAATAGATGCTTTCCATTCGGAAACATCTGTAAACTAGAAATCTGTTGAGGACGCTGAGGGCTATTTTTACCAAAAAAATGTTGGAATAAAGCCTCCGAAATCTCTGGAGCAGCAGAGGTTATTCTCTGTGACCTCATAGAGAGAGAAGCCGGGTGAGAACAAATCTATGGGGAGGAGGGAGCTTAAATTCTAACCTGTAACTGTCTTTTATAATATCGAAAATTAAGGCATTTTTGGTGATCTCTGTCTAATGGTGGACAAACATTGTCAACCTTCCTCCCACCCCTAACCTGGTATCACTGCAAACTTTTGGCAGGGGCTGAAGGAGCAAAGAAAGCCCCCCTTTTGATTTATCTTTATTAAATGACCACTTCTTCTTGGTCTGGAAACCACCCGATTTAAATTTGGATCTTTTCTCAAAGGAACGAAAAGGTTTCTTGCCCCATGGTTTACTTTTCCTTGCCAGAAACCGCTTACTCTTTTTTGAGGAACATGCCAAAACTTCCTCTAAAGTGGAACCACCCAAGAGTTTCTTTTTAAAGTGAAAACTACAAAATGTATTCTTGGAAGTTAAATCCCCCTCCCAAGATTTCAGCCAGATAGCACGTCTACTGGAATAAGATCAGATATTCTGGCTACAGACATAACCGAGTCAGCTAGGAATGCCACGGACTTAGCCACCAGGGCAAGGGATTCCCTTTTCTCCTCCAGTGGAGTATCAGAGGAGAGTAAGCCATCCAATCTTTGAATCCATACGTCCAGATTTCTAGCCACACAAGTGGAAGCTAGGGCTGGACCTAGGCAGAAGGCAGAAGCATCCCTGGCTTTATACAGCAGTGCATCTGCATTCCTGTCCATTTGGTCTTTCAGTACACCTGAATCCTCAAAATGAGATCAGAATTTTTAGATACCTGGGATAGAGGTGTATCTAATCTAGGACACTTAAAAAATACATCCCCCACTTCAGATTGAAAGGGGAAACCTCTCTTATGACCCTTTGATTGGAACAATCTTCTTTCAGGTACTTTCCATTCTGAAAGGATTATGTCCTTTAAGGGCTAATGGACTGGAAAGGTCCAAACTTTACGAGCCTGCAGACCCCTGTACATTTTATCCTGCACTGACTGGACCAAAAAGATATTTTTTAGGTGAGCTAACAGTTTCCTCAACCTCTGAAACAGAATCCTCATCAGAAGTAGAAGCTCAATTCTCTCCTTCCTCTAGATCAGATACATCCCTAGAACTAACGGTCTCTAATTCTAGGGGAGGTAGGGATCTAGCCGAAACTGTGGCTAAAGGCTCCTGAACTACCATGGCGGACTTTGTGGTAGAAGGGCCGAGGCCAGCCAGCCTATTACTAAGGACTAAAAGGAGTAAACTATCTCCTTCAAGACATACATTTCTTTATAGAGGCAGCCGACTCTGAACCTGCTACTGAGGAAATACATTTGTCACAAAATAGTTTTTTAGAACTATCAAGAAGCCTAAGGGCTCTTTCACACGGGCGGTCCGATCAGATCCCCGTCAGTTTTTTAGGCGGATCTGATCGGATGCCCCATTCAGCCCTATGGAGCAGCGGATGTCAGCGGTGACATGTCCGCTGACACCCGCTGCCATCCGCATCCGATCCTGTCCGTTAAATCCGGACGGATGGAAACCCTATTTTCCATCCGTCCTGGGGATCGGATGAGAGCGGACAGGCGGTCCGCTCTCATCCGATTCCCCATAGAGAGTAGCGGGGGGCTGTGACACCTCCCTCTCCGCACTGCAAGCGGAGACGGAGCTGTCATCCGCCGGCTCAGCGGGGATCGCGGATCGATCCCCGCTGAGCAGCACGGATCCGCCTACGGAGGCGGACCGTGTGAAAAGGGCCTAAACCTACAATTCCCACACTTCTCCTTAAATGTTTTGTCGATAATGAAAAAAAAAAAGCAACACAAAGAGCAAAAAGAATAACTTTTCCTGATTGTAATTTAATCCCCGATACTGAAGAAAGGAAAACGTTGCTCCAGGTGTATAGTGTGTAGTAATTGCCAGGAGATGGGATATCCCATAGAGTGCTGGCCACGGCCCGCCTCCGTGGGAACACTTTTTTCTACAAGTAATTTAATCCCCACACTGGCCCTAATGGTCCTCTCAGAAAGGCAAATACCTTTAGAACAGTTTTGGAGGAAGAGGCTGCCGCTGGATCAATCTGAGTGGGTGCTTTATCCACAGGAATATCCTCTGTAAGAATCTGCTTCATTGCTGGTAAGAGAAACCCCCGGTGTACACTGCTGGTTTAGGTCCTCGCCCACCAGGACGGTCCTCCACTGCCTGAGCTATTCAGACTCTCTGCAGCCAAAAAAATCAGCCACCATACCCGCTGGCTATTGGGGTGATAAGAATTTCCGTGCCTGGAAGTGTGCACCACTACTTCCGGTTCCATGCCATCTTGCTGCGTAACTGGAATTGCATCATCAGATGCCATTTTGGTACACCCGAGGGGAAGGAAGCATGCAGAGATGCCCATACATGATCCTCTCCCCACTTATATCTAGCGAGACATACCTCAGAGCCTGGGAGCCGATAAGTGATAAGGCAAGTACCACTATAAGGGAAAACCCTGTGAGTAATAGGAGATTCACAGTAGACAAGCCACAACTAGTCTAATACCTGTAACCTAAAGAGGGTGGGGTCCGCCAACCTCAGTAACCAGACCCAAGAAAACAACAAACGTTAAAGTGTGTGTGTACTCCTGGAGGTCTGGAAACACAAAAAAACTGAGGGTCAGAGGAAGGAAAGAGCTTTTTAAATTGTGTCTGATTTGTGTTTCTTGTAGAAGGTGGAGCCAAATCATCTCTCTAAAGCAGGGTACTGTAACGCTCCTGCGTTTTCTGAAACAAGATGGATTTGCAGCTGCAGAAAAACTCCACTCAGCAGTCATGTAGAGATACGTTGAAATACCAATTCCAACTCCCAAGACTCATCACTGTGGTCTGTCTGATTCAGCATACAAATATACACACTCAATAAGATGTTCCTGGAGTGATAGATGTATATAGCAGTATAGTGGTGATGAGCTGAAGAGACAGGTATGAACAGTGACAATAGGTGAACAGCACTTGAGAGAAATGTTCATGAGAGTATAGATGGTAACAGGTAGGATGCAGATAGGTTAGCAATCATGTATGGTAGTAGGTGGTAGGATAGCAGATGACATACAGGAGAGACTAACCCAGTGCAAGGATAGATGTTAGTAGGCTCAAGAGCTAGCAATCTAAATAATAGTGCAGATGATAGTAACAGTCCTTAATATGCAGAGCTAGATAGTGTAAGCTTAGTAGGAAGGTTATGGAGGATTCCCCTGCGGGGTACTTATCACTAATAGCAAGCAGTAGTAGAGAGGTTCGGTATGAGCGAGTGATCCGGTAGCGGGATACAGGGATCAGTAGCAAGGTTCCGACAGCGAGGTACGCTTGTAAGCATATGAGCTTAAAGGCAGGTTGAACAAACATGTGAGTGAGAACGCCGGCGGTTGAAATAGCCGCTCTGCGGCGCTCAGTGATGACAGCATCGGTCTTAAAGGTGTATGCGCACCTACCAGAAGAGAATGGTGGGACGCATACACTGAATTGGAAAGTGGAATAAGGGTACCAGAGGTACCAGAACATTACAGGTACACACTAGTAGAAAATCTGCCGAAAATTCCTGCCCGATGTGAAATCGTCCGATTTTCGCCTAGTGTGTACACAACTTTAAGCAGCCGATCCCGACATTTTCAACGAAAAAAAACGGAGGGACAAACACCAAAATTTTTTTTGGCCGTCTTCAGCACGACCAATTTTCGTTTAATGTGTACACAGTACGTCCGGGAAAAATCGGCTACGAAAGACCACGCATGATCGGAAGTTACTGACGGCCCGGAAGTTTATCAGAAAAAAAACAACTAAAATGGATAATTCGTATCTATCTTCGTTGTACTTGACTTTGTATGTGTATAGCAATTCATAGTTATATTACATGTTTATTCAGTCAGTATTCTATACAGCAATGTATATATGTCAGCATAGAGAAAACTACAGTGTTGTGAAGAATTTACATATCCATTGTCTTTGCATGTGTATTGCCAATTCATTAGCTTCGATACATATGTATTCAGTCTACAGGGGGTATGTATATTCTATACACTAATGTTGTTACATGATATTATATTACCATGTATGTGTGTTGGATAAATAAAAACACAACTATTAATATATGAAATAAGTATTTTTTTATTTAAACAAAATCAACAAAACATTGAACACTACCCATCTCAACAGGAAATGGAAATATATAAATTCATATAATAACAGAACACAAATAATTAAAAAAGTGCAAATGCAAAGTAGCAAACCCCCCCCCCCCCCCCCAATTTTAAAATGTAACTAAAATCATAAATTTGTGTATCGGTAATCCTGGGGCCATGGTCAGTTATTATGTCCATCTGGTCCAGGATAACGCCAATGTGATGTTGGCAGAGGTGAGGCTGGAGTTGGAGTAGGAGCCATGTACTCAGACACACAAGTGTTGTTGGTAATATCACCTCTTACACCTTTGTTGAGAACGTTCAATAAAAGGCACTCCGCCATTTGTCTTTGCTCCTCAGACATGCTACGCAGTTTATTGGCAGTCAGTAAACCAAACGCATCTGCAGCGCCATATTTTTTGTTTAGAGCTGCAGACGCCTGACTCAAAACTGATGTTGTAACATCCTCAATATTTTTACGTTTCCTCTTTGCTGCAGGCAAGCGAGATGTGGGCATGACAGTATCGCTGTCCTAGAGATGATAATGAGAAAAAACATATAAACATCTTTTGTCATTTAACTAATGTCATTAGAAATTTCACATTGAGAAAAAAAAAAAAAAAAAAAAAACTTACCGCTGTCCCTGAGAACTCCTGGGTCAATGACTGGTCACGGTTCAGCAGCCACCTCTTGCACCATGCTCTCCTCCTCTTCATCTTCCCTTTCTGCTGCCTTTGGATAGCCAGGACTCCAAGACCAACTATAGCAAGGGTCTCGGATGTTTCGATCTCCATCTTCCAAGATCGTTGTATAACGAAAAAGGTGATAAATCTTGAAGATTCTGAAAAATCCGAGGCGCAGTTTCACGAATGATCCGAGAACAAAAGCCACGTCACATCCGGAAGAAGGAAGGCGTGGCCTCGGGGGTCACACGTATACGTACTTACATCACGCTCTATGAACAAAACGTCAACAAAAAAAACATAAATCGGACGAGAAATTTCGTGAACATTTATGCACTGTCAACTAAAAATGGTTGTGAACGCGAGCATGAGAGAGAAAAATCGGAGGATATTTCATCCGATTTTCGTCAAGTGTGTACGGCCCTTAAGTAGCTGTCCTGGAAGATGAACGGGGGAAAAAAGTAGAACATGCTACATTTTTCCTGCACTGGACTGTACTGGAACACTGTAAAACATATCAAAAATGCACTGAAACACTCATGTCATTTAAGGCTAAGAAAAAAGAGGGCAAGAAAAAATGCACTCAACTGCACTGGAACACTCATGTCCTAATTTAACCACTTCAGCTCTGGAAGGTTTTACACCCCCTTAATGACCAGGCTATTTTTTGCGATTCGACACTGCGTTATTTGAACTGACAATTGCGAGGTCGTGCGATGCTGTACCCAAATACAATTGATGTCCTTTTTACCCACAAATAGAGCTTTCTTTTGGTGGTATTTCATCACCTCTGCGGTTTTTAGATTTTGTGCTATAAACAAAAAAAGAGCGACAATTTTGAAAAAAAAAAACTCAATATTTTTTACTTTCTACTATAAAACATTCCCAAAAACAAAACATTTAAAAATCTAATTTTTTTATCAGTTCAGGCCAATTTGTATTCTGCTACATATTATTGGTAAAAACAAATCCCAAAAAGCTTATTTTAATTGGTTTGCCCAAAGGTTATAGCGTTTACAAACTACGGGATAGATTTTTGGACTTTTTATTTTTTTTTTAGTAATGGCGGCAATCAGCAATTTTTAGCGGGACTGCGACATTGCAGCGGACAGATTCGGACCCCTAACTGACATTTTTGACACTTTTTGGGGACCAGTGACACTAATACAGTAATCAGTACTAAATAATATGCACTGTTACTGTATAAATGACACTAGCAGGGAAGGGACTAACACTGGGGGGTGATCAAAGGGTTAAATGTATGCCTAATTGTGCTTACTGACTGTGGTGTGGGAGGGCTCTGTGACAGGCACAAAGAGACCGGTGTTTCAGCTACAGCAGTGGTCCTCAACTCCGGTCCTCGGGGGCCCACTAACAGGCCAGATTTTAAGTATTACCTTGGGGAGATGCAGATTAGAGTACTGCAATCACTGAGCAGCAAATGAGATCACCTGTAATATAATATAGTTAGCTTGCAAACCTGGCCTGTTAGTGGACCCCGAGGACCGGAGTTGAGGACCACTGAGCTACAGTGTCTGACAGAAGAGCCGCCTGCTTTGTTTACATAGGCAGGCGGCTCTCCTGTCAGTTTCTGTGAAGATCGGGGGTGGTCACTGGTGATCCTGCCCGCACCACCCGCGGTCTGGCTCCTGCTGTGTCTAATCACAACGGAAGTGCTGCTCCGGCGGCGCGCACATAATCACGTACATGTACGTGATTATGTGCAGCTGTGCCGCCCTGCTGCAGTAAATCTGCGTGAGGCGGTCAGCAAGTGGTTAAGGTTAAGAAAAAAGAGGGGAGGGGGGATGCATTGAACTGCACCAAAAACGCACTGGAACGCATCAAAAATGCATCCAAAACGTGCATGCAGACAAGCATCTGGAATGCTTCTGGATTGCGTTCCTTTGGTGTGAACTGGCCTGGAAGGAAAAAGGAGAAGAGGATGACAGAAAGCAAGATGGATAGGAAGCATCATGGAAACAATGAACATGAAGTTAAAGCGGAGTTCCAGCCTTTACTGTGTTTATTAAAAGTCAGCGCATACAAAAAGTGTAGCTGCTGATTTTTAATAAACACACACTCACCTGTCCCACAGTCCAGCAATGCGGCCGCCCAAAGCTTCGATCCTCTCCCTTTGGTCTCGGCGGCGCCGGCATCACTGGTGTGTGCACCTGGCTGTGACAGTTTGCGGCTTCACAGCCGGGTACGCGCTGCGCATGCGCGAGTTACGCTGCGCATGCGTGAGTTACGCTGTGCGTCTTGATTGGCCGGCAATCTTCTGGGACCTCTGACATGTCCCAGAAGATTGCAGGGAGGGAGGGGGAGAGGAGAACTTCCGCTCAGGGCGCTGCGGTGCTCCGAGCAGAAGTAAGAGCGGGTACCTGTCAAAACTAGGCACCCGCTCCCCCCCCCCAAAAAAAAATGACATGCCAAATGTGGCATGTCAGGGGGTTAGGACTACCTAAAGCGGAAGTTCCGCTTTTGGGTGGAACTTCGCTTTAAGCAAGCTCCGGGAGGCAGAAAAGCCTGGCATGTTATGGTCCATGAGGTCACGAAGAGTCGGACAGGACTACGTCTCAACAATACCATAGTAACATCTGACAAAAGGATCTAAAAACACTGAAGCAGCAGACTTTGTGAAAATGAATATTTGTGTCATTCCCAAAACGTTTGGCCACGGCTGTATATTTCTGCTCAAATCAGGTGATGAGCCTCAACTTTACCTCATATAGTAAAGAGAAAAGCAGCTCTCCTATATCCTCTCATATCATATCCTGCTCTAATACCGACTACCCCATTCCCAACCCCTTCTATAATGCTGTGCACCATTGCCATGTACAGTATCGGTATTTCCATGCACACACACTCACGTGTTCCTCTCTCTTCCTGTCAGTATGCAGTCCCCATGTACAGAGCCTTCTCTTCCGAGCTCCGCCCCCCTCCTGCTTGCCTCCCCGAGTGCTGGAACACCACGTGACCCCCCAGCACGCCGATCCCACGTGTCTGTGTTGTGTGTGCCTCTACGTGTTTCCGGCCAGCAGCGCGTGGAGCTTCCGGCCCGGTGTCTATTGTGTTGTTGCTGAGCAGGCTGCGGAGGGAGAGCTGTGTACGGGTTCGGTACGTTCACAGGGGATCGGCTATGGAAATATAATGTATACATATAATGCTCATGTCTGTGGATGCAGGGGGGAACTTGTATTGTGCGGAGGGATCTCATACTCCATCCTGAGCGGTCAGAGAGTGCATTGCAGCCACATGTGCTAAATAATGGCTTCCACTATAGTAGCGTAATACTATGCTTTACATGCATGCTGAACATCTGCAATCCATCCTAATAGAGATCATAAGAGATCTCTAAACTGGGGGAAGGAGAGGAGAAAAATGAATACTCGATATTGTGATTGTTGTCTTTTGGCTGAGATGTTCAGGAGCCAATCAGGCCTGTCCTGACACTTTTTTTGTTTACATTCAAAAAGCATCATTTTTTTTTTTTTTTTTTGCTAGAAAATTACTTAGAATCCCAAAACATCAAAAATGTTTTTTTAACCACCAGAAGATTTACCCCTCTTTATGACCAGGTCATATTTTTTGTTTGCGATACGACACTGTTACTTTAACTGAAAAGCTTTCTTTTGTTGGTATTTGATCACCTCTGCAGTTTTTTCTTTTTTTGCACTATAACCAACAAGACAGACCATTTTGGAAAAAAAAAACAATGTTTTCTACTTTCTGCTATAAAACCCATCCAAAAAAAAAAGAAAAATCCAATTTCTTCATCAATTAAGGCCAATATGTATTCTGCTACATATATATTTTTTTTAAATCCTAATAAGCAAATATTGTTGGATTTTTTTAGCAACTTATAGCATGACTGCAATATTTTGCGGTGGACAAATCGGACACTTTTTGGGATCCAGTGATTCTAATACAGTGATCATTGCTAAAAATATGCACTGTCACTGTACTAATGACACTGCCTGGGAAGGGGTTAACATCAGGGCCAATCAAAGGGTCAACTGTGTGCCTAGCTAGTGATTCAGTGTATCATGGGGGAGGTGCTTTTACTAATGGAAGGCATGGATGGATCCATGTCCCTGCTTTGCAGGAACACAGGATCAATGCCCTCCATACTGACAGAACGGCAATCTGCCTTGTTTACATACATAGGGAGGGAGACTCGTTCTGCCTGTGTAATGAACAATCGTCGGGTGCCGACCCGCTGTGCTTGTGCAGGAGAACAAGCCTCCAGTGGCACACATTCGCGCTCAATGCCTACAAATGCAGGACCGTGTATATATACATGATCCTGCGCAGCATGGCCGTCCTGTAGTACCGTCACTATACTAATGACACTGGCTGGAAAGGGGTTAACTGCATGCTTAGCTGTTGATTCAGTGTAGTGTGAGAGGTGCTTTTACTAATGAAAGGCATGGATATATGTCCCTTCTTTGCAGGAACACAGGATCAATGCCTTCCATACTGACAGAATGGCAATCTGCCTTGTTTACATAGGCTGACTCTTTGAAATACTGGTAGTCTTATATGGTTATGTTTTGCTGCTTGTTTAGAATAAATATAGAAGTTGGGTTGACATGTTTCCTTTGTATATGCAGGTAGAGCATTCAAGACGATCCGTGCTCTGTTCTGTGTGCGTCTGTTTTCTGTCACCACCAGAATGCCAAAACGAGGAAAGAAGGAGGATGCAAAGAGCGAAGCTGTGCAGGATGAGGGTAGGTACAATGATGGCCATGTACAACAGGACAGGGACTTTTTATCTTCAGTTTTCATCATATCCATGTATATCTTTCAGAACCTGAGAACAAGAAAGGGAAGAAGGGAGGAGGAAAGGAGGCAGAACCTGTTCCGGTGTATGAGGATGCTCCTGATAATTTGACTTCTGATGATGGCAAGAAGTACACATGGAAGATAAGCTCATGGAATGTTGATGGCATCAGAGCATGGGTCAAAAAAGAAGGTGTAAATGTGAGTATGTTTGTAGCTATTGTACATGGCAAGGTGAAAAATTAAAAAGCAGTCTCTCATATTTAACTTATCCATCCACAGCAAAAATGGTATTTAACTTGTATATCCTGCCATTCATGCCTTCGATTTTCATTCTCTTCAAGAGCTACACCAACTATAGGAAATTCATCCTAACATACTCCCAGTAATGTTGGATCCCTTGCTTGCTGTGGTTCCACCTTCTGGCTGCCTTTTTACTATTGTGTCCTGTAGTGATGTAGCAGCCAGTCGGTGAAACGACAGCATACAGCAGGGTGTCAGGCATCCAACACTCAGAATTGCCAGATATAGGATTCCTTGGCTGGTGTAGCTCCACAAGACTGCAAAGGTGCAAGGCATTGGCAACAGGGCAGGTAAGTATAATTCCTTTTTTCCTTTAAAGAGTCTTTTGTTTTTTGAGACAAAGCAATTAGAGGACATACACCCAACAGTTATAAATAAAAAGGCTATAAAAGTTACTGAAAACGGTCCCATTATGATAGATTGAATGCAGGGCAACAATCTTCCTACCACTCCTAGTGTTTTGCATTTTTGGCTTACTCAGCAAATTAAAATTTACACAGAAATCTTAGGCTCTCTGGTTTACTGTACAAGAAACTCCTCGATATAGAAGCTGACCCAGTCCTTGGAACGCTGACACACTTCTGATATAGACTAGCACAAACTGCAAGAGAAGGAAGACCCAGAGATACCTTGCCAGGGCTCTCCACTGCTCCTTTCTCTGTGACAACCTTTATGTAAATCTCCTGTGTTGGCTCATGTCAGAAGCTAGGAGAAGCAGTGATGTTACTCCCTCAGCCATGTGACAGTGCTTGGATCTTTCAATTGTCTGCTAGACCGCAGTACTGTCACTTGTCCCCCCATACGCAAAATATCAGATATCGTCACTAGATGCAACACAGCAGGACTTGCAAAGATGTTGACTCATTTTGCCCTGAATGAGCATAGTGACTGTATTCTTTAACATTAGTGAAATTGGTGTTAAACATGGAACAATGGACAGTGTTCAAATGTTTTTCAATGTAGCATTTCCATTATGTATTTCCTAAAACAGAGTAAAACGTTTTTCTCTTTTCTTATTCTAGTGGGTACGTGAGGAGGATCCTGATGTCCTGTGTCTGCAGGAGACAAAGTGTGCAGAAAAAGCCCTTCCAGCAGACATTAAAGACATGCCTGAGTACCCTCACAAGTACTGGGCTTGTTCTGATGAAAAGGAGGGCTATAGTGGAGTGGCA
The DNA here is from genome assembly GCF_965119305.1 of Pelophylax lessonae. Taxonomy (NCBI): domain Eukaryota; kingdom Metazoa; phylum Chordata; class Amphibia; order Anura; family Ranidae; genus Pelophylax; species Pelophylax lessonae. The sequence continues at coordinate 316,505,396 of NC_138768.1, read as the reverse complement.
ATGCTGTGCAAGAAGAAACCTCTAAATGTCTCCAATGGAATTGGTATGTTAAAGATCTACATTTTTTTTACAGTGGAATTAATATGTAATGTGTGGTTTTAAAAAAAGTTTTAAGAGAAACTTCAATGGCTTCAATGTGTGTAAAGTTTATAACTGGTTTTGAAACCATGTGTAATACAGAAATCACACCATTAAACTGGAGTCAGGGAGATTTTTTTTTATTTTTTTTATTATTTCTTCATAAGAGGGCACAGCAAAAGGTGTGCGTGCGCTGGTTTGAACATAGCATGGAGAAGGAGAGATCAATGATCAACACAAACTACCAATTGTGTTGGTAACACAAAATAAAAAAAACTTAAAACTGCTTTTGCCAGAACAATAAATAAAGCAAAAAGCAGCTAGCACAATATTGGATACACAATAAATACCGAAAATGGCACTAAGACACCTAATGCAATAATTGAGCGATACACAATTCAAATGAGGGTAAACATATAGAGTGAATAGTAAATGAATCATGAACAGAATAATCCTCATGCAACAAAAAGTCTGTGCGTTAATCAAAAACTCCTTAAGGCTTGGTTCACACTGCCGCAACCTGAAAGTCACGTGACATTGCCAGGCGACCTTGATAGCAAATTTAGGGAATGCCTGGGTAATCTTCCTGTAACGTCGGATCCAAATCGCATCAATTAAGTCTATGAGCACAAGTTGGATAGAAGTCACCTTGAAGTAGTACAGGAACCTTTTTCTAAAGCCGGAGCAACTTCAGTAGTGCTAATAAAGACAGTTCTCATTGACATGGTATTTCACATGTCATACGACTTGGGTTCTCACAGGTCTGATCCCAAGTCGCGGCAGTGTAAACCGAGCCAAAAGGCAAGTTAGTATAACAATCGTGCACCAAGGTCTGTGTAGTAATCAAAAAGGTTAAAAAAAGCATGCTGCCTTTAACCGCTTCCCGACCGCCAACCACACATTTACTGCAGCAGGGCGGTCCGGCTGCACTAAACTATGTACCTGTACATCACATCTTCTTCCTGGTCTGAGGGGGCACACAGCCGGCGACCCGCTCCTGCTGTGATTGGACACAGCAGGAGGCAATCAGTGGGTCCGTCGGAGGCACCGATCTTACCTGAGAGAGGCAGAATGGCATATCACCATTCTGCTAAACAGGAACACAGATACCCGTCTTCCCCCAGTCAGACCATCCCCCACACAGTTGGCATGCACCCCCTAGGGACACATTTAACCCTTTGATCGCCCCATGATGTTAACCCCTTCCCTGCCAGTGTCATTAGTACAGTAACTGCATATTTTTAGCACTGATCACTGTAATAATGTCACTGGTCCCCAAAAAAAAGTGTCAGATTTTTTCACCGCAATGTCGCAGTCCCGCCTAAAATTGCTGATCGCCGCCATTACTAGTAAAATAAAAACATCCCATAGTTTGTAGATGCTATAACATTTGCGCAAACCAATCAATATATCCTTATTGGGATTTTTCTTACCAAAAGTATGTAGCAGAAAACATATTTTACATTTTTTTTTTTTTTTTTTTTTATTGGATAGGTTTTATAGCGGAAAGTAAAAAATATATATATTTTCTTTTTTATAGCGCAAAAAATAAAAACTGCAGTGGTGATCAAATACCACCAAAAAATGCTGTATTTGTGGGAAATAAGGACATCAATTTTATTTGGGTACAGCGTCGTATGACCACGCAGTTGTCAGTTAAAATAATGCAGTGCTGTATTGCAAAAAATGGTCTGGTCATTAAGGGAATAAAACCTTCCTTTGCTGAAGTGGTTAACAATCAGAATGATTGTAACACAGAAGCTAAGGCTGGCACTACGCTTTTTAAAACTTTTTTTTTTTTTTTTTAATTTCACCTTGCAGGTTAAACCAAAAAAATCTAACTGTTTCGTGCATCCACACTATGCAGCACTGATGTCCTAATCTTCAATGCGGATGTTGTATTCTGACAGCTGGTGCCTGTCAGAATACCAGAATAGTGGCTGCATCTTATTGTATGCAGCCACTGTTAACCCAACAGTTTCCCATCTGGCCCTGTTTATATTTTTATTTCAATCAAAGACTGTCAGGCAGGAGGGTAATGGCAGTGCGAATTCCATCCAGTTCACCAGGAACTGGCCAAAATGTGATCAGAGTATAGCTAACGTAAAGGATAAGTTTGCCTTTGAGAAAATGTTCCAACCCTCTAGGCCGATCCCTGCACTTCGTATGACAGCAGGCTGGGGACCTTCTCCCTGTACCTGCTGTCACTATTTTAAAGGAGCTCCGCCCACATGGCCACATCATTGATTCACTGATGATTATTATACAGGATTTATACAGATATACAGATCCCTGTGAATCATTGAGCTACAAGAACCGATAGGCTTTGCTGCTGACAGCTTGTAGTTTCTCGAACTACCACAGTGCTGTTGAGCGCTCGGGTAATTCATTGAGTTTTACTGTCAATGTGAAACTGCCTGCCCATACGATGTTTGGGGCAGACAGCTTACACTGACAGTTTGCAGGAGTCCTGCATGGCACCCTCGATCTGCTGATTGCTGGCGCAATGCTTTCCGTTAAAATAGTAAATACATTTTATTTTTACCTGCAAAAAAAATGTGCAATTATAATTTTTGTTAAAAAAGTGAACTTATCCTTTAAGAATAGACAGGTAAATGTGAGAAGGAGCTTGGATTTATTTTTTTAACTGTTTTCTAGAAACGGAAACACAAAATAATTGTAAACAATATTTAATTTTGATCCAAAAAAAAAAAAATAAGAGAAGTATTAAGATTTTTTTTGTGTGTGTAAAAATAGGCATATTGGTTTAGGTTATTACAGCTCTTAACTTTTGCTTGTTTTTTTTTCTGCTTTGTTTCATTAGGAATTGAAGAGCATGATAAGGAGGGCCGTGTAATTACTGCTGAGTTTGAATCCTTTTACTTGGTCGCTGCTTATGTTCCCAATGCCAGTCGCGGCCTGGTACGTCTAGATTACCGTCAACGCTGGGATGTAGACTTTCGTGCTTACTTGAAAGGATTAGACAGCAAAAAGCCACTTATTTTGTGTGGCGACTTAAATGTTGCTCATCAGGAGATTGATCTAAAAAATCCCAAAACTAACAAGAAGACCCCTGGTTTCACCCCACAGGAACGGGAGGGATTTAGTTCTCTGTTGGCTGAAGGCTTCCTGGACAGCTTCCGTGAGCTGTATCCCGACAAGCCGTATGCCTACACCTTCTGGACCTACATGATGAATGCTCGAGCCAAGAATGTTGGCTGGAGATTGGATTATTTTGTCCTGTCAAAAGCCTTGCGGCCAGCCTTGTGTGATAGTAAGATCAGGAGCAAAGCTTTAGGCAGTGACCACTGTCCTATAACCCTTTATATTGCTATATAAGGGAAATAAGTGGTTACTACCTAAATTCAGTATATGGGCATTTATCTAGTTCTGTGCCCACTTAATTTTGACGTAACATGGCCCTTGCACAAGATAAATGTCCAGTATACTGGGTATAGAAATTTAGTTGCTCAGTTAAACTTGTGCTCTATGAATAAGTGTTTCTTCTATATACAACCAACCTAAAGCATGAAGAAAAGTCTTTTGTTGACTAGCAGGGACCCATTCAAATATAGCAATCTGGATCTTGTTCCTTTTTTTTCCCCCATTTAGTCCTTCCAGGCCAGTTCTTTTCTTCATATGGTCATGGAAGTGAGTGTCCTAGCCCCTGAAGACGCCAAACTTGATGTTGCCTTCTCTTCATGCAACTCCCAAATTGGGCTACATCATACGCTTGTTCCATTATAGTAGAGTCAGCAGTGAGCTTGAAACGTTCATTACCTTCCAGCCATAGGGATTACAGGATCTGTTTTGTTCTAGGAAGCCTGTACCCAAACCAATAAGAGGGCTGCCATTGCTGAACACCTTCAGTAAATGCTAGCTGCCTGGCTGTCTCCAGCCTCATCATTTATAGTCCCTGACCTGAAACCAACATACAGATGAAAAAGTTACCTGTATAATAGCCAGGCAACTGGCATTTTCAAAAGAAGTCAAGTGTTACAGCCTATCTTTTGTTTCATAGCAGATTTCCTTTATTTAGGTCAAAATGCTTTTTAAAGTGAGTATTGCAGCAGCTTAAACTAAACCAGCTGTATGACGTGCTTATGGGGTTTTAATGCTGTATTTGGCACTTGAAAGCTATACTATTCGTGTATATGAAACCATAGAGACTGGTTTGAGATTAAAAAAGAGTTTTTGATTTCCCGTGGTGTTTCAGGATACTCTGTTCCAATGCGTTCTTGTTACTGTAGCCTTTTCCCAGCTTTGTAGTTTTTTTTTTTTACATGCACTGGATACCTGAATAGCCTACGTTGTTCCTACTTTGTCCCTGCTGTTTCTGAATAAGTTTGATAGTTAGTGCCCAAACTGTTTTATATCACTAAGAAAATAGTTGGGATGGAGAAATTTTACTTCATTCAACTTTCACACTAAGTTATCTTATGTTAGAATTTTTAACAAAGGAATTTAATTCTATTAATGTTTTTGTCCTCTTTGTTGAAACGTACATTTGACTGGTCAGATAATTAGCAGAAAATGATAGTGGAGCTTTGTTAACTCGTATAGACGGATCAAATGTTCTGAATACACTATAACCTGGGTGCTATGAGTCACTGAATAACATTGTTTACAAATGTGTCCCTACTGCTGATTATATATTGATAAAGACTGTAATTCAATGATAAAAATGGCATTTGCTTTAATCCCAAGGCTTCTTTCACACGGCCGCTCCGCTGCTTTTCTCCACAGCGGGACTTTTTTTTTTTTTTCACGGGAGTTTTTTTTCACGGAGCGGATGACATCTGTGTCCGCTCCGTGTGTCCGCATATCATCCCATCCGTTTGCGGATGATATGCGGACATAATGTAAGTCTATGGCATTGCGGATGTCAGCGGATGACACATTTTGCTTCCTTTCCGTTTTTTGAACAGATGAAAAAATAGGGTTCTGTTCCATTCGTAAAAACGGAACAGAACTGAAAGGAAGAAAATCGGATGTCAGTGGATGGTATTCCGCTGACATCCGCAGTGCCATTGACTTACATTATGTCCACAAATCATCCGTAAAAAAATAGGATGATTTGCGGACAAGCGGAGCGGCCGTGTGAAAGAGCCCTAAGCCAGGTCTTTAGTTGTGCTGGGCTTCCAGATGGCAGTAAAGACTCATTGGAGGATCAAATGTTATCTCAATTGTGGGTGAACTGCCCTGTGTCTCAAGGTATACGTTTGTTTTCTCTGCATCCGCCTAAAGAGACTTATGAGAAGAGCTGTATATTTTCCTGTTGTGAACAAAATAAATGGGAATGACTTATGGATTTCTCATGATGGTGGCCTGGTTTATTAGCTGCTTGTTGTCTCCTGAAACACTTATTTTCCAGTGTGATTGGCCACATTAGGTGCACAGTATAGGGTTGCATGCATACAGGTGTATTAAAATATTCCCATCTACACTGGATATTTTTTTTGCCAGAAGATGCCCAAAATATCCATTGTAAGGCTTCTTGTACACAGGTGCCTAAGCTGGTTCAATGTAAACGCCTTCCCGCCTAGGCAGTCCAGGTGCTACCTACAGACTCCTATAGACATTAATGACTGTACTTCAGGTAGGGGGTAAAAGCTCATAAAAAAAGTAAATATTTTATGTGTTCATTTATTCTTGCCACTAGAATACATTTATGTGCATATTTACATGCATTTCTGCATACGCTATGACTGTAAGTTCCCTTCCAAGTGCAGGGTCGGGGCATTTTTTATGCCCGTGAATACTGCTCTAAAATACTAATCTAAGCTCACCATGTGTATCGACACATTGGCTAAAATGGAACTCTGTTAGAGGCATAAAAAAATGGAAAATTTCCCTAATGGTGGCCTTCCTGCCCATGTGCATAAGGCCTAGTACACATTTGACTACAACTAAGTAGTGCATGCTGTCATTGGAGGGAGCATTTACAAGAGAGAAGGAAACAGCACATTTGCCCAGCTGTTGGAAATAACAAAAATCTGGTGGGTAAATTTTACCAGTATTTTGGTGTAATTTCTAATCCTTGAAGCTGACTATTCATGCAATCTAAATAGTGTGAAATACTTCTTTTTTTTCCATCATTCTCTATGCTCTACACAGCCATGTTTGCAGATTTTAACATTTCAGGCAAGTTAGCTGAATTTATGATTTAACATCTGACTTTGTTCTTTAGTTTACAATTTTCAATATAAAGCGATACATTTGGTTGAAATGTAAATTTAAATGTTTTTTTGCTTTCGTTTTACCCTGTAGAATATATAATTGTTTAAAGATACACCTGTAGTAAAAGGGGCACTGTGAATAAAATGAGTTTTTATACTGTATGCTTTTAAATGCTGTAGTATCTACTAACATAATAAAATTGAAAATTTTTTTTCTTTTATTGGTTTGGACTCTGTGAACATATTGAGTGCATTGCTATTCAAGGCAAGCTTCAGACAAGTGGCTAAATATTAATTTGAAATACCATTCTGAGAACTGTTTAACCTGCCAATGGCTTTACGGTTTGTGAGCCAGGTACACCTGCCAGACCTCGCATCCAGATCATTGACCAACACTCAAGCAGCTCAATTTGCTTTTCCAGAAGTACTAGTATATCTACTCGCTGCTTTTTAAGAAAGGCAAACGCTGCAGAGAGTTTGAGTTTATCCCGAAGGCCCCTGACATTCCAGGTCATCAATTTCAAGGTGGCCATCTAACCGAACATAGGGGTCCTGACTGTAACAGCTCCAGGGTCTCAGACTTCACCACATAGCATACCTGCCCTGCAAACTACATCCTCCACAACCGCAGTGGAAGTAACATAGGTAGTCGTACTGCACCATCTTGGCACACATACAAAAGAGAAACACAAAGTAAAAATGTATGAAACATAGTATTAAGAGCACTTCGTAAAAAACAGTAACCCCCACCCCGCCCTGCACCAACCCAAACATGTGCGGACATGAAGTCCCAAAAAACCACAAACAAAGGTCCCCAGGAAACATTGAGGCATAGAAATATGGAGGACTTGAGCATACAAAACCCCGAGTAACACCACAGTGATGCGAGTTCCATGGAGGCGAATATCAAGCCTCATGCATAAAGGATATATAAAAAAGAAGAAAAATAAATCCTTGGGGACCAGGCTGAGCGGGTGCAGGGGGTGGAAAATCGATGGGAGGCAGATCGGGCTGTGGACGCAACCCCAGTAGTAGAGTGGGCAACGGTGGATCCGGTACCCTTCGCCGGGTTAGAAGCAGGTTAAGTCTCCTTACTGATGTGGTTAGTGTGTCATGGTAGGTGCGGCCATCCAGGCCAGGAAGTGAAGCATCCCCCCCTCTTTACCCCGTGTGGTAGTCCCTCATACAGGTCACCTGTCCGGATTTCTGTGCACAGGGGGCGGGGGGATGGAAGGAGGAACACCAAGAAAGGGCAGCCAGCAGCATAAGGCAGTGGTGGAAGGGACGACAAATAAGGGTGTGGGAGTAAACAAAAGCAGCAATGGGGGAAAAAGGTGGCCACGACCTCTATCCATGGGTGTCAAGGTGTTCCTACCAGGAGATGACTGCCTCAGGGTTGTCAAAAAGTAGACATGGTCCTCACCTTCCACCCGGAGAACAGGATACATCATGGCGTATTTGATGTGCTTGACCCGAAGCCTCCGTTTAGCCTCCATGAAGCCCTTGCGCCGTTTTTGTACCTCCGCCGAGAAGTCCGGGAACACCGCCACTCTCCCATTGCCAAGCGGGATATTCCCCTTCACTCTAGCCAGACGAAGGATGGTGTCTCTGTCGCGATAATTGAGGAATTTCGCTATAAACGTGTGCGCGGCGGGGCTCCCTGAGGCGGCGGGCGACCTGACAGTCGGTGTGCTCTTTCCACTACGAATGTTGGTGACAGCTACTCCCTGCCATAAGTCTGGATGAGGAGCTGTTCCAGATAATTAGAGGGGTCCGAGCCCTCCACTCCTGGTATCCTTATGAACCGCAGGTTACAGCAGCGCAGCCAGTTTTCTAGATCATCCTGCTTTTGTAGGATTTGTTGAACTTGCTGCTGGAGATTATCAGTGGAGTGTGGGGAGGGAATCCTCCACGCTGCTGATCCTGTTCTTAGCCTCGGTCACCCTGTCCCGCAGCTGTCTCATGTCCTGTCTGATCAGGGAGATGTCGACCTTCACCTCATCAATTTTGGTGGTTAGGGTTGCCTGGCATGCTGATAAAGCTTCCAGCACTGCTGCAGTGTCTGCGCCCGCTGCCGCTCCGGCATCTGGAGGTTGCTCGGCACAATCTTGGGAGGAGGCCTCTCTGTCCTGGCGGCGGAATTTATCTAGTTTGGCGGCCGCCATGGATGTTTTTTCCGGCGGGGACATAGGATAGGCTCCGGAGCGTCCTGGCGAGCAGTGAGAAATCGCGGGGAGACAGGATGGGTGATGTAGGATAAGAATCCGGCGGAGCTCCAGCTACTCACATCCTATCTCATGCCGTGCCAGGCCACGCCCCCAGCACAATTTGCTTTTAACCACTTCCGCACTGCTCACTAGAGCTCAACTGCGGCAATTCAGTCACAGCGGGAGTCGGGCCAGGGGAGGAGCAGCGGCGATCACCGCTGCTCTTCCCCGATCGTCGGGGAATCGAGTGTGGAAATCTGCCCGCTTGTGTAAACAAAGCGGGCGGATCTCCTAAGTGACAGACAGTGACAGATTGCAGGGTTCAGCATAGCTGAACCTGCGATCTGTCACTGTCACCTCCCCCCACACATGTCAGTAAGCACCAGGCATACATTAACCCCTCCCTCTCCAATAAAATTAACCCCTTTCCTGCCAGTGTCATTTTTACAGTAACAGTGCATATGTATATCACTGATTACTGTAGTAATGTCACTGGTACCGTCAAAAATGTCAGTCAAGGGTCCGATCTGTCCGCCGCAATGTTGCAGTCCCACAAAAAAAAATTGTAGATCGCCGCCACTACTTGTTAAATAAAAAAAACACCAAAAAACGACAGAAATCTTTCCCTTAGTTAGTAAACGCAATAACTTTTGCACAAACCAATCAAAATATGCTTATTGCGATTTTTTTTTTTTTTTTTAACCAAAAATATGTAGCAGAAAACAAATTGGCCTAAAATGATAAAAAATTTAGATTTTTACTTTTTTTGGGGGGAATTTCATATAAAAAGTGAAAAATATTGTTATTTTTTCAAAATTGTCGCTCTTTTTTGGTTAATAGCGCAAAAAGTAAAAATCAAATACCACCAAAAGAAAGCTCTGTTTGTGGGAAAAAAAGGACGTAAATTTAGTTTGGGTACGGCGTGGCATGACCACGCAATTGTCAGTTAAAGTCACACAGTGCCGAATCGCAAAAAGTGGCCCAGACGTAAGACAGCAAAATCCTCCGGTGGTAAAGTGGTTAAACCCTGGCTCAGAACACAAACCCATCTTGCTGAACAGATACTAAAGTAGAAACGCATAGATGGGTCATTTCTTTGCTCACTGAGATCTACTTTTGTTTGCAGCCTGCTTGGTGCCCAGTGCTGGCCTTCTCTTACCAGTCTGAGCACGGCTTTTCTGGAAGTCACAGAAGAATAGTATCATAACAAATTCCATCTTCTGATAGGAGAGTCATTCAACTCATGCTTCCCCATGTTTTGAAGTACTCTCAGGATCTAAACTGAGTGGTTTAATGGTTTTTAAACATTAGATTTGGGCAGATTAGTTACCTGCAATGATGTAACGCTTGGAGGGTGCAAGCTTTTTCCTTTTCCCACTCCTCATTCAGTGAAAGCTTTATTCTTCATTCTCTTAGTGTGAGGATGGGAGGGAGGTCACTCGGCACCTCCTCCATGTAGAAAAGAAACTATTACTTTCAATAAAAACAAGGCGTTCCCTGATTGGTCAAGATGGAGAGGCAGAATAATGGCACGATCTACCCTCATCTAGTCAGAGAATGCCTTTTATTTTCTGAAATGAAGGCTGTGGCGTTATTTAATAAAACTGGAGCATGCAAAATCTGGTGCAGCTCTGCAGAGAAACCAATTGGCTTCCAGGTTTTATTGTGAAAGATTAATTGAACAAGCTAAAGTTAGATTGGCTACTATGCAATGCTACATCAGATTCTGAGTGCTCCAGTTTAGTAAATCTCCCCCTGTATGTTTTCTGAATAAAGGAAGTGCTGAGTGAGCGACCCCTTATCCTTGTTGAAAGAGACTGTAAGTTGCTGTAGCATGGTCAGAAGATCAAAGCTCTCACTTTATGTGGCATGGACTACAACTGAAAATGTTTGCACCCCCAACAGCCATCCATAAAGTACATTCCAATCATTACAGGTAACTAAATTGGCACCATCTAACTTTTAAAAATCAATTTTTCCTTGTGATCCACTAAAATTCATGCTTTTTAGACATTTTTGTGTATACAGGTGCAATTCAAAAAAATAGAAAATCATCAAAAAGTTAATTTATTTCAATTATTCAGTTCAAAAAGTGAAACTCCTATCTAGATTCATTACACAACAGATCATTTTTAAGGATTTCTTTTTTATTTTGATGATTCTGGCTTACAGCTAGTGAAAACACAAAATTTAGTATCTCAAAAAATTAGAATTTTACATAAGACCAATAAAAAAAAAAGGAAAATTATTACAGAATTGTTGGCTTACTGAAAAGTATGTCCATGTACAGTATAGTATGCACTCAATACTTGGTCGGGGCTTACTTCATGAATCATTGCATCAATGCGGTGTGGCATGGAGGCGATCAGCCTGTGGCACTGCTGAGGTGTTATGGAAGCCCAGGTTTCTTTAATAGCGGCCTTGAGCTTGTCTGCATTGTTGGGTCTGTCATCTTCCTCTTGACAATACCCCACAGATTCTCTATGGGGTTTAGGTCAAGCTAGTTTGCTGGCCAATCAAGCACAGTGATTCCATGATCATTAAGCCACGTATTTGTATTTTTGGTGTGGGCAGGTGCCAAATCCTGCTGGAAAATGAAATCAGCATCTCCATAAAGCTAGTCAGCAGGGGGAAGCATGACGTTCTCTAGAAATTCCTGCTAAAGGGCTGTGCTGACTTTGGACTTGATAAAACACTGTGGACCAACACCAGCAGATGAAATGTATCCTCAAATCATCACTGACTGTAGAAACTTCACACTGGACCTCATGCAACTTGGATTCTGTGCCTCTCCAGGCTCTGGGACCTTAACGTCCAAATTAAATGCAAAATTTACTTTCCCAAAAGAGGACTTTGGACCACTGAGCAACACCCCAGTCCTTTTTCTCCTTAGCCCTGGTAAGACCCTTCTGAAGTTGTCTCTGGTTCAGGAGTGGCTTGACACAAGAAATGTGACAGTTGTAGCCTATGTCCTGGATACGTCTCTGTGTGGTGGCTCTTGAAGCACTGTCACCAGTGGTAGTCCGCTCCCCCAAATTCCTAAATGGCCTTTGCTTTGCAGTCCTCTTAAAGCGGAGTTCCACCTAAAAAAAAAAAAATATACATAAAAATACCCCCCGGGACAGTCAGGGCTATTACATTCCACAATGGATAGCTGTCCCAAGTCGCACTTACCTGCAAGAAGAAATACTTACCTTTTAAAAATGTATTGTCCAGCGCTGCCATCTCAGGTGTGGGCAGCTTGAAGCCAGCGCAATCCTCTTCTGCGTCCTCTTTGGTCCCCTGATGCACTGCGCCTGCCCCGCCGTTACTTCCGGAGCTGCAGCGTCATCCCTGCACAGCTTCTGGGCATGCCCAGAAGCTGTTTAGCAAGGTATGACGCGCCTGCACCGTAACTGACGTCGGGGCCGGTGCAGGCGCATTGATTCCTGGGAGCGATGATGTTCATCTCCCAGGAATCATTGCAAGCCAGAAGTGACGACGGGCCGTGGCTGCAGAGGGAGAAAGAGGAAGTAAGGTGAGTATATTTTCTTCTAAAACAAGGTAAGTGAAAAAAAAAAAAAAATTGCGAGTATCCATTTGTTTTACAGGTGACCCGGGGCAAGAAGATGGACCAAAGTAAAATTTTAGGGTGGAACTCCACTTTAAGGCTGTGGTTATTCCTGTTGCTTGTGCTCCTTTTTCTACCACACTTTTTCCTTCCACTCAACTTTCCATCAATATGCTTGAAAACAGTGCTCTGTGAACAGCCAGCTTCTCTAGCAATGGCCTTTTTGGGTTTATTTACTAAAAGTTGAGTAGAGCGGCACAATTCTGGATAAAATGAGAATCACAATTTTTTTTGCCTAGAATAAAGATCCCGATTCTCGGCGTCACATAATCTTTTACATTATACAAAAAAATTGGGCTAACTTTACTGTTTTTTTTTTTTTAAATTCATTAAAGTATATTTTTTTCCCAAAAAATTGCGATTGAAAGACCACTGCGCAAATACAGTGTGGCAATCAGTATGGCTGAATTCGCATCACACAGACATCGCATGTGAGTTGCACAGCAGTGCCGTGCGAATCCCATGCAATGTCTGACATCACATATGTGTGATCCGACACTAAAAGAAAGAAATGCTTAAAATATATCGCTTTGTGTTTAATGCATTTACTGTGTATAATATGAGTTTGACTTTTTGAATTGGAAAAAAACAGCATTCTTGCTCATGATTGGATCGATGGCTGTTAACGGAGCTTCATCTCATTCTCTACACTCTAGGGAAAATTCCCTTGCACAGTGCAGCTTCCCCTGCAAAGCAAACCTTTTTATTTGCCTTTATCCACTTGCCGACCACCAGCAGCCCATATACTGTGGCAGGTCGGCTCTGTCCCACTAAACAACGTAACTGTACTTTGGTTCGCGGGACCACGAGTGAGAGCGCGAGCGCCCATTTACCACAGGGGGAGCCAATCAGTGGGTCCAGCGGCCGTGATTGCCAGTGGGCATCTGTGATCACTCTTCGGGGAGACAGAACAGTGGTCTGCCAATGTACACGTGGCAGACAACTGTTCTGTCAGTAATGAACACAGGGATCCTGTGTTCCTCCTATTTAGGAACACAGGTCTCTGTGTTCATTCAGTAAATACAACCCCCCCACAGTTAGAAAGCACCCCCTAGGGACACATTTAACCCTTTGATTGACTCTGGTGTTAACTCCTTCCCTGCCAGTGTCATTATATTACAGTAACAGTGCATATTTTTAGCACTGATTTCTGTAGTAATGTCACTGGTACCCCCCCCCCCCCCCAGAAGTGTCAAAAATGTCAGGTGTCCGATGATCTGTCCGCGCAATGTCGCAATCCTGCTAAAAATTGCTCCCCTGAAGAAACTGGCATCTGGTCTGGTCTGCTGCGTGCTGCTAGTTCTCAGGTAAGGTAAGACATTGACAAATGACAACAACACTCAGCCAGGCCTCACTGCCTCAGCCGCCCTCAGGCCTCAGCGACACCTGACAGACCCCACAGTGCCCTCTGCCCACCACAGGGCCTCCTGCCACCACAGCGCCTGCCCGCCTGCCACCACAAGGCCTGCCCGCCTGCCACCACAGGGCCTGCCCGCCTGCCACCACAGCGCCTGCCTGCCTGCCACCACAGTGCCTGCCCCTGCCTGCCACCCAGCACTACACAGGCCCAGCACCTTATAGGAGAGTAGCAGCCAGTGGCGGCTGGTGTGTTGGGGTGCAGGGGCGCCACCCCCCCTATCCATGCGTCCGGCCCCCTAATCTACATGTGGGGCGCCGGACACATGGGGTTCAATGGGTTTTTTTCTGAAGCACCTGATTAGAGCCAGAGGCTCTAATGGGCTTTAGAAAAGGGTGGGCCTGGGGCGCAGAGCACTGCGCCCTAGCCCACCCATTTGTGTGACAATTGTGTGAATATTCGCCATTGTCACACGGATCCTCCTCCTGGCCGAAAGGCAAATCCCATGCCACGCTGGTCACTCTGCATTTATGGGGGCACACTGATCACTCTGCATTTATTGGGGCCGGGCCAGTACCACATTAAAAAACAAAAAATTTATTTATGCCTAGCTACCTATGATATGACCAAATACATATGGCTACCTTAGACTCAGCTAGAAGCACACAATGTGCTGTGCAGCTGTGGCAGGCAGGCAGGGCACTGTGTTGGTGCTGAGGGTGACTGAGCTTGAACTGGAGGCCGAGGTCCAAGGTGCCACTTTCTCCCTTCAGGAGAAACTGATGCGATTTTTAGATTATGCGCTATAAACGAAAAAAAGAGCATCAATTTTGAAAAAAAACGGAGTATCTCACTTTCTGCTATATAATATTACACCAAGAGCGATACACAGATTAACTAAAAGTAGGGGGCCAGTCTGGCCCCCTACTTTTAGTTTATCTGTGTAGTGCTCTTGGTAAAATTATATAGCATAAAATGAGAAATACTACTTTTTTTTTTTATTTTTCAAAATTGACGCTGTTTTTTCATTAATAGCGCATAATCTAAAAATCGCATTGGTTTCTCCTGAAGGGAGAAAGTGGCACCTCGGCCTCAAGTTCAAGCTCAGTCACCCTCAGCAACAACACAGTGCCCTGCCTGCCTGCCACAGCTGCACAGCACATTGTGTGCTTCTAGGTGAGTCTAAGGTAGCCATATGTATTTGGTCATAGGTCGCTAGGCATACATACATTTTTTTTTTTTTTAATGTGGTACTGGCCCCCCTACTTTTAGTTTATCTGTGTAGCGCTCTAGGTAATATTATATAGCAAAAAGTGAGAAATACTACTGTTTTTTTTTCTTTTTTTTTCAAAATGTATGCTCTTTTTTCGTTTAAAGCGCATAATCAAAAAATCGCATCGGTTTTTCCTGAAGGGAGAAAGTGGCACCTCGGCCTCAAGTTCAAGGTCAGCCGCCCTCAGCGCCAACACAGTGCCCTGCCTGCCTGCCACAGCTGCACAGCACATTGTGTGCTTCTAGGTGAGTCTAAGGTAGCCATATGTATTTGGTCATAGGTCACTAGGCATACATACGTTTTTTTTATTTTTTTATGTGGTACTGGTAAAATGGTGCCTGCCTTTTTAGTGAATAGAAATCTCTCCCGGTTACAGTTACATTTCATCTTTCTCTTTCTTTCTCTCTCTCTCTCTCTCCTTGCTCTCCTTTCTCTCTCTCTCTCTCCTTTCTCTCTCTCTCTCCTTTCTCTCTCTCTCTCTCCTTTCTCTCTCTCTCTCTCTCTCTCTCTCTCTCTCTCTCTCTCCTTTCTCTCTCTCTCTCTCCTTTCTCTCTCTCTCTCTCCTTTCTCTCTCTCTCTCTCTCTCTCTCTCTCCTTTTTCTCTCTCTCTCCTTTCTCTCTCTCTCTCTCCTTTCTCTCTCTCTCTCTCCTTTCTCTCTCTCTCTCCTTTCTCTCTCTCTCCGTTCTCTCTCTCTCTCTCCCTCTCCTTTCTCTCTCTCTCTCTCTCTCCCTCTCCTTTCTCTCTCTCTCTCTCTCTCCTTTCTCTCTCTCTCCCTCTCCTTTCTCTCTCTCTCTCTCTCCTTTCTCTCTCTCTCTCTCTCTCTCCTTTCTCTCTCTCTCTCTCTCCTTTCTCTCTCTCTCTCTCTCTCTCTCTTTTTCTTTCTCTCTCTCTCTCACTTTTTCTTGACAATACCCCACAGGTTCTCTATGGTATTTAGGCCAGGCGAGTTTGCTGGCCAATCAAGCACAGTGATACCATGATCATTAAACCAGGTATTGTTAATTTTGGCAGTGTGGGCGGTGCCAAGTCCTGCTGGAAAATGAAATCAGCATCTCCATAAAGCTGGTCTGCAGAGGGAAGCATGAAGTGCTCTAGAATTTCCTAGTAGAGAGCTGCAATGACTTTGGACTTCAAACACAGTGGGTCAACACCAGCAGATGACACGGCTCCCCAAATAATCACAGAATGTGGAAACTTCACTGGACCACATGTAACTTTGATTCTGTGCCTCTCCACTCTTCCCCTAGATTCTGGGACCTTCATTTCCAAATGAAACGCAACATTTTCCACAGTCTTTGAGGATTTAGGGGAGCCATGTCATCTGCTGGTGTTGGCCCCACTGTGTTTTATCAAGTCCAAAGTCAGCGCAGCCCTCTAGCAGGAAATAGCTTTATGGAAATACTGATTTCATTTTCCAGCAGGACTTGGCAGCTGCTCACATTGCCAAAAGTACCAATACCTGGTCACATGATCATGGTATCACTGTGCTTGATTGGTCAGCAAACTCACCTGACCTAAACCCCATAGAGAACCTGGGGGGTATTGTCAAGAGGAAGATGAGAGACACCAGACCCAACAATGCAGATGAGCTGAAGGCCGCTATCAAAGCAACCTGGGCTTACATATTACCTCAGCAGTGCCACAGGCTGATCCCCTCCATGCCACGCCGCATTGATGCAGTAATTCATACAAAAGGAGCCCCAGCCATGTATTGAGTGCATACTATACTGTACATGGACATACTTTTCAGTAAGCCAACATTTCTGTATTAAAAATCCTTTTTTTTTTTAATTGGCTTTATGTAATCTAATTTTCTGAGATACTGAATTTGGGGTTTTCTCTAGCTGTACTGTAAGCTATAATTATTAAAATGTAAAGAAAGAAATGCTTGAGATATAATTTTGTGTGTAATGTGACAATATAAAATATGAGTTTCACATTTTGAATTGAATTACCGACATTACCTTTTTAATGATATTCTAATTTTATGAGAATCACCTGTAGATGCCCAATTAAACAGTGCATTGGGGTGGACTTGTAAGTTGAAGACATTCTGTAAGGATGTTATTTCACTGCAAGAACTGCTCAAGTTCAGTTAAAATGTAATGCTGACCATTTGTGGACCGCAGTCTTGAAGTCATTACACAGATTTTCAATGCGGTTTAAGTCTGGGCTCTGACTAGGCCGCCCAAGGACATTCACTTTTTTCTCCTTCAACCACTGTGTGGTCAATTTTGCTGTGTGCTGTGGCTCATTGCCATGTTGGAAGGTAAACTTTCTACCCATTGACAACGTTCTGGCAGAGGGCAGTATATTTTTCTCAAGAATTTGACAGAATTTCGCCTCATCTATTTTTCCTTCTACCCCGACAAGTGCTTGAATCTGGGCTGCATGATATTACCACCTTCATAACAGGCTATTTTCACCTCCATGGTTTACTATAGGAATATTGTTATTTGGATGGTGAGCTGTATTGGATTTCTGGCAGACATATTGTTTGGTAATGAGGCAAAATAATTACATTTCAGTTTAATCTGACCATAACACCTTTTTCTATGTGGCCTCAGAATCTTCAAGGTGTGTTTCGGCAAATCTCAGTAAATGTATGTGGCCTTTCTGGAGGAACAGATTTTTTCTTGAAATCCTCCCATAAAAGCCACATTATGGAGGATGTGTGATATTGTTGTTACATGCACACAATGACCACGTTTTGTTCATGTATATGGTTGTTGAAAGTGGCAGGTGGGGGTCCGTAGGAGGCAGGGAAGAGGGGGACAGAGTTGCACCATGGGCTCCTGGGTAGTACTTGCCCCCTGAGCTAAAAGTTGCCAGTCAGACCCTGCCGGGAGGTAGTAGTGGAGCCGGGTTAGGGAGGATGTCCCAGACAGTAGACAAGAGGACCAGCAGCCAGCCCCAGTACCTATTATTCAAGGTAAGTGAAGTCTTCTTGGGCTGGGCCTGGGCATCAAAGTGCTTTTAAGTAATACAATATTGTTTATTTTTACTATTGTTCAGTGAGACTCCAATGTAGTCACTCATGGGGCATGGAGGGACTCTTTCTCTCAGAGAAACTCCAAATGGTTAGATAGAGGGCCTCTGTTAGATAATCCCCCCTCCAGGTTCCATTGGATTCCATTGCAGTCTTTAATGGGGCCTGGTAGGGTCTCTTTCTAACAAAGACTTTAAAATGGACACAGAGATGACCTCTGTTTGAGAGATTCCCCCCCCCCCCCCAGGATCTATTAGACCCTATTGTAGTCTCTAAAAGGGCCTGGTGGGCCGGCTCTAACCGACTCTGTAATGGACATCAAGAGGGCCTCTGTTAGAGAGACCTCCCCCAGGTCCCATTAGACCCCATTGTAGTTGCCTAATGTATTCCACCCCTTGTCAGGTGTCATTGTAGTGATATAATGAATGTTATTCAATTTACCTGTCAGTGGTTTTAATGTTGTGGCTGATCACTGCACATTTGCTTTGCCTCTTAGATGGCTAGCAAAAAGCAAAAGTTATCAGGATATCAAAACCTGCAACGCCGGAAAAGAAAGGAAGAAGCCTTGAAAAAAATTACTTCTCCCATCACAAGCTTCTTACAGCCACAGGCTTCATTAAGCAGTGGTCAAGATTCCCTTGGTACAAATGCATCAATATCAAGCAAAGAGTTAGCATCCAGTCTCACAGACCTTTCACATGGTGAAGAAGGGGAAACAAATACAGAATTAGAAGAATCCGAATGTGGTGATGATCGGGTCCCAGTGGTTCCTGAGTGTAGCATTGAGCCAATAACAACTGGAGATGTAACTGCAGGCTGCATTGTTTCAGCAGCAGAGCATTTTGAAATTGAAGAAGATATATCTGATGTTTCCTCTGAGTCAGACACTGAGTCTGTTGTACCTATGGATGAAGAAACCGTAATGGAACTTGAAGAGCCATCAACATAATCAAGTGTAACCTCAAGTGATTCTGCTTTCTGGCTTGAAAAAATAGATGAGCAACACAGAATAAATTTGATAAATTGGTCCTGTACAAGAAAAGACTTGTACTTGTCCAAAAGATGATACCGGCAGGAGCTTTTCAATCTCTTATTACCAAAGAGTACTGGATAATGGAGAGAAGATACCAAGAAATTGGTTGATCTATTCTCTATCTAATAATTCAGTCCATTGCTTTGCTTGCAGGATATTTAACAGTGACAATATGGCTTTGGCTTCTAAACAAGGCTTTAATGATTGGCAATTTGGCAGCATCTGTCAAGACATTTAAGTTGACATGAAAAAAACACAATCCATGTCACAAATTATAAGAAGTGGATGGATCTTTCAAGAGCTCTGGAAAAGGAAACAACCATTGATCACATCAATCAAAAGATCATTAACCAAGAAGAGAAACGCTGGTATTCTGTCATACAGAGAATAATATACATTATTCAATATTTAGCAGGGCAAAATCTGGTGCTTTGTGGCTGTGATACCCATTTGTTTCAAAACAATAATGGTAACTTCCTGAAATTAGTTGAAATGATAGGGAAATTTGATCCCATCATATCTGAACACATTCACATAATTCAGTGCTCCATTTCACAGAATTCACAAATGCCACATTATCTCGGTTACAAGATTCAAAATGAGATAATTGCCATAGTTGGAACAAAAATCCGAGAAAAAATTATACAAAGCCTGAATGAGTCCAAATATTTCTCAATTATCCTGGATTGTACTCCTGATGTAAGCCACATAGAGCAGATCAGCATTGTTGTCCGATTTGTTGTTTTAAATCAAAGCAACAAAAAAATTGAAATTTGAGAACACTTCCTGGATTTTTGCCCAGTATACAATACAACATCGGAAGGACTAACATCCTTTTTACTGGCCTACCTAAAGGACAATCGGATTTCAATTGGAAATATGCGTGGCCAAGGCTATGACAATGGTGCCAATATGAAAGGAAAACATAATGGTTTGCAGCAAAAAATACTCACGATCAACCCAAGAGCCTTTTTTGTTCCATGCAGTGCACATACTCTCAACTTGGTTGTGAATGACGCTGCAAAGATTTCATACCTGACTGTATTTTTTTTTGGCATGGTTCAAGAACTTTATGTGTTCTTTGTCTCATCTACCCAACGATGGCAATTACTCCAGGAGCATGTTAAAAATCTAACTTTAAAACCACTCTCCAATACCAGATTGGAAAGTAGAGTCGCAGCAATTAGACCCTTGCGTTTTTTCCTACCTGAAGTATACGACGAACTGTATGACATCTCAGATGATGACAACAGGGATATTAACACCAAGCATCAGGCTCATTCCTTAGCAATGAAGATTAAATCATTCAAATTCATCTGTTCCGTTGTCATTTGGTATGAATTGTTATCAAAGGTGAATGTAATCAGCAAAATACTGCAGCAAACAACATTAAACCTATCTGGTTGTGTACAGGAACTTGAAAAGTTGATCAAACACTTGGTGGAATACAGGTCTGATGAAGGCTTTGAGAATGTGCTAGCTGATGCCAAAGAAATAGCTGAAAAGCTTGATTGTGAAGCGCAATTTCCCAATGTCTTTACAATTAGACCTCGACAGAGAAAGAGAATTTTTGACTATGAACAAGAAGATGAGTCTCTTGCAGACCCAACACAACATTTTGAAGTTCATTTTTTCTTTGCCATTTTGGACACATCCATCCAGTCCATAAATGAGAGATTCACATTACTTCAGAGCCATTGTGACACATTTGCGTTTTTATATCAAATACAAAAATCTGTAATGGACAGAGATGATATTTTGAAGTGTTGCATGGATCTGCAAAACAAGTTAACTGACAACCAACTATCCCACTCTGACATAAATGGATTAGATCTTTGTGATGAACTGTGTACCATTAGACCTTTTCTAACTCAGGAGATGACAGTCACCAACATCTTGGAGTATCTACTGGAGAATAACTTGACCAACACATTCCCAAACCTTTCCATTTCACTGAGAATCTTGTTGACACTGCCTGTAAGTGTAGCTGCTGGGGAACGTTCATTTTCAAAACTAAAGTTGATAAAAAATGATCTCCGTTCCACAATGTCCCAGGCAAGACTTACCAACTTATCCATAATATCCATCGAAAAATCTTTATGAGAAGATTTGGATATACATGATGTGATAAAAAAATTTGCAGTTTCCAAGGCTCGAAGAGTTCGTTTTGTTTGATTAAATAATACAAATTAAATGTACACACTGCATCCTTCCCTAGTGTCTCACAACTGGAAGAAAATATAACAAAAAATAGGAAAGTGAAGAGGAGTAGTAATTAACAAAAAAAAATACCACTCTGTTCAATAAAGCAGATACTTTATTTTTTACCATTTTCATACAGTGGATATGCAGAGATGCTTTAGCCGGGATGCTTCAGTCAAACACCTTTTTTTTTTTTTAACAGAAAAGTTTATTAGAAATTCAGTGCAACAATACAGAAGTGCAGCCAACAAGGTACATTATCCAAAACAAAAAGGAGATACTTGTAGCATAAAACAATAATCCGTGCGCAAATACAGGCAAGGTATACAATCAATACAGTCAACCCACAGCAGTAACCCGAGGAGATAGACACATACAATACAGGAGACACAACACTGTTTAAGTCTCAGATCCAGATACAGTCAGGGGCCCCGTGGGAGAAGGAGGCATGGGGTCAGGGGGCTAAGGGAGGGGACACCACCACCGTGCCCCACCTCCCCAGCCCCCCAGGGGAATTAGAACCAAAGCAACACCCAGGGGCATGAAGGGACACAGCAACACCCCTGCCACCAAGCCCCATCCCACCAGAACTAAGGGCGGACAGACCGCGTCCCCAGCCACTTGTCCCAGATCTTTCCAAACTTCTGTGGGCACTGACGGCCCATATAGGTCAGTTTATAAAGTGGAAGGGCCGAGTCCACCAACGCCCGCCAATGGGCGACCATCGGAGGAGCCGATCCCCTCCAATGTTGCAGTAGGTTTTTCCTGGCATAAAATGACAAGTAAAACAACAACAGTTTCATATATTTAGCCTGAGTTACCAAACCACCCAGCCCCAGAAGAAGTATCCTAGGGTCAAGGGGGACCTGAACCTCCACTCATCATGGCCACCACCTTTCTCCAGTACTCCTGAATCTCGGGACAGTCCCACACCACATGAAAGAAAGTTCCCACCGCCTGCTGACACTTATAACATAACTCCGAATGCGCAGGGTAGATCCGGGCCAGGCGCTGAGGAGTGTAATACGCCCTGTGCAAAAATTTAAGCTGGATAAACCTATCCCTAGCCGAGATCATCGTGGGCAAGTACTGCCTAATCCCCGTTTCCCAGTCCTCCTCAATAAGTGTAGGAACATCCTGACGCCAGCAGTCAAACAGGGAGGAATCTCCATCTGATTGGCCGCACGTAAGGCGGAGATAGACCGATGACAAGATCTTGTCAGCATTACGTGTGGTCAAGAATCGCTCTACCTGATTCGGAGCAACAGTGACCGCCCCCGGGAATTGCGCCTGCACCGCATGTCTCAACTGCAGGTACCGGAACAACATGCGGGACGGAAGGCCAAATTTCTCTCGCAGTTCTGGAAAGGAGAGCAACGTGCCCGTCGGCATGATATGTTGTATTTTTATCACCCCATGTCCTGCCCAGACACTAGGATCTGGGATAGACCTGAGGTGAGACAAGTTTGGGTTTCCCCACAAGGGAGTATAGGGCGAAATCGTCCCCCCCTCCCCCGCGGCCACCAGCATCTGTTCCCACACCCGTACCACCGTACACATCGACGGCGTCGCTTGAGCAGCCGCCCTCTTTCCCCTATAAACCAGGTTTGAGAGGGCCGCGTAGGAGCCCAAAATGGCAGCCTCGAGGGTGACAGCCGGATCAGAGCGAGGTTGGGCAAACCACCACCTCACCGTAACCAAAACTGCCGCCCAATAGTATTTCTTAAAGCAGGGCAACGCTAGACCCCCCGAGGAGAGAGGTAGCTGGAGCTTCCACCTAGCTATGTGGGGCACCGCCCCCGCCCAAATAAAGGAGGAGAGGACACTATCCAATCGGCGAAAAAATGACGCAGGGACAGGAACCGGGGTATTTCTAAAGATATAGAGGAACTTAGGGAGAAAAACCATCTTTATCAAATTCACGCGGCCCACCGGTGTCAAGGGTAGTGTCCGCCATACCTGACATTTGTTCACCAATTGTTGGAATACAGGTTCCAAATTATCCACAAGGTAACGCGATAGATCCGTGTGCACCGTGACCCCAAGGTATTTAAACTGGTCAACCCACTGCAATGGTATATCCGCCGGGGGAGGGGGAGTAGCAGCCGTGAGGGGCAGCACACTAGACTTAGACCAATTTATCCGAACCCCCGAGAACACCCCATGCCTATCAATAATGGACAAGGCCGCAGCAAGAGAGTCCGAGGTGTCATTCAGATAGAGAAGGGTATCATCTGCATACAATGAAATGCGTTCAAGTACCTGTCCCACCCGCAACCCTCCCACGTCATCCGTCATGCGAAATCTAATAGCTAGGGGTTCTATTGCGAGGGCGAAGAGACCGGGGGACAGCGGGCAGCCCTGCCGCGTACCCCTTCCCAGCCGAAACGGGGATGACAAAAGGCCATTAGTACGGATTCGGGCCACCGGGGCCGCATACAACAAGCGGATCCACGCAATAACCTGGGGCCCGAAGCCAAATCTAGACAATACCTGCCACAGATAGTCCCATTCCACAGAGTCGAAAGCTTTTTCTGCATCTAGCGATGCCACTGCACCCCGTGAACCATTCGACTCCGCACACGCTATGTTAGTATGTAAGCGGCGAACGTTGATGTCCGTACCCTTACCCGACATAAATCCAGTCTGATCCCTGTGGACTAAGCGGAGGATCACAGAGTTAAGGCGATTGGCCAGAACTTTAGTTAAGAGTTTAGCATCCACATTTAGCAGTGAGATGGGGCTATAGGAGGAAGACAATTCAGGATCCTTACCGGGCTTAGGCAGGACAACAACAACAGCCTCCGACATAGAGGGCGGCAGGGAGCCCGCCTCCAAGGCCGCGCAGAGCGTCTCATGAAAGGAAGAAGCAATAATATCCAAGTTAGTTTTTTAAAACTCAGAGGGGAGGCCATCGGGGCTAGGAGTCTTCCCAGCCTGCAGGGATTTGATCGCTAACTTAACCTCACGCAGGGATATGGGAGCGTCGAGCCGCGAAGCCTCAGCAGGGGGGAGGGAAAGTCAATCTCATCTAGATAGGCCGACAGGTCCTCAGGCAGATAGGCTGCCCTAGTGGTATAGAGGGAGGAGTAGTATTCCTCAAACCTCTGCGAGATCAACATCGGGTCCGAGAGCAACGTCCCGTCCTCCGCCCTGATATTGGCAATGCTAGCCCCCCCCCGGATCTCTCTGACGCCAGCCAGGCCAACAGCCGACCAGATCGCTCCCCCTGCTCAAACACCCGCTGGGATTGGGAAAGTAGAAAGCGGCGACACGACTAAGCACGAATCAGTGCCACCTCCCGATATGCGGACTGCATGTCAGAGTACGTGCCTCTGTCCAGTGTGGACAGATAGTCCGCCTCCAGAGACGCAGCCTTGGCTTCAGCTACAGACAACTGTACTCGAGATTCCCCCCTTACTTTAGAAATATTGTACTGGTATCTACCTCTAGCATAAGCCTTGAAGGCGTCCCACACCATAGCTGGGGTCGCAGTGCCCTCATTATGGTGCCAGAACTCGCCAAGTTCGGAGGACAGTATCGGCACAATCCTCTCATCCGTCACCCAAAACCGAGATAGTCGCCACAATCCCTGACCCACCACCGAGTCCGTAGAGAGGTCCATCAACACCGGGGCATGGTCAGAGATGCCCCGAGGAAGGACGGAGGTCCCCGACACCCTGGGTAGAAAGGACGAACTTACATATATCAGATCAATATGTGAAAACGTAGCATGAGTGGCTGAGTGGCATGTAAATTGGCGCTGAGAAGGATGTTTCCAGCGCCAAACATCCTGCAGACCAAGCGCCTCCGCCCAGCGGGCTAGGCCAGAGTCAGTCATCGGGTCAGGGCGAAGCTTATCTAGGGAGGGGTTAGGTGGCACATTAAAGTCACCAGCAAAAATTTAATTAGGAGTAGGATACTGAGCTACCAAGCCCTGAAGTCTACGTAGCAGGCTAAGGTCAGCAGGCGGAGGAACATACAACCCAACAATCACCAGTTCTAGCCGATCACACAGGGCATGCAAAATAATATATCTACCGTCTTGGTCCAAGTGGAGATCCAGGAGCACAAATTGGAGGGATCGGTGCACAAGAATACTAACCCCGCGGGAGTAGGAGGAGAAGGTAGAGTGATAATACGCCCCCACCCATGACCTCTTCAAGGCCAACACCCGGGCGCCCGTGAGGTGGGTCTCCTGAAGAATACAGATGTGCGGGTGGTGTTTCTGCAAAAAGGAGAACAACAGAGAACGCTTAAACTTAGAGTTCAAGCCCCGCACATTCCACGTGACCAACCTCAGGGGGGCCATAGCATCAGGAGGAGAACAGAGAAAAGGGGGAGCTGTCCAGCAGAGACAGTCCCCCCCCAATAGACCCAGGTTACACAATAGAGGAGTTACCTCACACATATGGAGCATAGAACAGCAAATCATATAAGTGCACAGATAAACATAGACAGACCTTGGTGGCAAATAAGACATAAGACATTGAAATACATCCCAAAACAGAAACTTCCCCAACACACCCCATCCCCCCTCCCCCCACCCCGCAGCACCTTAAAAACGTGGGTGAGCTTGAGACCCCAAACCGAACATGACTAGTGTCAAATGGGGGACACTATACCAACAGGGCGCCTGGCAGAAACAGTCAAACCTACCAGGAGCGCCGAGCACACTGCCTATATAAGAAAAGTAAAAAATAAAAAATGCAAAATACCCGCCCTCTGCAGAGACTGAAATAAGGGCACCAGACCAAGGAAAAATAAAAAGGAAAAGGGGTATCCATCCAGGGGGAGATGATTGTCCCAGCAGCGATTCAGCCCAGGGGAGAATAAGAGAAGTGAGCAATTGAGTCCATGGCTATAGAAACGGAGGGATAAACAGAAAAGGTGGATCACAGATGATAACAGGGGGGACATAGTTCCAAGTGAAGTGCAGTCACTATAAAATCGGGACAAAGGGGGAAAAAAGAAAAAAGAGAACAGTCCACCTGAGAAAGTCCATGCAGGTCTCAGGACTCACAGCAGTAAGGCAGGAGTAGTACACCAACAACACCCCAGACCCAGCCGGGCCAGTACCTGAAGAGACGCCACAGATGCTCCACAATCTAGCGACAGGGCAAAGATTCCAGCCAAGTGGAGGCCTCCTCTGGAGAAGTGAAGAAGCGAAGGGATTCACCATCCTGCACCCGAAGCCTGGCCGGGAACAGCATACTATATTTCAGACCCCTTTGCCGCAGGGCCAGCTTGACGTGGTCAAAGGATTTGCGCAGTTTTTGCGTCTCCACTGAAAAGTCTGGGAAAATCATCAATCTGGCCCCCTCCAACCGCAGAGCGTCCTGCTTCCTACTCTCCCTCAGTACCGTATCTCGGTCCCGAAAGTTCAGCAGCCGGAGGATAAAGGTGCGCGGGGGTGCTCCAGGTGGCCCCCTGCGAGCTGGCATCCGATGTGCCCAATCCACCGCAAAGTACGGAGAGAATGCGGCTTGTGGGAGCAGGTCACGGAGAAGGCGTTCCGCAAAGTCTGCAGGATGAGGGTCTTCAGCCCCTTCCGGGAGGCCCAAGATCCTTAAGTTATTGCCGCGGTTACGATTTTCAGAATCATCCGCTCGAAACTCCAAAGCCTTTACCTTCACACGGAGGGTATGCAGGGAAGCCGCATGGTCTCTCAGGGTATCCTCCGTATCCCCCACCCTGCGTTCCACCTCAGAGAGCCTGGTGCGGAACTTGTCCATGTCCCCCCTGATCAATCCAATGTCCATCTGCACAGTCTCTATCTTGGAGGTCAGGGTGGACTGACAGGTGGAGATAGCCTGCATGAGAGCCGTGAAGTTGTCCTGCTCCCGGATGGCAGGGTCCACATCATCCGTCTGGGTGGCCATATTGGCGGGAGCACGAGGCCCGGCTTTGGTGCCGGCAGGAGCAGCAGGGGCCGATGCGGACGAACGGGGCATCGAGGACGGTCTGCCCCTGGTCATAGCAGTGCAGGTAAGTCACCCGAACCCTCCGGTGTGGCAGAGGGCGGCAGGGCAGCAGTATAACAGGATTAGTATAGGCAGGTCAGCGGAGCTCCCTTCCTAGACGTCCGCTCTGGTCGCCATCTTGGACACGCCCCCCAGTCAAACACCTTTAGTGGAAATAACCCCTTACATGCCTAGTGGTCCGCTGTAGGGAGCGGGGGCACACATAGGCTGGAACTTAACCACTTGAATACTGAATGCTTATCTCTGGGGATTTCACCAGGGCTGGGATGTATTATGCAAATCTGTAATTTGCACTGTTTTGTGATTGTATGTATTATGCAAATCTGTTATTTGCACTGTTTTGTGATTGTATGTATTAGGCAAATCTGTTATTTGCACTTAAGTGATTGTATTTATTGAAATTTGTAAAAAGTATAGGATCAATCTATGTTGCATATTTTGTACATGTACCTGTTTCTGCTACCTCATTTTCTATTCGAAAGTTTAATATTGTTAAGTTAATATTTATGGTCCAAGATTTGTTTTGTGCTACAACTATCTGATTTACATGCACTTTACAGAATTGTCAGTTTATTAAACATTTATTTTGACTTGTCAAAGCTGTTGACTAAATTATTGTCTGAGCATTAAGATTACAAACAGTGGTGGGGCTTAAAGATGGAGAGGTGGAGTTGTTGGCATAGAAACATTTTAAAGGGGAGGAGTTAGTAAGATAACCACGCCCACGTGGGGGCGCCAAAAATATTTCTGCACCCAGGCGCCTGTGACCCCAGGATCGGCCCTGTAGCTGAGGGCATTGCATCTTCAATGATGAAAAGAGAGAGTCTTTTGCTGGAAAAAGAAATCTTGTTAGCGGCTATTTATGTCGACCCAATGAGCCGACTTTTGTTGAACAGTGAACAGACTGTTACTGGGAAAAAAGCCCTCTATGATGTAGCAGTTCGCATGAAGGGATTACGACCTGAAATACCTCCACAGGATGAAGTTCTTTTAAGCAATAGTGGTAACTCAGGATCATCTTCTTCAAACAAAGAATTAGACTTTGATTCCCTCTTAGACAAAATGGAAGTTCCTGTTCCTGATGTTTATGCCTGCTGCTACTATCCAGCCACTTGATTCATTAATAAAAAAAAAAAATGAATAAAACTTTGTTGCTTTCATTGTGTTTGTCTTTTGCTTAAAGCGGAGTTCCACCCTAAATGTATACTTACCTCCATCTTCTCGCTCCGGGTCACCTGAAAAACAAATGGATAATTGGAAATTTTTGATTCCTGGGAGCTGAACGTCATCGCTCCCAGGAATCAATGCGCCTGCACCGGGCCCGACGTCAGTTCCGGTGCAGGCGCCGTCCTACCTTGCTAAACAGCTTCTGGGCATGCCCAGAAGCTGTGGAGGGATGACGCGCCCGCACCGGAAGTGACGGCGGGGCCGGTGCAGTGCATCGTGGGACCGAAGAAGAAGGAAGAGGACGCAGAAGAGGATCGCGCTGGCTTCAAGCTGCCCACACCAGAGATGGCAGCGCTGGAGAAGACATTTTCAAGGTAAGTATTTCTTCTAAAAGGTAAGTGCAACCCGGGACAGATCAGAGGCTATCCATTGTGGAATGCACTAGCCCTGACTGTCCCTGGGGTATTTTTATTTAAAAAAGTATTCAAAGGGTGGAACTCCGCTTTAAACTGTTCAATACAGTAGACTGTTGGCTTCCCAGCCAGTAGTCCTGTGGTAATGACATGTATGTTGCCTTTCTTTCCTTCAAGGAATGTAGAAAAAAATTTGCATATTAATACAGAGGAGTCGGAGTCGGAAGTACAAAAAACTGAGGAGTCGGAACATTTATCTACCGACTCCACAGCCCTGATCTTTCCCCTAGTTTGTAGACACAATAACTTTTGCGCAAACCAATCAATATACATTGGGATTTTTTTTGTAATATGTAGCAGAATACAAACTGGCCTAAAATGATAAAAAAAAAATGTTATTTATAAATTTTTTTTATTGGGAATGTTATACAGCAGAAAGTAAAAAAAAATGTTTTTCTTTTTTTGTTTATAGCTCAAAAGATAAAAATCACATAGATGATTAAATGGCACCAAAAGAAAGCTCTATTTGTTGGAAAAAAAGGACATAAATTTTATTAGGATACAGCGTCGCACAATCGCGCAATTGTCCGTTAAAGTAACACAGAGCCGGATCCCAAAAACGGCTTGGTCCAGAAGTGGTTAATAAATCAGCTATTTGTCAGTCCTAATGTTCACACACACTATATTGCCAAAAGTATTGGGACGCCTGCGTTCACCTGCACATGAAACCTATGGCATCCCAGTCTTAGTCCGTAGGGTTTAATATTGAGTTAGCCCACCCTTTGCAGTTATAACAGTTTCAACTCCTTTCTTTGAAGGTTGTCCACAAGATTTAGGAGTGTGTCTATGGGAATGTTTGGCCATTCTTCCAGAAGCGCATTTGTGAGGTCAGGCACAGATGTTGGACGAGAAGGCCTGGCTTGCAGTCTCCATTCTAATTCATCCCAAAGATGTTCTATCAGGTTGAGGTCAGGACTCTGTGCAGGCCAGTCAAGTTTCTTCACCCCAAACTCACTCATCCATGTCTTTATGGACCTGCTTTGTGCACTGGTGCGCAGTCATGTTGGGCAATCCCCAAACTGTTTCCACAAATTTGGGAGCATGAAATTATTCAAAATGTCTTGGTATGCTGATTCCTTAGGGGTTCCCTTCACTGGAATTAATGCATTGCCTCTATTAAAAAAAGATCAAAGTCTTTGCCAAGTAACTATAGACCTGTTAGTTTAACTTCTATAGTTGAGAAGATACTGGAGAGTTTAATAAAAGACCACATAGATGAGTTCTTGCTGGAAAAAAAATATTTTAGGTAACAGACAGCATGGATTCATGAAAGACAGAAGTTGTCAAACAAACCTGATTTATTTTTATGAGGACGTGAGTAAACCTTAGACAGAGGGGTGGCTGGGGACGTAATATATTTAGATTTTGCAAAAGCGTTTAACACAGTTCACCCCACACACGTCTAATGTGTAAGGTAAAGTCTACAGGCTTGGAAAGATCAGTTTGTAAATGGATAGAAAATTGTCTAAAAGAAAGAATTCAGAGAGTAGTGGTTAATGATTCTTACTCTCAATGGTCTAAGGTTATCAGTGGTGTACCCCAAGGTTCAGTGTTGGGACCCTTACTTTTTAATATCTTTATAAATGATAGAGGGTCTGGGATTAAAAGTACCATTTCAGTCTTTGCAGATGACACCAAGCTATGCAGTGTAATAACTTTCTTACAGGATGTCTCCGACTTACAAGCCAACCTCATTGCACTGTTTCATTAGGCAACTATGTGGCAAATGAGGTTTAATGTTGATAAATGTAAGGTAATGCACTTGGGGGCTAAGAATATGCATGCATCATACATACTAGAGGGAGAACAGCTGGGGGAGTCAATGGTAGAGAAGGATCTGGGTGTTTTGGTAGATCATAAGCTTAATAATAGCATGCAATGCCAAGCTGCGGTTTCCAAAGCGAGCAAAGTCCTTTCTTGTATTAGGAGAGGCATGGACTCCAGAGAGAGAGATATAATTTCACCCCTGTACAAATCATTAGAGCTCGCTCATCTGGAATATGCGGTTCAATTTTGGGCACCAGTTCATAAAAAGGATATTGGGGAACTGGAGAAAGTGCAGAGAAGGGCAACCAAACTAATAAAGAAGCATGGAGTATTTCAGCTATGAGGAAAGATTAGAGGAACTGAATTTATTCTCTCTTGAGAAGAGGAGATTAAAGGGGATATGAGCCACATGTATAAATACATAAGCGGTCCATATAGTGAACTTGGCATTGAGTTATTCACTTTAAGGTCATCTTAGAGGACAGGGGGGCAATCTCTACGTCTGAAGGAAAAGAGATTTCATCTCCAAATACAGAAAGGCTTTTTCACAGTAAGAAATGTGAAAATGTGGAATAGACTCCCTCAAGAGCTAGCCAGAACCAGTAGATGGTTTTAGGAAAGGCCTGGATTCTTTCCTAGATACACATAATATAAATGGATACTAATATTTATAGGTAAAGTTGATCCAGGGAATATCCAGTTGCCTCTTTGGGGGTCAGGAAGGAATTTTTTTCCCTGCTGTAGCAAATTGGATAATGCTTTTCTTGCCCTCCTCTGGATCAACTGTGGGTATAGGATTGTGTAAATATGTATGTGTGTGTATATGTATATACATATATATATATATATCGTTTTTATTTTATTTTTTCCTCTATTGGTTGAACTGGATGGGCTTTTTTCAACCAGACTAACTATGTAACTATGTAAGCCCAACCACTGAAAAACAATCCCACACCATAATCCCCCCTCTACCAAATGATTTGGACCAAAGCAAGGTCCATAAAGACATGGATGAGCAAGTTTGGGGTTGAGGAACCTGACTGGCCTGCACAAAGTCCTAAACCCAACCCAATAGAACACCTTTGGGATGAAATAGAACAAAGACTGCGAACCAGTCCTGCCTGTCCAACATCAGTGCCTGACCTCACAAATGCGCTTCTGGAAGGATAGTCAAACTTTCTCTTAGACACAATCCTAAACCTTGTGAACAGCCCTCCCAGAAGAGTTGAAGCTGTTATAGCTGCAAAGGGTGGGTCAACTTAATATTGAACCCTACAGGCTAAGACTGGGATGCCATTAAAGTTCATGTGCGTGTAAAGGCAGGTGTCCCAGTACTTTTGGCAATATCGTGTATATCTGCCTATACCTGTGGGAGTGTGTGAACTAAGTCTTCTCTTTGGGATCACTGCTTCTACCATTGTTGCCTATGTGCACATGTGTGTATGTACCTATCAACAGGGCATCGTGACTACACGTCACAGAATTCAAGGACTTAATTGTGTGCATATCTTCACAAAGCAAGTTTACAAACTTCAGGATTGTTTAAATTAGAAAATATTGAAATAAAATGTAGAAATGAATATATGATTCTACATTTTGACCATAAATATGTTTTAACTCATGGTGTATTAACCCACCCTGAGGTACAAATATATTCCTGGGGACGTATTACCTAAACTTTGTTATGTCTTCAGGCTATGGAATACCACAGGAATGGACTTCATAGATTTCAAACCTTAAATTGGGTCATGTAAACCAGCCTTTTTCAGCCAGTGTGCCCAGACACCCTGGGGTGCCTTGGCAAAATGCCTACAAATTGATCAAAAATTGTATACAAGCCAGCAGGTGGATGAAGCCTGCCTTTTAGTTTTTTTATTATGCACCATTACGACTTTCTAGACACTGGCATCCTAACAACCAATGACGTCATCAGTTGATAAGGAGGTTGTTTGTTGCCTCCACAGCATCCTTGTTTGACCCTCTTCTGCCTCTCTCACTCAGCACTGGGGTCACATTAGCTGACTGATGGAGAGAGAAAAATTGAGGGAGAAGAGAAACATTAGAATATTAGTCAGTAGCAGTGTGCAAAAGTGTAATTGCTTTGGAAGAAATAAATCACCTCCAACGTTGGGTGTCCTACGCGTGGATGTTGCTGCATTATGTAAAACCATTAGAATAGTTTTTTTACATTTTAGAATGAGGTGCCTCGAGACTGTCCATAATTTTAAAGGGTATCTTAAAATTGTCTATAGTTTTAATGGGTGCCTTGACTGAAAAAAGGTTGAGAAACACTGATGTAAACTTAAGCCCCGTACACACGTACCGATCGTCGGCCGAACGATCGGCCGTCTTTTGTCCAGGGCTGTCGTGTCTGTTGAAAACTGCAAAAGACTGCGCACGAATTTTGTCGGCCAACAACAGCCGACTGCAGAAGTGATGTCATGTGATGGTTAACTTTCCTGGTCTTTTTTCTTTTCTGAGCATGCCCAGTCTTGCAAATCTGCTGTCTGTCGGCCGAATTCTGTACTGACTGGCGAACAATCGGCCATTCTGGTGTTGGCCAACAAAAATTTTAATGCTTGCACGACAGATTCTGTTCGGCCGAAAGTGCGCTGTCGGCTGTCGGAAGCATCATACTAACAAGCCGAAAATCGGCCGATCGTTCGGCGGCCGAACAGTTTCGGCCGACAATCGGTACGTGTGTACGGGCCTTTAGGCGTTAAAACCAAGACTAATGACAGCCAATGAATCATCCAAGAACTGATAGACATAAGAGCAGGCACAGTGCAAAATGTTCATATTTCTGGTAACAGCTAGTTGTGGAGGAATGGAACTTAGTAATTATGCCTAGAAAAGTATGTGGCAACGCAGTCCAGAGCTTCTACATTACAACATTATAAAGGAGACCTCAAAATGCAGTTTTGTATAAACCTCAACAACTTCAGACATCTGTAAGACTTGTGATACAGGCTAATTAGGAAAGCCCCATGCTTTGCCTCTGCTACGTTTTCGCAAGTCAATAATTCAAATTACATCATAGTTGTACAACAAATTTATTACAAGCACATACTATTTACAAGATATATTACAGGTTTACAAAGAGAGCAGGATTTAAAAAAGCAATTTTAATTATGTTTTAATATATTGATTAAAATGGCAAAGCCTAACCCACCTTTCTAGATATATATACGATAAGCTGGAGCAAAGGGAAAATCAATCAAGGTGTGGAGTGCCTTATTTATAATTGACTTCAAAATCCAGGTGCTATGGACAATACTTCTAATTTGTCTTTCCTCCGGTATCATAGTTTCCCTCATTCATATAAAAACAAGTCATTGTAAATACCTTTAGTAGTCAGGAATTTTATTTTCAACGGATATAAATTTGCTTACTTTGAATTATAACTTTAACAATACTGTTGTAGCTGTACAAAGACATCCCTGACAACGATGTCTTACTATATGCAAAATAATTTGATCATTACAGTTTTGCAGTAATCTAAGTAAGGATTTACAAATACAAATTATTTGTTGCACTTAAAAGTCTATGAAATTTTGTATTCATTTACATAAAATCACAACTGAAAACATGAACTCTAGCCATTTAGGGATCTTTTCATTACGCTTTGATAACATCTGGCTCACTGGCAGTATATTGTGAGAGAGTCCTGTTGATTACCACGGATAAGAACAACCGGAGGGCTTATGTCACGAGATAACATCTCTAGCCATGCCATATACAGGGAACTCGGACAGGCCATTTTGCTTGCAATTGGAAGGCTTCTGCAAAGAGAATCAGAAGATGTTTGGTTATGATATGTAATGTGTACATTCAGGGCTGCTGTTAGAAATCGCGGGGCCCCGTACAGACTACCTGGCAGGGCCCCCCTAGAAAATAATAATTCCTGCTAAATCTAAAAAAAAAAAACTATGTTAAGTTAAAAATATGAGATGAGAAAAATATACAGGCTGTGCAGTTGGAGCTCAGTGATCAGAGAGACAGAGAGAGAGAGAAACAAAGTTACAATTTACAAATAAACTCCTGAGCAGAGATAAGTGCTGGGAGGGGGGCCCACACAAGGGAGGGGGATTAGTGAGGGACGACTGTCTCTTTCTCAGCAGATAAAAGCTGATAGCAGGGAGAGGGACAGATCAGATTCAGGTGCTGGAGGAAGATTTCTGTATTTGTTGTCCATCACTAATCCCCCCTCTCTGTGTGGGCCCCCCTGTGTGCTTGGGCCCCCTACAAGAGGGCTGGTGGTTCCCCCCTATCAGCGGCTGTGTTTACATGTGATATGTAATTAAGATCTTTTATTAAAAAAAATGTCAAAGGGTTTTGGCATCACTATTCAAATGCTTGTGACTCAGTAGAAAGGGGCAAAACAGTAAGTTGGGCTCGATGTAGGGCCTAAATCTTCTCCCTCAAGAGCTTCTGTAACCTACGATCTCCCACCTACTTATACCTCTACCCTGACCCTCTCCCTACAGTATTGCTAGACTCCTAGGGCGGTTTTCCATTTCTCTGCTGCTACTTCCTGAAGGTCTTTAACCACAGAAGTGTGTATAGTGTTATAGTTTAAGCTTAAGGGCAATTAAATAGCTTAGGCTAAGGATTCGGTTCAGTGTGAGAGCTTGGGTAGAAGGAGACTTAAGTGTTTGAGTCAAGATAACCAGTGGGCATAGTTTAGAGGACTGTGGAGATGTTAACGTTTTATTTTCAGAACTTGGTTTCAGTGATGAAAGTCCCTCAACAAGAAATACTGAGTTGCCTAGATAGGGGGAACAAAACTTGTCTATGGCTTGTCTAAAATCAAATTTTCGCAAGTTCCTCATTTCTGGCAGAATCCCAGACATTATATTGCCAGTTTGAAAAAATGTTGTTTGATCTTCGTCATACTGTGTGAGTATAGTATGGCATAGTGTTAAAGATATTTTAATAGGCATACCATGTTGGATGAAGTATTTATATTAGCAGAATAAATTTGGTGCCAATAGAGTACTTACATTGCAATAAGAGCAGCATCTTGGGAGTTCTCCTGGAGGATCTCATTTAGTCTCACATACCGTTCAGACTGAGAAATAAACATACAAAGATGGAGATAAGAAACTAGTCATACAGGTAATGATATGAATCTTTAGCTGCTCTAGTTAAAGTTTATTGATATCCAAAACCTTTTTACCCTTGACCATTTATGTTTTGCCATTTGTGTTCTATTAGAGAAATTTGCCTTCACGACCTGTCCTAGAGAGGCAACAGGAAGTTACAGGAATTCTTCCAACATGAGGGGAATTCCCCTCTTAGACAGATGTCCCCTTTGGAAGATATCCACTTACCTTTTGTTCTGGGGACAACTCTAAAATATTGGTTTCCCCCCGACTTTCTGTTTTAGTGACAATAGTGACTGGACAGAGTAGTGATCTACCCAAGACACAGCAAAAATAAACTTGACAGAGGTCTAACCCCTCCCTGCACCATTCAAACATAAAAATCAGTATTGCATAGAGAAACACTTTAGGGCCATTCTGATTGTAGCTTTTGTACAATATTCTCCAGACAGTGGAATGGGGCTTTTCTTATCCAAAAGAAATATGGTGTTCTTCTATTTCAAAGTTGCCGACTTTCACTTCTTTGGAATCAGTACTTTCTAAGCTGCTAAACCAGAACATTTGTGCCGATCTGCAGTTTGGACCTAACTTGCTGTACAGTATACATTATATTGTCAAAAGTGTTGGGACGCCTGCCTTTACATGCACATGAACTTCCCAGTCTTAGTCCGTAGGGTTCAATATTGAGTTGGCAAACCCTTTGCAGCTATAACAGCTTCAACTCTTCTAAGAAGACTGTCCACAAGGTTTAGGAGTGTGTCTATGGAAATTTTTGACCATTCTTCTAGTGAGGTCAGGCACTGATGTTGGACAAGAAGGTCTGGCTTGCAATCTTTGCTCTAATTCATCCCAAAGGTGTTCTATTGGGTTGAGGTTAGGACTCTGTGCAGGCCAGTCAAGTTCTTCCACCCCAAACTCGCTCATCCATGTCTTTATGGACTTTGCTTTGTGCACTGGTCCGAATCATTTGGTGGAGGGGGGATTATGGTGTGGGGTTCTTTTTCAGGGGTTAGGCTTGGCCCCTTAGTTACAGTGAAGGGAACTCTTAAGGAGTCAGCATACCAAGACATTTTGGACAATTTTATGCTCCCAACTTTGTAGGAACAGTTTGGGGTTGCCCCTTCCTGTTCCTACATGACTGCGCATCATGACTGTGAGCCAGTCCTTTTCAGCCAACATCAGTGCCTGACCTCCATAAATGCGCTTCTGGAAGAATGTTCAAATATGCCCATAGATACACTTTTAAACCTTGTGGACAGCCTTCTGAAAAGAGTTAAAGCTGTTATAGCTGCAAAGGGTGGGCCAACTCAATATTGAAATATATGGACTAAGACTGGGAAGCTATTAAAGTTAATATGCGTGTAAAGGCAGGTGTGCCAATACTTTTGACAATATAGTGTATTTGTTTGAGGACATTGAGTATGAAGACTGCCAGTGCTGACCTTTTCTTTTAAAAATGCCGCTGTTTGAAAAGCTGCTGCAGCCTGGAATGCAGTGATTCATCGACTGATTTGTCAGAGTGCAACAAGCCAGACCAGCAATGTGAGACTTTTTAGAAGAGCCATTCACCTTGAGTGGTATAAATATCTTCTTCTGGATTCTGGAAAGCTAGTTGTTTTTGGCTGCCATGCTGCCCCCTAACTTCAAAAGTTTGAGTCGCTATCCTGGCACAAGCATACAGATCTGGCCTCTCTGATCTGCATGCTTGTTCCTGGTTATTTAATGAGCATGTACTGAAGTCAGCGACGACTAGGCAACTAGTATTTTTAGAAAGGGGTCAGCAATGGCAGCAATGATAGTTTGTTTCCATTAGGATACCTATAGGGACCAGATGGGTCCATCAGAAAAATGAAATTGTGTATAGTTCCTGTGTATGCCTGACATACACACACATTATAACATCACCTACGCTGTAGTTACAAAGAAGGACCTGTCTAGAAGATAATGGAAATTATCTTCTTGAAGATTACAATTTGGCCTATAAATGTGTCAAAAGCCTCCAAAATCTTCTCAGATTTTAAACTGTTATTCAAAATCATTGGCAGTGAACAAAATGTTTGTGAGGGCCATTTCATTATTGTGCACCTCAGCAAGCATCCATGTTTATTTTCAATTTTACAGACCTAATGTTTGACTAAGGAAAAATGATCTAATATAAAGTGAAGCACCTATTTATGTCTGTTTCATATGTCACAAAGTGAAAGAAAAGAGGACAAGAAAATTGTTTTTATGAATCTGTTATACATGGCCAATAAACCTGTTAAAATTTAAAAGTTGTACCTTAGATGCATGATGTATAAGATCCATTTCACGTATTCCCCATTGTGGTATCTGTGAGTCCTCCACTCTCTGCTCCTCAATACAGTATGGAGCAACTAGCTCTTCAAACAACTGCATGCTGTGACAGAAAGAAAATTACATTATAGGTTATAGTGCTCTTTAACCAGCATGTACTGTATACCAGCATGTACTGTATACCATCCAAAATAACCATAAACCTGCCTTGAATACATTTCTAAAATTTCTAAGATTTTGCCACAAATAGTTATTTTCATCAGCTAGTCTGATTCATGGATGAAATCCGGAACAATTGCTACTCTCCATCCTCACCACTCCATGTCTGACAGTTATCCCCCATTAAATTGGCTGGGTGTCTGGGGTAATCTAGGCTTGGTGCAAATCAGAAAGCACAGCTAGGAATTTTTTTTATGGAGGCAGATGAGAAAGCCACACTACGCAGTCCTAACACGTCGTTGTTGGGCTTTAAATATTAAAGGCTCGTTCATACTATGTGAGGTGACTGGTGGTTTATCCTCTCTGGACCATCATAGAAAACAATTGTTCTCCAGGTGCCCCGTTCACACCACACTGCTGTTGTGCAATGTAGAAAAATGCAGCATGTCTGCATGTCAGGAGTAGAGGTGGTTTCTATGTTCCACAGGGATTCCACAGGTATGGTATAAGCATTGTAACATTTGTCCAAGTTGGCCCAATGTAGCTATGTAAAAATATCCACACCTGGAATTCTGCTTGAACAGATCCAGCAATGTTTTTATTGTTGATATAACATTGATTATTGAGGGGAAAAAAAAAAATGTGACTATTCCTTTCAATGCAGCACTTTGAATTGCAAACTTCAGTAAATAGCTTTATTTCTAACTTCTAAAGAAGGCCATACATAACTAAAACTGATCATTTATTTACACAGTTTTAGGACGAGGAGCAGAGGTGTAACTAGAACCTTCAGGGCACCGGTGCAAGAAACCATGAAGGGCCCCCCGGACACTTAGCCGGGGCCCTTCCCTTCAAGCCTGGGGCTCTTCCCACTGATCCTGGGGCCCTTTACTCTTGTTGCAGGGCCCTTTATTACGGTCCCGCAGCGGGACCCTTTCACAAGTTCTGCAGTGGGCTCCCTTCCTGCCATCTTGGGACCTCCCCACGGTGGTGGAATGCCAGGGCCCGGTTGCAAGTGTGGCCTTTGCAATCCTGGAAGTTCATCCACTGGTGTCAGTAGTTTTTATTTTTTGGTATTTTAATTGTATTATTTTTTACGTCACTGACTATGACTCTGTCCATTCAGAAAAGGAAGGAGCTGGTAAATTACATATTTACCAACCCCTTCCTTGTTCTCAATTGTGACACATCCCCTGCAGCAGCTGGCACAGGGGAGGGGAGGGAGCACAGTGTGTGTGTGTGTGTGGGGGGGGGGGGACCAGGGGAGCACACAGGGGCCCAGAGACAGCAGAACACAAGTGAACTGGATAGGAGGAGTGGTGGGGGCAGCATACAGAGGAACCAATCTCCTCAATTTTCCTCCTGCAGCTACAGGAGGAAAAAGGAGGACAGTGATTTCTCGACATGCTGCCCCCGCCGCCCCTCCTATCCAGGTGTACAGGGGAGCCGCACAGGCCCCCTGGAGCATGGGGCCCGGTTGCAATTGCAACCCCTGTAGTTACTCCCCTGACAAGGAGGCTAACTTGGATTGGGACCAGTCTTGATAAGCAGCCTTTCTGTCATACAGAGGGATTAAAATACCATCAACTAAGATCACAATAAGTTCCAAAACATACTTTTTGGGATGTGGTTTTTGGCCTATGTCAGTCAGCACAACAACATCATGGAATCCCAGCCTGAACTTGTGTAGGAGAGTCTGCATTCTGTAAAGTGAGATAGGAAGGAGATATTTTATAGAGCATAAAACTGGGTTAGGTTCATTGGGTTGTTGCCAGTAATATTCTTTGGATAAAATGACGACTGTTATCTGTAACTCACTCTTTTCTTTCTTCTTCTGCATTCTCCTGGGTTCCTCTGATGTAGACTCGTACTTTACACTGGCCCCAACGCTTTCTGCGAGTCAGCAAGTATGGGATAAGCAGGGTGAGACCTTCAGGGGAAAAACAATACTTGCTTAGTTTAAAATTAATTGAAGGGCTCACAGCAATAAGGAGGCAGCTCCAATATTTACTAACTTTTGGCAAACCAAAAAAAAATAAATTATTATTTTTTTTAAGTTGAGTTTGAAGGGTTTTACTTATTTGTTGTCCATGCATTAGCACAAAATTCAGCTCTGTTAGCTCACAAAAAATCTATTTTCTATAAAGCAGGATACATTTTTAAATTGTGGAGCGGCCTCATTCGTCTGTCTAACCTTTTAAATAGGCAGCAGGTCCATCTGTTAAAGAACATGGGAACTAACACTCCGAGCTGCCTCCCTTTTGCACCAATTGAGAAAGTAGATTTTTTAAACAATGTAGGATGTATAAAACAAAAACTATCAGTGCAAACCGTGTAGTGATAATTAATAACGTAACATACAATGCAAATAATAGCAGTGCTGTGAATTATATATATATGCATAAATTAGCAGTGCAATGTGAGCATTGCAAAGGAAATGCAAAAAAATGTGCCTAAATAATATTGACCGGCAGCATACACTACAATCGTGTCCACACCTTACAATCAAGTAAATCAATATAGAAAAAGTGATGCGCCAGATATACACAAATTTAAAATGTTGAGTGTCTAGAAAATCTAGTGCTCTCTGTATAAATCGTTGCAGGCTTTATTAGGAAGTGAATGTATAAATTACTCACATTCTCCAAGCACTCAGCCTTGCCTGCTTGTATGGCTTTAACGTAGAAGCAATACCCGGAAGATAGTCGGTCGAGCACTAGATTTTCTCTTTATATTTTTTACTGCATGTCCCTGTGTTCTCCGGAGGTGAGAGGCTGGAGAGTTATCCCCCTGGGGTCCTATGTTTGCATACAGGCTAATGCTGGCCCGTCTGGGTCCCGTGATGAGGTGAGAGGCTAATCTACCTGGTGGAGGGATTTGACACATATGGTGTTTGATATAATTTCTCACGGGATTACATTTCCTTTACTAACACTGTGGACACTTGAGCACGGAATCATTTGGACTGTTTTGATGGACACTCAACATTTTTAATTTGTGTATATCTGGCGCATCACTTTTTCTATATTAATATAGGATTTATAGCCAGAAAAATGAAAAAAAAAAAAAAAAAAGAGGGACCTGCCTCCCCTTTACTTTAAACCCTTCATTTGGTTTGCATAGGAATGGCCAAATTTTTGCTTGACCAATTAGGATTGTTTGCTAAGGCAAATGCATTCAATTGTTTCTTATTATGAGAACAGAGTTATTAGGTCATGAATTTACAGTCATCTGCTTACCTCCATCATCGTACAGCCAGTATATGTGGATGGTTTTCTTTCCCTTACGACTCTGGAATTCTGTATTAGTTTGACTCAAGTTCTCGGGCACTATGCAAGGGGGCTCTGGGAAAAAAAAGCATACGGCGATGGCTTAATTTCAAGAACATAATAATATCAGAAACACTATATCATGGCAATTTATCATTTTACTATAATTTTATAATAACATTTTTATTGTTTTAGAAATACAGAGTTTGGTTTATGAAAATTAAAAAGTCCTCTTGCCCTTGGCAAGCATTTAGCTTGGGATTTAGCAGGAATTGACTAGATTATAATGAGATCATGAAACGTGTAACGTGGTTGGCTGCTATAGCTATCTGTTACTTAATTGTGTGAATCAGTCTCAAAAGCCGCAATGTGTTTTAGATGGTGTAATTAAAAACATTCTAACCTTTTTCTGCTTCCTTATCAGATGTGGCCTCATTATCTGAGTCCTGGAATGCCATGTTATCTGTGGGTAAAAGAAATCATTTAAAATTACATATTATGTTATCAGCTGCACAGTCATGCATGTTACTGCCCATGATCATGCTCTCCAAAGACTTATACCCCGTACTAAAATAGATGGTGACTTAATTACCTCTCTTACAGAAGATGGTGCTCGGGCTTCCTTCAGTGAAGGCTACACAACCACATACCAGAGCACTGGTCATGTCACATGACCTGTGTTCCAATATTTGGTCATTTGGCTTGCACCAGAGAGAGACCAGAAAGAATGTTTTCACTATAAGAAAACTATAGTGAGTATCAGAACCTCTCTTAGTTGATTTACTAAAGGCATAATGACTGTCCACTTTGCAAAGGGAGTTGAGCTTTGCAAGGGAATCTTCCCCAGATCTGCTGACGTCTATTATTCAATCATGTGGAAGCAAAAATGCATTTATTTTTATTTTTATTTGGGTATTCTTTGTGAAACTTCATGATATCCTCTAAACTCTGAGGGAAATTCCCTTGCAGTGTGAATCTTCTTTAGCAAAGTGCATATCCTATTTAGCTTGTTCAGTTAAAGTGGAGGTGAACTTATGTTTCCTTAAACAGTTCACGTCCCTCACTGGTGCGTGCCGGCATCTTCTCCTGTATGCTGGTCTTTGGCCGTTTTCATTGCCAGTGCAGGATGACGTCACCGCGGCACACAGGAACCATACCGGCGATGTAAGCTGAGACATTGAATGTCTCCTTTAAAATAAAAATCTTCCCACTTGCTGTTTGTAAAAGCTGAACTTTAGTTCCGCTTTAAGCTTCGAAAATGAAAGTTAGAAGCTGATAGGTTGAAATAAACATCTGCTCTGTTTTTGATAATTGTATTTATATTTGTGCAACAGAAGCACCAGTTCAACTATTTTTTGAACAGCAAGGAACTAAAATGGTAAAATGTCCCATGTACTGAAGGATTTCTGTAAATTTAGGTAGAAACATTTGTGACTTTGAATTCAATGTACAACATAAAATATGTAAAAAGTGTTTTCTTTGAGCTGTTTTTACACAGTTGAAGTATGATCTTGTGTTTGTAAAACGGACTGCTAGGTTGCTTTATTTAAAATGGTTATAAAGCTTTGGGTTTGTTTAAATAAATAATAACAAACATGCCTATACTTACCTGCTCTGTGCAAAGGTTTTGCACAGAGCAACCCTGATCCTCTTCTACCGGGGTCACCGGCCGCCGCTCCAGGCCCCTGCTCCTAATTAGGTGTCCCCAGGGAAAGATATTTTCCCAGGGGGCACCCGTGCATGCTCACTTCCGAGTCCCGCTGCTATCAATCTGTCCAATAAGGAGAGAGGCAGCGACGGAAGCCACTGCGCTTATGCACATTGCTGGATCAGATGGGCTCAGGTAAGAGAAAGGAGTCTGGGGTAAGGATCGACCGATATCGATTTTTCATTGCCATACAGATACCGATATTTTGGTCATCGCGTATCTTATCCCATATCTGCCGATATGGGCCGATATTTTCTTACATTTAAAAAACTTTTTTTTTACATTTTTTTCCCTCTTGAGGGATCTGGGGGTCTAAAAGACCCCAAACGCCAAGTTTGGCTGTTTTGAATGCTGTAATTTTTTTGAATCTGGGGCCGAGTACCCGGAAGTGATCTCATGACATCACTTCTGGGTTTTTGCATTGAGACCCGATCAGAGCCGAATGCGGCTTTGATCGCATCTTCGGCGGCCGTGCAAGCTGGTTGCCTGTGGGATGGGAGACCCGGGCAAGCCACGGAAGGTGGTGGGAGGGGGAGATGCTGGTACTGGGGTGATGCCTCTAGCTACAGGCATCACTCCGGTACAAGCACTTTCCTGAAATATCGGTAATATCGGCCACCTTGGTGGCCAATTCCGATATATCGGGGAAATTGCATATTGGCCCTCG
Source organism: Pelophylax lessonae (assembly GCF_965119305.1). Lineage (NCBI taxonomy): Eukaryota > Metazoa > Chordata > Amphibia > Anura > Ranidae > Pelophylax > Pelophylax lessonae. The sequence goes on along the minus strand of NC_138768.1, from coordinate 316,461,873 downwards.
ATATATCGGCTTTGCTGAAAATCGGCCGATCCCTAGTCTCGGGGGCAGCTGCAGCACAGAAGGTTTTTCCCCTTAATGCATAGAATGTATTAAAGACCTTAAGGCTTTAGAACTCTTTAATTCATGTATTGCATGTTCATATGCTGCTTTTCTTTGGAACAAACTGCCTTTCCTTTTATATCACACTATTCTGTACAAACCTGTACTTCTATATTGTACTAATGTGCTACAATTAAAATTTATATGCTCTTATTTAAAAAATCAGTTCAATGGATTGTAGGTTCTTCTGGTTTTACATACTGATAACAACCCCTGTAGAAACAATATTGTGCATATATTTTCAGTAAAATCTAAACAGGAATTTACATATTTTGCTTTGTGGTATACTTTTGTATCCAGATATACAGTATTTCTTAGTAGCAAATATATTTATTAAAATACATTGTACTGTTACACTTACATTGTCCCTGCATTTTTTGTGACACATCCAGTCCATCCTTCAAGTGCAGGACACATACACCAAACTGAGAGTCAAATGCATCACTGAAAAAAAAGTATAGCATTGGTTTTCTTGCTGCAAGTACATAGTCCTAAAACACACTAATACGTTAAAGTAAGAGTAACTGGCTAGAACTGTGAAGCTATTTTTTTTGCAAAGCAGTAGAAAAACAAGGACAAAAAAAGCATGCTTGTTTCATAGTCTCTACTAACTTTACATATAGTTACATAGTTAGTTGCACAGTTAGTCAGGCTGAAAAAAGACACAAGCCCATCTAGTTCAATCAAAAAGAGAAAAATCTTGTAGTGCCAGCCACACTAAAAAACCCACCTGTAAAGTACTGTAAGATACAGCATTGCATTCCTATAACAGAAAGCACCAATGGCTAAATGGGGCAGATAGGAACATGTTACATGACTTTGGCCACTTACTCATAAACAGAGACTGAGCTCTTTGTTTTTTGGGCTTTGTGCTGGAAGTTAAGGAGGTCTAAATACCTTCTTTTATAAGAAGGGAATGCTGTATGTCTTTATTTAATTTAAAAAAAAATAACATAGAAGAGGAAAATGATAGTTTAGTGCCTGATTACAATTTAGCTTTTAAAAGAAAACTTACTGAATGACCCCAACGTATTCATCCAAGCACTGCCCTGGCACCGTTTGCCAGTTGCTTTTATAACCCAGCACCAAAGTGTTTGGCTTTAAACGACCAAGACCAGAAACCTGCATAGGTAAAGAATTCTATTAGTAACATAAAAAGTAGAAAAGAAGGAGCACCTGGTGACCAAAAAAATGTGGATTTGAAAGTGGGTTAAAAGGTATTTATTAGTAATATCGACAAGCACATCAGCCAACGCGTTCAGGGAGAAAGGACTTCCCCTTCTTCAAGGCTGTTGCTGCAAGCTATTCCAATAGGAAAAAAAAAGTTCCTAAGCCAGATACATTTTTGCAAGGTATCGGAGTGCAAACTCGTAGAATGGCAGCTGTGGATGCAGTTGTAGCATACTCTTCTAAGTCTACAAGTGGAAACAACCATAAGGCTATACCAAAAATGCAGCAGCCCAAACCTCAAGAGGTTTCATTACCATAACTTAAAACTGGGCATAACCTACAGAATGAATTCCCTCCTACTCCGACCACACAACCACCCACCCATGACCGGCAACTGATCCATTAAGGCCAGCGCGGTCTCACAAAGGTATCAATACCTGTAGCTTTCACAGTTACTGGTTGTAACACGTGTATGAAAGGTTACAATTGCTAATCATATATATCTTCGTTAATGTGCTGCAGTTTTTTTAACTAAATGGCTGGTCCTATTTTTTATGGAAGTACAAGGAACATTGATGATGTGCAAAGCTCAGTAATCTATTGTAACCAGTGACGGTTCATTGCTCATAAGTACTGACACTATTTATGGGTATTATTATCCCTAACATTGCAATAGGGGATGAAAAAAACTGATTCAAGCATCTCAGAAGCAGCCTAAAGCAGATTAAACATTGGTTAAAAGAATAAAGAGAGATAACACCGCTCAGGTTAGTCAAAGTCCACGATTCAAGGTGGGTGCTGAACCTCGGCTCGCCACCAGGAGAAGCATGAAAGAAGAAAATGGTCTCACACCACCAGGGAATCCAATGAAGAAAAGTTCTTTTTTCACATAAGTAGTACAAGGTACAGCAGGGTAGGACAGTAGACGCGTTTCACACGACTGCTACGTGCTTGTTCACTAACAAGCACGTAGCAGTCGTGTGAAACGCGTCTACTATCCTACCCTGCTGTACCTTGTACCACTTATGTGAATAAAGAACTTTTCTTCATTGGATTCCGTGGTGGTGTGCAACCATTTTCTTCTTTCATTGGTTAGAAGAAGCTTAAATGCAATTTAGAAGCATCTTAAATGCAAGCTGAAAGCATCTACAAACATGTTGCATTTTGCTATCTGCATAAGCTCTAAATCAGTCAAAAAATTACAATTGCTATTTGATTGTCATGGGCCACTTTATTTTCTATGTTGCTCTCTGATTCGTTACATTAACAGAAGGGATATAATTCCATAATGAAAAAAAAAAGTCAGCAACAAACTTTTTTATTTTTTAGCATCAGTATTAACTAAAGTAACTGTCAATAAAGTGATAATGATAGTGACTGCTTGCGCATGACTTATATATATATATATATATATATATATATATGATTGTATAATATTGTTGCACAGAGCAGGTATGTATAACCTTTTTTATTTGAATAAAAAAAAAGGCATTTGGTATCACTTTCAATTCATCCTGAACAGACATCTCTAGTGTGTTACAATATTTGAGCATCATTTATAGTTGGGGAGGATTCCAAATATCTATAATGGACCAAGCACAGTATATTCACATTTGTAACGATTCTATGTAGTAAAGAGTTAATAGTGTGTGGTCCACAAATGTTCTCACCACCTCCTATCCCTAAAAAGGGATGTTGAGTAAGGCAAGCCACAGCTATAGACCATAAAGGGACTGCTTGGGACTTTTTTTGGTACCGTAACAAATAGTACTAGAGAGATCACAGATTAAAAAGTATCAAAAATGTATTTATTAATTTAACAAAAGATTAAAAAAAACATATATGACAAATACATTTTAACCCTTTTCTTTTGTTAAATTAATAAATACATTTTGATACTTTTTAATCCGTGTTCTCTCTAGTACTATTTGTTACGGTACCATAAAAAGTCCCAAACAATCCCTTTATGGTCTATAGCTGCGGCTTACCTTACTCTACATTTGTAGGGATAGGAGGGGATGAGACAGTTGGACAGTGAGACAGTGGACCACACGCTATTAACTCTTTACAGTTTAAATTGGGATGTAGGTACCAGATTCTCTTGATATTAATACAATTAAGACACAGCCACACACATTTTTCTCGATTCTATGAAGTAGATAACTTTTTATGATTTCTAAATGCATAGTGTTATTTTTCATATATTGAACATTGAGCCGTTCCAAAGAACTCCACTGCCATCTAGTGTACATTTTTGATATTGCATTTCCTAAAACTAAATTTCATTCTGACCATGTAATTATGTTATTGGTTTTAATGGTGTTTATCAAGTTGTAAGTAATTTATATTGTTTATTATTAAAAGGCATAAATATTCTGGGCAATTCTTGTTGTCACATACAGTACTGTTGATCAGCACAAGGCATTGTGCTGCAGTGGAACGTGTCTGTACCTGCATGAGACTTTTTGCTCCAATTCGCAAAGTGTTTTCACAAATTACACTGTAGAATGATCTGACTTTCCTGGTGTTCAACCATCGCAGATGTCCCTCTGAGTCTGGCACTTTATCAGTTTCCTGTAAGAGGATAAATAGATAACTTATTTAACTTTATACAAGACAGTAGAAAAAATAGCGGAGAAATTGGTAAACATAAATATCCAAATCAATATTTAAAAAAAAAATTTGAAAAATATTCATTTTGACCTTTTATATTTCATATAGAATGGAGCTACGCATCTTTACTCAGAACCATACTGAAAACATATTTTAAATTCCATCTCAACCCCTGATATGTCTTAACTCTCCAGTATAGAACCTTCTTTCTCTCAATATGCAGTATTCTGAATTTCATGTTCATTGTTCGTGAAAATTATACTCACAGTTACAACATTGCCACAGATCATTAAACTTGTGTTCTTTGTCACGGAGCTAGCAAAGTCAACCAGTGCAGGACGGAAGTTTGGAGGTCCAGTGAGTACAAGACATTGTGGCCTAAAGGTTAAATGATATAGCAAGGCTTAGTACATTGACAAAAACAATAAAATATCTACAAATCATGATGTATTACGATGAGGGTACCTAAAGTTCTTGACATGGTCTTGCACCCCTGTGAGGGTTACACTGTAGGTCAGTGCCATATTGTAAGCTCCAGCCTGTACTGAGGATCCCCAGTTCACCTCTATAAGTTGAAAAAAAAAAAGTGCTGGTAAATGCTAAGGAAGATCTTACCATAATTAGTAATTCTACTCCGCTTTCCCAGAAATCAAGACATAAAAGTTAACATTCTCACCTGGCTTCTTGTATGTAACATATCCCAGAAGTATTACAATGATACCCACTGCAATCAGAGCAGCCCACCAAGTCAGAAGGAACATAATAACCACTGACACTACAGCACCAAAAAGGGAGGTCCATTTATTGTAATATCGGAAAGATGGACGCCATCCTAGGGGAAAAGTAATAGAAAATGTCAAATATAATACTGAAAAAACTTCTTACATGAAAGGACTTTTTGAACAAGCTGATGTTAAGTGCACAGGTGTGGTAACCCAAAGCTGTCAGTTATATTTTGGATATCCTATAACACTTGAAGAGATATTAGGCTCTTCATTAGGCTCATTAGGCTCAAAGCTCAAGGATTAGTACCTTTATTTTAGCCATGCAATGTCATCTTCAAATCTCATGGAACTCAACTGAAAATAACTGCCATTTTCTCTTAGGCTTGGTTCATACTGCCAGGGCTTGGGATTTGACTTATTAGACTCTAAGTCTCATAGCATGTCAAATTCAGTCTGGGTTCACACTGGTGAGAATTGGATGCAAATTTCCTGCATCCAATTTATATGTCAGGAGACTGTGACTGGCTCTCAATGGAGATGGTTCACACAACTCCAGGATGGCTGTGGAGCAATTTACAGAAGAGTCCTGCGCATCTTCTGGTTCATTTCAGGTCTGAATTCAGCAAAAAATTCAGACCAAATTCAGACCTGAAACGGTTATCGGGGATGCATCAGACCCCCTGCTGTGAGCCGCTCCGCACACAGTGTGAACCCAGCCTCAATGTTAGTCAATGTCTTCATTAGCACTAATGAAGTAGCTCTGACTTTTAAAAAGGTTCCTGTACTACTTCAACGTGACTTTTATACGACTTCTATTCTATACTTCTATCAAAGCAGTACTCAGGTCTCCAGGAAGTCGTCTGGCAAAGTTGCACCGAAAGCTATGAGATTTGCGGTGCACTGCAGTGTGATCCAAGCCTTAAAGGATATGTACCCTTATTCTGGTGTGTTAAAGTGGTTCTAAAGTCAAATGTTTTTTTTTCTTAATGCATTCTATGCATTAAGACAAAAAACCTTCTGTGTGCAGCAGCTTCCCCTCAGCTTCCCAGCGATGTTGCACGAGAGTATCGACTGTCCAGGACACTCCCTTATTGGCTGAGACAATAGCAGGGTGCCATTGGCTCCTGCTGCTGTCAATCAAAATCAGTGAGCCAATGAGGAAGGCAGGGCACACGGCTTCATGTTTGAATGGACACACAGAGTAGCAGCTCAGCTCGAGTGCCCCCATAGCAAGCTGCTTGCTGTGGGGGCACTCGGCAGGAGGGAGGAGCCAGGAGCGCTGGCGAGGGACCTGAGAAGAAGAGGATCCGGGCTGCTCTGTGCAAAATCACTACACGAAGCAGGTAAGTATACCATGTTTGTTATTTTTAAAGGAAAAAATTGAGACTTTAGTATCACTTTAAGCATTCTGTCAGAAAACGAAAAGCTGCTAACTGATATAAAGTGCAGGAACCCAGAATGATCCAGTATTTATATGATACTGCTACAGTGATGAATGCCCAAACTATGCTCATATAAGCCAAATACAACATGTGTCCACCATGTGTATACAGATCGCAGAGAATGTCTGGGAAACTTATTTACTATAAAAAGAAAACAACCTAAAGAACCAATAGAAAGCTGAATTTTATAGTTTAGGATGCACAAATAGTAGGGGCAGTAAAGGTGTGTGTCCAGGTACAAAATATGTAGCAGCACCCATATGTCTATAGCTATACCACTGATGAAAGCATTGTCAATAGCAGCCACATTACATTGCTATTTATGCTCTAATTAGGAACAAGCCTTAGAATCGCTACCATGTTTTTTTTGTTTAATATTGCTTTTTAATGTTTTTGTAGAATCTAGAAAAGCTAGTTAGGTTTCTGTATTTGGATATGTAAAAAAAACCCACAATGGCCCCCCAAAATGTTTGTATTTTCTATAGCTTGCCAATGGTAACCTTAACATTTTTCGGAAAAGAGAAACCTTTAGTGAAAAATATTTCATAAACCCAAGGCATTACCTGGTGAATTTGTGATGGATGCATGGAAACAGCTAAAGTTGATGAGTGCGTAAGAGCAGAGGAAGAAGTTTGAGATGATTGGAGCGATGGTGTTTAACTCAGCTGTTGAGAGATGATAAACAATAAGTTATGATTTGTAAAATCTATTACACATTCATCATTTTTCATTTGTCACTGTATAGAAAGACCCTTTGATATAATACCCAAAGTTATATAACTGCCAAAAAATAGATTTTCTAGGATGGACTGTAAATATGAACTTACCAATGAGGACAAAACCAATGGCAATGATAAAAGCCAAAAGGTAGCCACGGATAGGTTCATTGTTCTTCCCATAACCTTTTCCAAAGAATCCAATAAAAGGGTACAGCCGGTCTTTGCAGAGACACTGCAGAAAAATAAACCATGTTAAATATAGTAATGTAAAGAAATAAAAAACTTTAAATGAGATCCTTCAAAAACAACAAAATGTAGGTAATCCTTGATGCTCAATTTTGCCTTTGTATATTTTTTATATATTGTACAAGAATAAATGTATATATTTACAATATATTTTTATTTCTTTGCTGTAATAAAAAAATATTGCATATGAATAATTCTTCTATACATCTTAAAGCCGGCAGGTGGTGTGCTTGAGTTTTTTTATACTGCGTCATTTTACTGCCATACTGTGAATAGTATGTCATTTGGTCCCATGCTGTTCAGTTCCATTCACAACACACATAGAGCTGAATTAGTCAGAGGTGAGATACCTCCTCCTTGGCTGTACCTTACATGGATTGATATGGATTCTCAGATACTGGACATATTGTCTTTATTATATTTATAAGCTTGTAAACATTAAGCCCCGGTTCACACTTATGCGATGCGGGAAGGCTGCGAATCCGCAGCCTGTTCCCGCATTGCAAACGCACCCCCGGCAGTTCACACTGCCATATGCGATACGCTGGGGGTGTCAATGTGATCTTAACGACACCCCCAGTTTGATCGCATATCGCAGTGCGATCTTACAGTTCGCACAGGATCGGATCGCACAAGTGTGAATCCGATCCTGATGCGGCTGCAAAAAAGTGTCCTGTGCGTGTTTGCTGCGGGTGCGGTGCGAATTTAGCCATACAAAGTGTATGGCTAAACTCGCACCGCACAGCCGATCGCATGTAATGAAGGAGCAGTGCGCTCCGACATTACATGCGAACGCCGCAGCCGCACAAATGTGAACCGGCTCTCAAAAATGAAGTTGCGCAAAAAACATTAGCGCTTTATTTAAAATATGGCTGCAACAACCATTTACAGTATAATATAAAATAGATGTGTTTAGTTTCTCAGAATGTAGGACAAAGGTCTGTTAACTAGAAGAGCTACACAGTTTATCTTCTTACCTGGAAGACTTTAGGAGCTGACACCAGGCAAGCCAGAGCTGAGGAGAGAGTAGCTGCAAAGATTCCTGCTGTGATCAACGGGCTGAAGGCTGACACCATACTCATTGCCTGTATAAGAAAAAAGAACAGTCAACACAGAGAAGATAAACCTAACACTCACTAGTGAAGCTATTGCTTGTATCCCCTTATATTAATTTGCATGCCTATTTTCACATGCCATTGTAGCCAACTAATCTGGATGTGCTCAGTATGCAAACTGTGACTTCAGCTGCATCTTGGAGCTCTATAAAAAACTTTACCTGTATCCCACAATATTTTTCAAGTCACATATACCATGTAGCCAAACAGGTAACAAACAGGCTATGGAAAGGAATATGCTTTGTATAGGGTTCCCAAAACTCCAACCTGTAGCTGAATTAACGATATGCTAATAATTTCCCAATTAATGGGATGCAAAGCACTCAGAAAAGGAATACAAATAAGTTATGCGCAGGCACATTGTGTTTCTTGCCTTCGGCTTATGTTATTACATTTAGTCTCCAATATTATTTCATATATTCCTTTATGTAATGACTGTATGACCATTTATCTAATTAGGTAAACTACTTTCAACTTTAAAGATTAATCTAGATCAGTGATGGTGCACTCCAGATGTTTTGGAAATACATTTCCCATGATGCTCATGCACTCTGCAGTGTAGATGAGCATCATGGGAAATGTAGTTCCAAAACATCTGGGGTGCCAAGATTCGCCATCACTGACCTAGATGTTTGATGCTCATGGAGTTTAGCAAACAAGTGAGTGGGAATGAATTAATAGAAGCCATACCATAACCCTAATTATAACATAGAAATTGACATACCTGATAGTGATTTGCCAGTCCATAGTAGCAGCTTTCTGTCTCTTTACAGGAGGTAAAATTCCAACCAAACTGGCAGCTTAGTCCTTCACAATCTGTCTCATTCATTGGGATGGTATCATTCAAACTGCCAGAGGCATCACGCAGGACACAAGAACCTGCACAGAATAAGAATAGAAGCAGGGATGATTTTCAAAAGCAACTGACTAAAGGAAAGAAAGCATCACAATTTTTTGATTAGCCAGGAATAACTTACCTATGGTAGCAGAAATCGCAAGGTAGGAGATTGTGGTCCAGAATATGGCCATTAGTGTTCCTTTGGGAATGGCCACTGCTGGGTCCTAAAATGCATATATATAGAGACTAAACAAAATGCTATCACTCATAGTCGATATTTGAGGAAGTGAATTACCCTAGTTATAAATGTTATTGGGTCAACAATATAAAATATATGTGAAATATTACTATACCTTTAGGTCTCCTGAGATATTAGCTCCTGCTAAGATTCCGGTAGCAGATGGGAAGAAGATGGAAAACATGCCAAAGAATGTTCCAGTTTCCCCTCTCCAGTTAGGAACAATGTTTTCAGCAAAGATTGATCCTGAGATTAAACAGAAATATGGTTGATTAGTGTAATGGCAGAGCTGTAATATGAAAGAAATAACAGGGTAATAATATGAATTTCTGGAAAGACCCACAGAAATACAAAAATACATTGGTTGGTTGGTTAAAATTTCATTTAACATTCTCATGCTCTCTTTGTTGTAATTATGTAAACTTTAGGACAACAGTGTATAAAGCAGTTTTGTACTGTAATATAAAGCATTTTTTAATATTGATACACTAAAGATGTTGTTCCTTCTGCAACCATGCCTCTCAGTTCTCCACCAGCACCATTGCAAGTGACCAATTGCCACTACAACCTATCCACTTAGATGTCAGTTAGCCTTTCAAATGTGTACAAAGGTAGTTAAACCATCAATCAAAGGTTTTATGGTGTTACAAAGAACCCAGAACCAAGAATCGTATTTCTTTATCTCCCTAACATGCCGATATTTTACTTAGGAGGCCACACAACTCTGAAGTCTGCCCCCTGGTGATGGTATGTATGTTCTCACTAGTAATACATATACATTTCACCCATGCCCTATGACTGGCAGCAGCACCAGGCTAGAGGCAGACAATGTACACGTCCCTTCACCAGAGGGGAATTGGACAGTTCTGTACTTGGTCCAGAAGAGAAAAAACACATTGAACCCATTTAGCCCCTGCTTGTCTGCATGTGACCCAATTAATTCTTAATGGGCATAAGCAAAGCGTTTAACAATCTATGGGCTTCTCAGCAGCAAAGGAACAGTCTGCAGCTTTTCTAACCTCTATTTGTAGGCCACTAGGCACAAGGAAGTATGCAATATTCATAATAATTTGTAATATTATTAATAGAGTGGAAAAAAACAAAAGCTTAGTTTGATCTATGTCCCATTTGTGCATTTTTTGACCGAATAAGGGTTTATGGTAACATGCAACCTGGGCACTTGGTGTTTTTGTCAGTAGATGTTACCAAAAAACACTCACCTTTGTAGCTGAAAAAACCTTTGGATTGTTTTTCTTCACTCGGAGGTATGATTGTGCCCACCAGGTAGCTTACAAATGATATCATGATGACGATAAAGAATATTACCTGTGCCTTTAAAAAAAAAAAAAAAAAAGAAAAAAAAAATATTTAATGTGAATGGAGTTGATTGTCCCAAAAGCAAGATAACAAAAGACTCAAAGAGTACATATGCTTTTAGATATACCTTTGCCTCCCATTCCATTCCAGCTAATGATATGAAGAGAAGAACTGTCACAGTTATAACTCCAATGATCCTGATGTCATTGACTGGGTCAGAAATTACAGCATTGTACTCCTAATACAGAAAAAGTTAGAATTAAATAAAATAACAAGTTCATAGGAAGAGGATTGTACAGACATGTGTACCATATAAAATATTGGTCTTAAACATAAGCAACAGTGTCTACAATCCATTAATTGTAGCTATATGTACTCAAGCTAGCACACTGCTAAATGTAGCTGCTTCCCACTTGGCTTATTGTCAAATGACAGCCAACGAGGAGCTCTCCCATCCTGGGTGGCTGAGAGATCATAGTACCAGTCCAGTGCCGGTACCATATGACCGCTGTGACCAATCACAGTGATCACATGACAGTTGTACACAATGAATGGCTTTCATTCATAGCCTTTCATTGTGTACTATTGTTTTGTTCTCTGTGATTGATCACATGGTTCAGACAGAGCCACTCACAGTGCATATGTACCATGTGATAGCTGTGGCCAATCACAGCTTCACAATAGTACACAATGAATGAATGGATGACATTCATAAAAATCATTGCTCATAACACGAAAAGAAAAATCCTGATCACTTTCCCAGATTAGTACAGTGTCGCTATGGTAACACTGTACTGCTCTGGTCACAGTATGTAAAAAAAAAGGAAAAATACATTATAAAGAAAAAGAAAAAAATGAAAAAAAAAATTATTATAATTTTTATTTTTACATACTATCACCAGTCAGTGCCCTGATCCCTGCCACACCAGACATATGGTGATGCTGTACTGCTCTGGTGACATTATGTAAAAAAAAAAAATGTGAAAAAAATACATATTATTTATTTCTTAACATTTCTCAGATAATTGTGACAAAAAAATTACAACTTCTAAAAACGAATTATACCCTCTACTAAATACTTTGGATTATCTACTTTCCAAAAAGGGGTCATTTGGGAGAGGGGGGGGGGGGGGTATTTGTACCGTCCTGTTTTTTTAGGGCTTCAAGAATTGTGACAGGCCATCAGTTCATCACAATTGATAAATTTTCAGATACATATATCATAGTTTGTAGACTCTAAAACTTTCCTATAGACTAAAAAATATTTACACTAATTTGGGTTATTTTCACCAAAGAAATGTAGCAGAAAATACATTTTGGCCTAAATTTTTGAATAAAGATTATTTATTTGCAAAATTTGATAAGAGAAATGAAGAAAACACTTTTTTTTTTAATTTTTTGGTATTTTTTTGTTTATATAGCAAAAAGTACAAAAACCAGTGGTGATTAAATACCACCAAAATAAGGCTCTATCTGTCTAAAAAAAAATGACATTTGGGTACAGTGATCACTGAGTAGGTGTTATTCAAAGTGTGACAGCACTGAAAGCTGAAAAGCTGGCCTAGGTAGGAAGGGTGTGAAAGTGTCTGGTATTACCGTGGTTAAACTCAAATTAAATGATTGATGTTTATCACATAGGCTACACTTACTATGAGGAGGTCCCGAACAGTTTCTGCAAATCCTACTGTATGCATGGCAACTGCAACCGCATTAGCAAAGGCAAAGATGAGTCCAATGGAGCCTCCTAGTTCTGGGCCAAGACTTCGAGAGATGAGGAAATAGGTTCCACCTACAAGTAAATAAAATATAATTTTTGCATTCTGGGGTATACTGGCCTGCAGAACACATTATGGTAATTCACACCTTTATATTTTCTTGGAATTTAATTCTTGTATGAAATTAATAGCCTAATTACACACATAGAAACACATTATATTATTTGTAACTGATGAGACTACCTAAAATGGATATTTTAATTATTAGCAGACGCTGAGAGATTAAATCACCTAATGATTTCCTAAAATATATGCATAACCAAAACTTTTTCGAAAGGGTAGGGATGGCTTAAAATCCTTGTCATTTTATTTTTTTGCTGAATTCCAATTTCTTCCTGTCCCTGAGATGCAACTGGATGTGAGACTAAATTTTACACAAAGTTAAGGAAATTCTCTTTTTAGACAGTTGTCTCCAAAACAATATTGTCCAGTAGAATGTTTACCCTCACTTCTTGTTCTGTGCACTTCTAAAATGTTGGATAACGTCCTATTACTTTCCGTCTCTGTGAAAGTGTCATCCGAACAATAAGAAAGTGTGGATCTAGCATAGATATGGACACCATTAAAAATGTGGATTTTTATCCATCCCTACTTTATCCAGCAATTAGAAAGTGTTGGTTAAACATGCAATTTAAGCTTTTGGGGACTCTAGTAGTGATATGTTTTCATTTAAGTTCCTAGGTCTATCCACCTACTGCAGTCATTAGAATGCAACAGGAATAATAGTAACGCTTGAGGTTGGCCAGGAACAAACTCCTAGGTGGACAGAGACAGAACCCAGAAATATGACAGAGGGATCTCTCTTTTAATTATCTTCTAGACATATAAGAACTATCACCAAACAGCTTATATATCACTTTTTAATTGGTCTCCCCTTTTCATTTCTGTTTGCATAGCAATACATTGTACTGCCATTAGACTTTAGTTGTGTTACATTAACATTCACAAATCAATTTTCAATAGTCTTTGTTTATTCCATTTCGATATTCCTTTATTGACATTTTTCTATGTTTAAATGATGGAAGAGAAAATGTTAAACATATGGACATTGGCACAGTGGATAGGCAATTAGTAGACCATACTATGTAGCAACTAATAGAACATCTATTTTTCCTTGTAATGCTTGACCTACCTGACTTTACTTTTCCATTCGTAGAAATGGCTGAAATGGACAAGCCTGTGATAGATGTCACCAGCACAGACATTAAAATAATCAACCAAGTGAGTCCTAAATAAATACAAAATAATATTGCAAATTAAATATTTTTTCATGAAGTAATTGTTACAAATGCTGCTAGTGGTAAGACCATTTGAAACATACAATAAAAGCTCCCATATAAAACAATAAAGGGGTTTTCAAATATTAAATAAAGAGTTTGGTTGGTGTTTTCTTTGACATCCTCATGTTTTTATATTGAGAGATCACTGCTCTTGCACCTATTTTACATGCAGACAACGCCTATTCCCTTTACCTATTTAATTACGATAGTGATATACATAATTGTTCACCAGAAAATCTGAAATATCAGATTTCATCTGTCCAGTTAGCAAAAACAACACTGAACTGGAGATTGCAATTGTACTTGTATGGGATGGCTGGAGCCCCTCCATACTACTACACATAAGAGTAAGAAAAAGTAATTTAACTTTATGTGGGACATATCATTTGCAGTCATTATTTCAAACACAATTTTAGCAGCAGACATTTGTTTATCCACATTTTACCTTTTACTTAAAGATACAAGACTATGACGGACATAATACAAATCTAGAACATTTTAATAAACAAATAACCCTACTGTAGATTACCAGCCTAATAGTTCAGTAAATTTATCCTAATCTATATATTAGACCAAATATTAAGCATTTTGCTAGCATTATTTTGATTGTGAAGTGTTATTCATACCTATCCCAGCCTGAGCTGTGATCCATGGTAACCTCAAGTATAAGATGACTCCCCATATATTTAACATACATCGGATCTGTTGAGAGAATATAGAATAAAAATAGCATTAGGTGATTTTTAGTATATGTCACATAGTGTTAAAGTAGCATTGTTCAGAAATATTAGTTTGAAATTGATGCTTACCATGACACCTTTTATCCAGCCAAACCGAACAGGACCTTGGGGTTCTTTTTTCTTCCTAGACAAAGAAAAAAATGGGAATCTATTTTTCTTTTTCTTTTCATTTGGCTCCTCTTTTTTGTTGTCTTTGTCACAGTTTTCTACATCTTGATCCAGGGGGACTGGAACCATTGCCTGCTCATCCTGTAAGATAAGGTTTGAAATTAATATTAGTAAATATGAATATTATTTGCATTTATAATATTTTCAGGGAAAAAAAGCGGTAGTATTATTTTACCTGTATTGCACTTATTACTAGGGCATTTCTTAGAATATCCAAGGATGGACGATTTCTCCTCAGTCTTCCTGGTGCTACTGAATTAACATAGAACTCATGTCTGGGTATGGCATCTAAGGTATTGTATGCCATTTGCCTTCTAGAAACCACTTTACTACACAAAGGTGAATTTGCAGGACTGAGGCTGATTCCAGCTGCCAGAGAGTTCCCTGGCTCTTTAGGGGTGCTGGTTCCTTCTGGTTCTGGGTTATCTTTGGAACAAGGAATCATCTGTAGTCCTGTATTAAAAGCCTCAATTGATTGGTTAAGATGTTCTAGAGCTTCTTGTACATGTTCTTCTGGAACATCCAAAGCCAGACCATCAGTGGTGGAGGTATATCCAGAGGAAAGCTCATCACTGCCAGATGAACACTCCAGGGACTCTAAACTTTCGGATTTGCCAGTAAGGGCTACTTTGTTTGACATATTTGGTGAACATGTACACACATTTGTATTATCAATTTTCATTTCATTCGTAGCGAAATGAACATGATTACCAGTGTGATGATCATTCTTGTGACCTGACTTTTTATCTTTTGAATGGGGGATCCCAGAAGCACAATGATCATCAAGATTGCCATTTGGAGTCCAGCTGTTACAGCAGCCAGACATATAGGCTTTCTTTATGCTGAACTTTCCGATGTTTTCCTTGCAATCCATTAACTACAGACAGATGATTTGTTGAACTTGCGTATTGTAGTATCTGTAAGAGAAAACACAGCAATACACCTTTAGAGACAGATTTCAAAACCAAATCTAGTGAATTTAAATTTAGTTCCTATTTACTTCTCACGCCTTAAAATATTTATGAATAGTTACCGGTAATTATATATATATATATATATATATATATATATATATATATATATACAAATTATTTTCAACTTCTTCAACACTTGTTTATTGTGTACTTTACAGATTAAGGACAGATGACTTGCTATGTCAATGGGATGACACAGGAATTTGTATGTGTAACTAAGCTCCATTTCATTTCACTTGTATCAGTTACCTTGTGTTTTACTTTTTTGCCTCTAATAAACTTCAATAATTTTTAACATTCCTTCCAAATAATATTTTTTGAACATTTATATTTTCATTTTTGTATAACTAGTGTAGTTCCACTAAACAGAAATATGTTATATAGCATTAGTAAATATATCTGCAATAATATATAGTGATAATGATTGGATAAAGGTAAAGCTGGACATTGGGGTAATGCTCTAATATACAAATTAAATATGGCTGAGATAAGTGAAAAGGTAAAACCAAAATAAAATAATACAGTTTAGGTAACTATCTGTTTGTCAACTTTGTTGATGCGTTTGGCACTAGTTAATTTAAAAATATTAAAGAAATAGGGCTTACAATATAAGTATATTGCAAAGAAAACATAACAAAATAATAAAATAATAACTATAAGTTGACAAGCTAGCATTCATGACACTCAAAAAATAGAATATCAGTTTTAAAGATTTTGCAGTTCAACTCATGTGCAAATGATCTTAGTAGTTAAAATAATGTTACATCAATAAAAAATTATAGTGATAAAAATAATAAAGCCTATGTAAAGAAAAATCAATTTTTTCTTTAGTTTTGAATGAAGTGTGGAAGGTTTGGAATCTTTGTTAAGAGTTTATTGCTGTCTGTATGCCCACCTAGGGGTTTTGCCTTTCTGTTTCTCCTAGTGACAACTATCAATGAGACAGAATTTATAAGTAAAATTATAGGGAACATTTTAGAGTTGTCACCAAAAACAGAGATGAGGTGAGAAAAAAACAAAAAAAAAAAAAAAAAAAACAACAACTTTATCCTTTAAAACCTTTCCATACTTGACTCAAAAAATCCATATGAAACCATAGACAGGCATTTTAATGTTAAAATATAAAAAAACTTTGGAACTGAATCTCTCATTGGGAAGCAGTTATCCAGAAGTTTCAGAAATCTGGCAATTCTTTTTAAGGAGTATTTTCATGTTAAAAGTATATTGCACACTTTTTCTTCTACAGCAACTATTCCGAGCTGTCAGCAATGGGCATAATGCAGGCAGTTCTATGTTTTAGATATTTCAATACAAATTAAACAATAGCAGAAAAATTACAGAAAAGCCCAATTATGGCAGAAGATATTAATCTTATATGTAAAATATTATTTTGTATATTAGGTAGTACAATTATATCAGATTACTTTTTGTTTATGATTAAATGTCAATGGCTTGAAATTACAAAGCTGTTAAATTCACTAACAGAAAATACAAAATTTTAGATTTTTTTCCCTCAGATTGAGTTAATTTTTTTTTTTTACAGTAAAGATGGTACTTGAACCACAGAAAGTTTATGATTATTGTCTGTAAGTAGTAAAATTAAGTTTACCTGTAAATGTGTAGATGTTCTTACACCTCAGAAGATGTATAGATGTGCTCTGTTTCTCCTTATGATGAGGAAGATGTAAAAAAAACCCAAAAGAATAGACTTAGCAGAGTCTCAGGTATCTCCTTCACTATCCTGGTCAGAAATCTTCAGGCTGGAGAAGGCACTTCCCCAGTCTCAATGTGGTCATCACTGAGAATCTTTCCATTCTCCAAGCCTTATATCCAATGGACAAAACAATGCACCTGTCTGGCCCTACCCCTTTACCATAATGAGGTAAGCATGATGCCACAATCTATATCACAGAATCCCCCCACTCAACTAATTTGCATTATCCATCACCTACTGCAGTATAATTGACAAAGTTCTACCATTGTGAAGCATGACGTTCTTGATGGCTCCAATCTACATATTACAGGTGCATTGTTTAATAAAGACAGTATTAGACAATTGTAGACAGTAAGTGGAAAGCAAACTCTACAGTTTCTGCCATGGCCATTCATGACTTCTCTAAGAGGTGTTAATGAGTTTCAGTTCGGTCTAAAAAGAACAATAACTAATCAGATATGAAGCCAATTTAGCAACAATTACTCGTAAAGTTTATACACAAATCTGACTGCATAACATACAAATTGATTACACATAACCAGGAAAAGAAGAAACTAGAGTGCCTATTTTGAGTATTGTAAAGTAAGTAATTAGGATACAGTAATATTATTATTATTTAAGATTCCTTGTTGTAGCATACTATGTAAAGGGGTCCAAATTTTAAGGTTCTGAATCTATAAGGACATGTTCACACAGGCGGCTGAGGAGAGGGTTGGGCTGTAGTTTTAATGCCTACTCCCCTTACCCCCTGCTGCCCACCTGTGCCCATCTGAACTAGGGCATGCAGCAGCTCAGGGCTACACACATGCAGTAAAGATTTTCTTCACAGTTGTGGAAAAAATGAATTGGCATTTCACTTCAGGTGGTGCTGCCGCCAAACTTTACCTATTCAAGTGAATGGGGCTGCACCCACCATGCAACCAGGCGCAATGGAAGTGGTTGCAGCATGGTGGGCCAGTATTTTTAGGCTTAAATGAGGCCGGAGGGAGGCGATATAATACCTCCTGACTACCTATGCTGTCAAATGCCCTCTGAAAAGCAATCCACTGCAGATGGCATTAATGGCCTCAAAATGCTATTTGCCTTGCTGTTTCCAGCTTAAGTACGTTTGAGTACTAAGCCAAAACAAGCAAGTGAAAGTTAAAAATAATATGACATCCTCAATATTTGTTTTAGTTGTCAATTTAAAGCCAGATCATACATAAGACAGCCAGACAGTTATACTTTTTAGAAAAGGAGGTTAACAGTGGCAATCTGCAAATTTCTCCCATGATAGATTTCTTTCAATTATCTTTTATAATGTCCCTTTTGAATGTGAAAAAAAAAAATGTGAATATATTTGTGCCAGTAATAAGGTTAGTTTGCGTTTTGCATTTCCTTTTTATCAGAATTATGTGTCTTTTTCTATGTAAGCATTAAAGCAATTGCTATGAAATCTATTTTTTTTTTTTTTTGAAACAGTAAATGCCAAAGTTTGTTGAAGGCCTAATTTAAATGAAACTTGTCATGGGAAAAATAAAGCATTTGTAATTACGGAAATTTGTTGGCTGGCTCTCCTGCTGACCCACCAGCTTCAATACTTTGCTTTCCTAATCTAGAAAAAATACCCAGGTCTGGAAAATTAGAGAGATGTCAAATATCCTTAATTGCATACTTTTTCCAGGACAGTATCTCAAAGAAGTGAAGGAAATAGTCAGCATATAGTTACATAGTTAGTCTAGTAGAAGAAAGAAACAAGTCCATCCAATAATAAATAAAAAAAAATTTTTTTTACAATCCTATATACACAATCCCATACCCACAGTTGTTCTAGAGGAAAAAACCCCAGCAAAGCATGATTCAATTTTCTCCAGCAGGCGAAAAAATCCTTTCTGATCCCCCAAGAGGCAATTGGATATTCTCTGGATAAACTTTACCTATAAATGTTAGTATCCAGTTATATTATGTACATTTAGGAAAGAATTCAGGCCTTTTTTGTTAAAGCAATCTACTGAGCTGGACTTAGCATGACAGCAAGGCCACTAGCATAGTCAGAAGAAGAGGTAATCAGTGACAGCTTCCTGTCCTTTCATGAAAGAGTTTTATCACCAACCTCTGCTCAAAATGCCAACCAAGCCCTTCTCTTCTCTCAAGACCACCGGTTCTCTTGCTCCCTTGTTAGCTCTGTCCATGCTTGCCCCTAGAACTTCCCCAGAGCCTCTCTCTTCCTCTGGAACTTCATACACCAATCTGTCTGACTATCTCCTACTCTGTCCATCTTTAGGCAATTCCTGAAAACCATCTCTTTGGGAGGTCTATCCGGCCTCTAACTAATAAACTGATCTTTAACTTTCTTCATCTGTTCATCCCTAAAAGTTATTACCTTTTTATATCACTTGAGGCACCCTGTAGATTGTAGGCCCTCATGAATTGGGCCCTCTGATCCCTCTTGTATTGAATTGTATTGTAACTCTACTGTCTTCCCTCCATTTTGTAAAGTGCCACACAAGTTGTTGGTGCTATATAAATCCTCTATAAGAATAATAATAATACACCTATAAAATTATTTTTGGTACTTGTGCAATAAACCTTCTTAGACTTGTATGAGGCCATCCCATGAAGTTCCTTTCTTGGAACAGCTACATACAAGGCTATGGGGGCTCAGTGCACAGGCACCATGGCGCTGAAGAAGAGGAGGTGAAGTAGGCAATGCAGCAGGAAGCAGTTCAGGTACACTGGTAAGTAAGAAAAGCTGGCCATATGCTCAAAGAATTTTGTTCAAAAAATTTCGATTCAGGAAAGGTCGTCCAATTATTAAGTGAGTCCAAATTGAAATTTGTTTTTTACCATATTGAAAATTCAAAGGAGCAGGATGGAAAATTCTTCTCAAACAAATTAATTTCTTGCAGTGAATGTGGTTTTCTTTTTCGGTAGATTACATTCATTACAAAAATTACTATTTGAAGAATTTCTGAACAAAATTTGTCAAGTCATCGAATGTACTGATGAGAGTTTTTATACGAAGGTTAATTTGAAAATCTACTAGTGTATGGCCAGCTTAAGATGCTGGGTGGGGGGTTAAAGGAGTTTAGTATTAAATTACAATTGCTCTGTAAGCAGAGGCCTTCACACCCTACCCTCACTTTAACAGGGAGGAAGGCTCCTTGTGCCACTTTCCTTTTGGAAATTGAAGACATGAAATCAGTGGTGAAAGGACAACTTTTTAGTACTGTACAATATATACTGTCAATACGCATTACATCATAACTTGATATAGCTATTGTAAGCTGTTTCACAGCTGTCACCCACCAATTTATACAGTAGATTTATGAATTTCACTGTCAACAACCCTAATATCACTAAGGGAGGATAAAGCTACCTTCTTCTTTCTCACAATCTTCTATATTAATACTATATGAAAGGACCGTATACTCCTCTACTATGAGCCACATAACTCTTTGTTTTATAGTAGCTACCTTTCCAAAACATGTCTGATCTGATCCAAAGTTGTCTATGTACTTACAATACAAATGTAGCAAAGGATGCAATGGACTGCAACAATCAGGATATTACAAGATTTTATTTTAGAGAGTAATAAGAGCATGACAATGAGCACCTCCAACTATAGGAAGCACTCGTTTTTCACCTTTGATTGTTCCCTTTCCTGTTTACAAAAGACAATGCGCAGCTCAACATATGTAAATCTAATTTACATGTTAGTTGAGCAAGAAAGAAGATAACAGCTGGCCCGTGCTGGTTCTGGAGGTGAGGATTGGCCCATTTCCTAATTGTTGCGCTCTCTGTAATATATGTCTTTGGGGTTTCTTTACTAAAGACAAATGGGTTGTTCACTTTACAAGGGAATTTTTACTTATCTTAGTAAATGTGGGTAAAAATTCACTTTACAAAGAATACCCATGCAAGGAAAAAAAAAAAGTATTTTTGCTTGCATTTGATTGGATGATGGAAGTCAGCACACCTTGAACTCATTAACTAAGCAAAGGGAAAACTCCCTGGCAAAGTTAACAGCCTTTTTTCTCTCTTTTTTTTTTATTTTATAAATCCTTTCTTTTCAACTTCGCAAAACTAAATTACAGACCAAAAAAAGCCTAAGAAAGTCAAAATTGACGGGAGATGCATAGAACGTTCAGTAGATCATACATGTGAATATGAATACTCGTAGCGCTATTTGCATACAAGAAGGTACATTAGGAAAATAATGAGGCAGAACATATCAAGTTAGACACAATTCCTTCATCTCTCAGCTATTTGAATGTGATCAGCATAACAGTGTTAACAGCCTTTTTGCCTTTAGTTAGTCAACCAACTTTGATTTTTACAATCTAGCCAAAATTGTCTCAAAAATTGCTTACTTTACTTTCCCCCCAGACTACACCTTCTCCACTTTAAATACTGAACACCTGTAACTCCTGTTTGCTGAAGAGTCAGTCTATTGCTTGTGACCACTGAAGCATAGGAATTTTTTCAGGGTTAAAGGTCATACTAACCCTTTTATTGTCTCATGGGAAGGATAACCTTTTAGTGGGAAGGCTAAGCTTCTAGGTGTTAACCAACATATTGTTGGATAATTAGCAATGTCCTACATGTTAAAAAGGCTAATGATAAAGGGCTTTATCATACACATTTGTAGCTGTATATGATAAGAACCATTGACAAACATACAAAAAAAAAAGGAGTTATCTACAAGTATCACACTATCTATTTCAGTGTGAGTGAAACTATGTAGATCTTGTTGAAGAAAAGCTCAGCATTACTGGCCACAAACACTGTAATCTTTCAAGTGATATAAGACATTTGGTTTAGCACTGCCCTGTACAGCTTGACAAGGGTAGTGGTGAATTGTAATGAATTTAGAAAAGCAGGCTATATTATTTAACCACTTGCCGACCGGGCCATAGCCGAATGATGGCTACAGAGTGGTCGGCTTATTCTGGGAGGGCGTACAATGAAGTCCTCCCAAAATCGCGCTTCCCGCGCGCCCCCTAGGGCGCGCACATGGAAGTGTCCATGCTCGCCAGCTCTTACTAAATACCTTGGAATGTTTGCTTTCCAAAAAGGGGTCATTTGGGGGGTATTTGTACTGTCCTGGCCTGTTAGGGTCTCAAGAAATGAGATAGGCCGTCAGTACATCAGGTGTGATCAATTTTCAATGATTGGCACCATAGCTTGTAGACTGTATAACCTTCACGAAGACCAAATAATATATACTTATTTGGGTTATTTTTACCAAAGATATGTAGCTGTATAAATTTTGGCCAAAATTTATGAAGAAAAATGACTAAATTTGCAAAATATTAAAACCAAAACAAAGTAAAACAAAATTTTCAGTCCTTTTTCATTTATAGCGCAAAAAAATAAAAAAAACCCCCAATGATGATTAAATACCACCAAAAGAAAGCTCTGTTTGTGTGAAAAAAAGCATGACAATTTCATATGGGTACAGTGTTGCATGAGTAATTGTCATTCAAAATGTGAGAGCACTGAAAGCTGAAAACTGGTCTGGTTAGGAAGGGGGTTTAGGAGCCCAGTGGGTAAGCAGTTAAGGATTTATGCACTTTTGGAAGATAAAACTCCATTTGCCCCATTCTGCAACCTAGTAAATAAAATGTCAGACCTCAAATACAGATTTTCTTAGGTATGCATTTCCAGAAATGCTTAATGTCTTGCAGTGATCTAGAGCCTCTGCAAAAAAAATGAGCAAGTGCAGGTGATAGGGGTTAATGGACTATTCATCTCTGTGTCCCCCACTGTTATGTACCTTCTCTGTGCTTTTTGACCGCTCTGTACCTCTGTTGGTACTGGTAGTCCTGTAAACTCCATCCTGGATGGTGTCAGAACAGGTTTCTTTCCTTTCCTAATAGCACAGTGTTTGGGCCTGGTGATTGAGTGCCCAGGCCTGAGCATTTTATTTTTGGAGGAAAGGGAACATGCTTCCCTCCACCTAAAGAGCTCCAAAAAAGCAATCAAGTGACAGAAGAGCACAGTAGAATAAGTGGATTGTTTTAACCGGTTGCTGACCGCCGCAAGTACATATACTGCGGCGGTCAGCCCCGGCCAGGCAAAGAGACGTACCGGTACGTCACTAGCCTGGGAGCCAATAGCGGGCGAGCGCGCGCCGCCGGAGGCGCGCTCCCGCCTCGGCTCATTCACGGACACCTCCGTGCGTGTGACCGGCGGGCCCGATGTCCGCCGGTCACTCGCGATCGTCCGCTGTGAAGGGAGAAAGGCAGACGGCTAATGTAACAAAGCTGCCTGTCATTCTTCCCTGTGTAACAGCAGAGATCTAACGGTCCTGCTATGTTGGACCGTTGATCTGTGCTGTTACACACACAGCCACATCCCTGCACAGTTAGAAGCACGCCCCTAGGGACACACTTAGCCCCTCCCTCTCCAATAAAGTTAACCCCTTCCCTGCCAGTGTCATTTTTACAGTAACAGTGCATATGTATAGCACTGATTACTGTAGTAATTTCACTGGTACCCCCAAAAGTGTCAAAAATGTCAGTCAAGGGTCCGATCTGTCTGCCGCAATGTCACAGTCCCGCAAAAAAAATCGCAGATTGCCCCCATTACTCGTTAAAAAAACAACAACAAAAATGACAAAAATCTTTCCCTTAGTTAGTAAACGCAATAACTTTTGTGCAAACCAATCAAAATACGCTTAGTGTGATTTTTTTTTTTTTACCAAACATATGTAGCAGAAAACAAATTGGCCAAAAATGTAAAAAAAATTCGATTTTTACATTTTTTTGGGGGAATTTCATATAAAAAAATGTGAAAAATATTGTTATTTTTGCAAAATTGTCGCACTTTTTTTGATTATAACGCATGATAAAAAAATCGCACAGGTGATCAAATACCACCAAAAGAAAGCTCTATTTGTGGGAAAAAAAGGATGTCAAATTCGTTTAGGTACAGCGTCGCACGACCGCGCAATTGTCTGTTAAAGTCACGCAGTGCCGAATTGCAAAATACCCCCTGGTCAGGAAGGGGGTAAAATCTTCCGGGGCTTAAGTGGTTAATAGAACCTGTTGCTTTTCCCTAAATTGGCAAATTTTCCCCAAATTGACAAAGTTGTTTAAAACTATCTATCATTTCACAGTATGCTCAGACACAATAAGGTTGCAAAAAGATATTTATTTTAGAAGATCCTTCCATCAAGATGTATCCTCAGATTTCCCAGCATGTACACTGGGCACTTACTGTATGACCATTTAAAAAGTTTGGTAACAAACCTTACCTTTTACTAAATTGAGGCCATAACCTCAGAACTGACTTGATTCTGCTGCTTTTAGTATCTCATACCTGTGGGCCATGTGTTCCTTCATGATCCAATTATAAACATTCATAAATTTGTTTGGGGTTTTTTTTTTTTTTTTTTTGCCTGGGTGAAAACTGATTGGTTTTAAAATGGATACATGGGTCTATGAATATTCTAATTTGCAAATTATTACTTTAAGAAGTTATTACAGAAAGTAGTAAAAAGGTAGACAATGATTTCTCCTAAGTTATTGAACACAATCTAAGGAAATTAGCAAAACTTGAATAGTGTATCAAAAAGCAAAGATTTGGCCTTTACAAGATTTGGCTTTTACAAGTGAAGATCATCAAGGCATCATAATAAAGCTGTCTCCCATCTGCGTCCTTGATTTTTTCAGTTAGTTTTCACTAACATGCACTAACCACTTTATCTCCGGCAGATTTACCCCCCTTCATGACAAGGCTATTTTTGCGATAGAGCATTGCATTACTTTAACTGAAAATTGTGCAGTCATGTGACATTGTACCCAAAATAAAATTTATGACCTTTTTTCCCACAAATAGAGCTTTCTTTTAGTGGTATTTGACCACCTGTGAATTTTTTATTTTTTGCTTGGTAAACAAAAAAAAGGTAGACAGTTTTGAAAAGAAAATATATATATTTTTTACTTCCTGCTATAAAATATATCCAATAAATAAATAGAAAAAAAAAAATCAAATTTCTTCATACATTTTGGCCAAAATGTATTCTGCTACATGTCTTTGGTAAAAAAAAATCCCAATAAGTGTATATTGATTGGTTTGCGCAAAAGTTATAGCAAACCAAGAAATATAGAAATTTTTTGAACTTTACATTTTTTGATCTTGTTATGAATTGTGGATACCTATTTATTTCTTTATTCAGTGACATTGCACAATTTGACACTTAATATTCTGTGCGGTACTTTGCACAGATCCTTTTACTAGTTCATGGTCAAGCACATTATTGCATTAATTATTTCAACTATTGCATGTTTGATCATTTGATCACATGCATATAGTCTTGTGCAGCTGTATATTGGCATCACTTATCATCTAGCACTGTGCAATTTTTTTGTATTTATTATATATATATATATATATATATTTTATGCAATTTGCACATGTATAATTAGTTATGCACTTGTCATTTTAGTACACATACCTGTACAGTTGCACTGATTTCTACATCTTGGTTTATTGTACCACTGCGTTTTTTTGCAGTCAATTGGCAGCAATTGTAATTCTGTTTAACAGCCTTAGACCTCCTTGGCGCTTGATCCTAATTACTTCTATGCAAAAGTTATAGCGTCTACAATCTATAGTTTATTTTTATTTACTTATTCATTTTTTCTTAGTAAAGTCGGCTATCGGCGACTTATAGCGGGACTGCAATATTGCGGTGGACATTTTCACACTAACTGACATTTTTGACACATTTTGGGAACCAGTGATACTAACACAGTGATCAGTGCTAAAAATATACACTGTCTCCAATGTTCCCTCTAATTTTTTTACTGTGCTGAGCAAATAAAAATATTTCTGAGTGCAAACCTTTAGACTGGGCAATTTCATCAAAAATCTTATATTGTCACAAAAATAGCATGTTGCCATTAACTAATGGGCTATAGTTTGATAGAATATTAGTAAATCGTATTAACTGTTCAATTAATTTTACAGTATAGTAATAATAAATGTTCAAAAGGCTATTTTTATACAAACACATTTTATTAAGGCAGATTGGATAAAAAAGATATACAATACAAACACAACATTTTTTAGTGTTTTAGTTTTAACAGTTTTAACAACTTTTAGTGCAACAGTGCTTCATCAGTGCTCTCTTGACTGGCCTTGCAGGTCTGTGGAGATATGGAACCTCTCTCAAAACAGAACATGAAAACAAAGATGCACCACAATAAACAAGCACATAAATGCATGCATTATTACTATGCATTTATTAATGTGACTTTTTTGTGTTAAGTGGCGTCTTAGGTAGTCAAGTTTCCACTCTGTCCACGTTTTCCCGGTGGAAAACTCTCCTTTAATTTTAGCTTCGGAGAAAATTTTGCACACAATCCCATTAGCTCCGTAACTAAATATTTCAGACAATTTAACGGATTTGTCAGGGCCCTCGCTAGTATCCGTTTGAAGGAGTTAATTTAGCCATTCTTGTTTGAAAGTCAAACAAACCTTTTATTTAGGCTGTTGCAGAGATGTTTCATCTTTTCGTTTCGCCATTGCTGAGTGGATTCACGTCGTCTGTGCGGTCTGAATTTGTGCTGCGCGGGACCTTCAATTAGACTGCGTGTCCGCGCATGCGCGCAGCCTAAAGGGAACATTGACTGTCACTGTACTAATGACACTGGCTGGAAAGAGGTTAAACATCTAGGGCGATCAAAGGGTTAAATGTGGGCCTAACCAGTGTTTTACTATACTGTGTGTGGTGCTTTTACTAGGCGAAGAGATGTCATTTATTTCCTGCTTTGCAGGGACACAAACTCCATCCCTTCCCCCTTGTCAGCAATGGCAATTTGCCTTGTTTACATAGGCAGATTGCAGTTCTACCTCTCTGCCAGACGATCGATGGGTACTGGAGAACATCAAGTACACGACACCCGCCGATCAGCTTCCACTGTGTGTATTGACAGCGGAAGCAAGCTGCCGGCAGCACTCAAGAGCATCCCCTACCCGAAAGTGTCAAATCACGTACTAGGTATGTGATCTAGTGCAGCAGGGCCGTCTTGCCGCTATATATCTATGTTATACGGTCGGCAAGTGGTTAACTGTTTCAGGATCAGAAAATATATATTTTTTTCCATTGCTGTAACAGTTTAACTGTGAATAACGTTTTTTTTCCCAATTGTGTTCGGTATTATGATTATTATACAAGATTTATATAGTGACAACAGTTTGCACAGCTCTTTACAACATGAGGGCAGACAGTACAGTTACAATACAATTCAATACAGGAGGAATCAGAGGGCCCTGCTCCTTAGAGCTTACAATCTAGAAGTATTTTGTTGACTGTTAGCCACTATGTACAGTATATGGCCAGCTATGTCTTCATAAAAGTTTTTTTTTTTCACAGTTTTCAAGAGAGTATACAAAGCAATAAAATGAGTGCATAATGCAGTAAAAAACAAAACAAAAAAATAAAACAAAAAAGGGGGGGTATCAAATGTCACAGGATTATTACTGTATGACAAAATCAGTATAGGAAGTAGGTCACCCTGTTGACCCGGGGAATGATGTTAAAGTGAAATGAGGGAGTGGCCTAGGTTTGCATGGATGTTATATTCTAGCCATGGAGACCATATTTTAAGAAATTTTGAGTGGGCATCCCTAACCTCTACCTGCCCCTAAGTTTTGAATGCCTAGGGGGCAGGAAATATTAGCGCTCATGTGACCACTGTGATTGGTTAACATAATGGTCACATGATCAGGAGCCAGCCAGGCCTGTTTTTGACAGCTCATTCTCTGTGTCAGGAGCATGCAGTGAGCGCGCCCTCAGCACAGAAACATTGCCCACCCAGAGACACATATGTGTGGCATGTGGGCATTAAAGCCCACCCTTTTGCAGCTACACATATGAGTTACATGGGCAGCAAAAGGTTATGTATTGTAGAAAGTTTCTCATGCACCATGGTGCCCATGGCTCTATGTTTCCTATGGGTAGCCTTTAATTAGATGAATTTGAGTGCACCTGTACCTAGACAATATCTACAATTTGATCAGTGCCATGGACACCGTGGAGACTGTTCCAGACCTACCTTCAGCCACTTGCAAAGTGGTCTGGAGGAATGTCTCTTCAAAGGGACTCACCAACAGGCACAAATATCTGGCATGGATGGCAATCTAGGGGGGACATTTATGCATGCCAGAAACCTGTGCAGATACAGGCACTGCCCATTTTGCATAATCCAGGAGAAAACTTCTTTGCACATTTTGTGGGAGTGCCCCTTTGCACAGGGCCTGTTGAGGGCCTTTGAATCTGAACTCACAGACTTTGTACCACAGACTGCCATCACACACTTTGGTGTGCTGAATGGACTTTTTTGAGGAACCTTTTCCCTGGAGGACAATGAAAATGCCTGGCGAGTGTTGTGCTGCTTTAAGGACACTTTATGGTGTGCCAGAAAGGGCCTTATCCATCAGAGAGAGGATGTCCATTGAGGACTGTCACAGACTAGTTCGCAGTCTGCTCAGAGACTATAACCTGATGGATTTAATGAGGAAGAGAAGGTCTAAAGATTTCCCCTTCCCCCACTCTCCCTTGTTTATCTTTGTCCTTTCAATAAAGCTTCGGGCTTGTGAACTCATTCCCCTCCCCTATCCCTCTCTCCTACCCCCCCCCCCCCCCCCATCACACCTGTTGCTTATTGAATTGTATTATAGTTTGAAATGATGCATGTACTGTTCAATAATATGTACATAGTAATGTGTTTTTAGTAAATGCTTTCAGGGTGTGGCGTCGTGCATGATGTGATGGTTCGGGGTACCTTTTTCTCCGCACAACACATTAGGCATCATTCTGTGGAGTGAATGTATTTATTTGTATGATTAAAAATGTATTGTTATGTAGTGTATTTATGCGCTGCATCACAGTACAAGGTAGGATGTACCCCGATTAAGTATTTGTTTTTTGTATATTTTATTATGCAAAATAAAATATACCTTTTCAACAAAAAGTAAATGTTGAAAAACAATAAATATACTTAACAAACAGTAAAAAAAACTTTAAAGCAAGCTATTCCTAGCCTCTTTAGACCCGGTTCACACTTCTGCGTGTGCCGGGTTCGCATGTCATGTCGGAGCGCACTGCTCCGACATGACATGCGATCAGCTGTGCGGTGCGAGTTTAGCCATACAGTTTGTATGGCTAAATTCGCACCGCACCCGCAGCAAAGACGCACAGGAGGCATTTTTGCTGCCGCATCAGGATCGGATCGCACAGCGGTTCACACTTGTGCGATCCGATCCTGTGCGAACTGCACGATCGCACTGCGATATGCGATCAAACTGGGGGTGTCGTTAAGATTACATTGACACCCCCAGCGGATCGCATATGGCAGTGTGAACTGCCGGGGGTGCGTGTGCGATGCGGGAACAGGCTGCGAATTCGCAGCCTTCCCGCATCGCAATAGTGTGAACCGAGCCTTAGAAGCCCTATGCTTTTAATGTGTAGTTATTCTTTCTCAGAGATCCTAGAAGATCGCAAAATAGACTCTGAAATTAGACGTCTGTTGGTTCCCAACAGCTTAGAAACAACTGCTGCTTGTTTACATTATAGGGCTAGAAGGCTGCCATGTTTCTCTTTTTACAAATGTATGTTGGGAGCTTTAAAATTAATATCTTCACAATGGATATAGATACAACGATAAATAAAGGCTTGTTTTAAATATTTTACAGCTTCTTCAGGATAAGAAAATAGATTAGTGTGGATGATCTGGGCACAGGTTTACTTTCAATATTTTTTACATAATCTTATTGAATTCGGTAAAGAGAGTGTAGGCTGTGTGTACAGGTTAGCCAGACAGGTGAATATACAATAGCATTGTCTTTGTACACAAATATTTTAGCAAGGTCACACTTTGACACGTTAATACTAGACAATACAACACCAATGTTTACTGTAGATACAACAGGAAGTGAAAGAAAAGGGCCTGTGTTGGGAGCTTTAACCACTTCAATACAGGGCACTTTCACCCCCTTCCTGCCCAGGCCAATTTTCAGCTTTCAGCGCTGTCACATTTTAATGACAATTGTGCGGTCATGCTACACTGAATCCATATGAAATTTTGATCATTTTTTTTCACACAAATAGAGCTTTCTTTTGGTGGTATTTAATCACCTCTGAGTTTTTTATTTCTTACAAAAAAAAAAAAAGAAAAAAGACAGAAAATTTTGAAAAAAAAAAGTTTTTCTTATTTTCTGTGAGTACATTTTGAAAATAAGCAACTTTTCTCCTTCACTGATGTGCGCTGATGAGGCGGCACTTATGGGCACTGATAGGCTGCACTGATGGGCACTGATGAGGTAGCACTTATGGGCACTGATGAGGTGGCACTGATGAGGAGGTACTAATATGCTGCACTAATGGGCACTGCTAGGTGGCACTGATAGGCGGCACTGATGAGCACTGATAGGCAGCACTGATGAGCACTGATAGGCAGCACTAATGGGCACTGAAAGGCGGCATTGATGGGCACTTAGAGGCGGCACTAATGGGCACTGATAGTCAGCACGGGCGGCACTGATGGGCACTGACAGGCAGCACTGATGGGCACTGACGGGTTGCACTGATGAGCACTGACAGGCGGCACTGGTGGGCAGCACAGATGAGCAGGCACTGACTGGCAACACTATGGGCACTGATTGGGGACACTGTGGGCACTGATTGTGGACACTGTGGCCACTGATGGTGGGCACTGTGGGCACTGATGGACATTGCTTGGGGGGGACTTATGGGCACTGTTTTTTACTTTATAGTAATCAGGGCCCTGATTACCTTTTCTAGGCTTCTCTTTGAGGAGAAGCCGCTGATCAGCTCTCCTCACCACACACACTGACAGTGTGAGGCGAGGAGACTCGATAAACGGCTCTTCCTCATTTACATGTGAACGGCTGTGATTGGACACAGCCGATCACATGGGTAAAGAGCCATGTCATTGGCTCTTTACCAAGATGGGGATCGCGAGAGAGGCTGTTCTGGTGCGCCGTCATATGACGGCGTCCCAGAACGAGAGCTGCACCGCTCAGCCGTCATTTGACGGTGGGTGGGCGGCAAGTATTTAAAATGTATTTCTTCACAATTGTTTTAGATACAGTGAGGAATAAGGGCTTGTTTTAAATATTTTTACTGCTTCTTCAGGATAAGAAAATAGATGTGTGCATAATCTGGGTACAGGCTCTCTTTAAATATATATTACATAATCATATGGAATATGGTAGAGTGTAGGCTGTGGGTACAGGTTAACCAGACAGGTGAATGTAAAATAGCATTCTCTTTGTATACAAACATTTTAGCGAGGTCACACTTTGACAAGTTAATACTAGACAATACAACACCAATGTTTACTTTAGACACAACAGAGAGTAAAAAGAAATCCCTCCAAAGTGAATTAAATATCCTCCTAGACAGTTGTCATCAGAATAAGGCTCCATGAATTCAGGTTTTTTTTTTCTAAGCTTAAAAACACTGGAAAAAATGCTGGGTAAAAAAAAAAAACTGATGGTAATAGCTTTTAGGAGCGGTAAACGCTTTTAGGAACATATTTTAAAAATGCTATTAGTAGTGTTTAGGAGTGTTTAGCAGCGTTTAGGATTGTTTACGAGCGTTTCTGCTGGAAAAACGCTCAGAGAAACTCTTCTTTTTTCTGCTCCTAGACGCTGAAGTTAAAAAAAATGCTAATAGTCTAAAGTAGTGTACATGGAGACATAAGATAAAACTATTTAGCTTCTAGGAGCAGAAGACGCTTAAAAAACGTTAGTATGTACTAATTGGAAGATTTCCTCTTAAGGCTCCATGCACATTGGCTTAAAAATCACTGCTACTATAGGAGTTTTTTGTTCTGCCTGTAGAAGCAGCTCAATGCTATCCTATGTGTCCATGCACATTAGGATGATTAGAGACATATTTTAAGCTCAATGTTTAGAGGCAGGAAAAAATCCCTTCTGGTTTGTGTTTTTGGTTGGAGCTTCCTGGCAGAAAAAAGGCAAAACTCTCCTAAAGTTATCTAAACTTTGTACAAGTAAAAATTTTAGATTTCCCTTCACTTTCAGTCCTGATGACTCCGGTCACTCAGACTCTGCTTATATCTTGGCATCCCGCATCATGGGCAGAATTGCTGCGATTCTGCCCGTGATCCCGAATCACGGCGGGACACCCGTGGGATCCCTGTCACTTCCAATGACACCTCAAACATGGCATGATTTTCCCATGATTTTCACCTGGCAAATTGCTGTAAAATCATGCAAACAGAATCGTGGGACGCCTGTCACCTCAAAGGAAGTACAAGAACTTATCTTGGACGATGGGCGTCCCGCCATTCTGTTTGTGCAATTTTACCACGATTCCTCTGGCAACAATCGCGGTCAAATCACGCCGCCTTTGGAGTGCCATTGGAAGTGACGGGGATCGAATGGGTGTCCTGTGATTTGGTAAATAAAAACAAAAAGCAGAGCCCCTCTAAGTGTTATCAGTTTAATTAAAAGGGTAATGCAGGTACAGGAAAACTGCTCACATTTAAAACAGTATAAAATAGCTCATCTGTTAGGTGGTCTGCAGGAACACAGGGGTCCACGGCTGGATGTTAGTAGCTCCAAGAGATGGTGCAGGGGATGCTGAAGGAGGGAGATGTCTGGAGAGCCAAGAGACCAGATAGTAGGATGGTCAGCAGCTTCAGGAAGGTGTTCTGTTCCTCAGGGAGACACCTGGTGAGCCGAGAGACCATTAGGTAGAATGGCTGTCGCCTTCAGAAGGGCGCCCTGCTCCTCAGTACATCCGGCGCCAACAGATAGGGGAGCCCAGCGTGACAGATCCAGCAGCCAAATGCACAACGCGTTTCCGAGCGTGCGCAGTAGCCTCACAGGGCGTGCGCGCTCCTTTCTCAAGTGCAGTGGTCTGGCCCTGAGTGTAATCTATTTCAGTCATCAACTACACCAGATTAATGACTATACATGAACTGCATACCCCTTGATGCTATATAGGTATGTGTGATGCGCCAACTCTTATCCTGCTTGTTCATGTGATTTGGTGTGATTCGGGATTGCGGGCAGAATCGCTGTGATTCTGCCCACAATCCGGGATGCCAAGATGTGAACGGAGCCTAAGACAAATAGAGATGGTCAATTTTCCAGTGGGGACAAAGAGTGCTATTAAAACTTGGCAGGGGTTTTAAGCCTTCCCCACTACATCCAAACCTAAAAAATTAAGAGGGAATCCTTTTAAGTAGAAATTGTAGAGAAAAAAAACAAACATTTGCCTTTCTTCTGTACCAGGTTTATTTAGGCATTTTGGTAATAAGCCATTCACATTGGGTGTATTAACTAGCAAGTCATTTCATTTCAGACCTTTTCTGCAAATATTGAAAACTTTATACACTGGGCAAAAAACAAATCCCCCACCAAAAGCTCCTGCACCTGCATAAAGAAAGGGTGGTTTGTTATTTGGGACGGCATAATGACATCATCCAAAGCTGTATGGGACCGTGTGGTTTTATGCGGCACAATTCTGCTTAGCACAGTTTGGTTGATTTTCAGCTCAGTGAATTGGCCTAAAAACCAAGCAGATTCCTTGTTACTGTTCAAAGCAACAGCAAAAGCTATTGATAATATAATTGCTACCTTCCTCAGTGGGAACAATTATTTCAAATAAAACAAGATGTTTATAAAGGAACGGTAATTCTTTTCGCTGCAAAACTGTGTTCTAAGCTCTTCAAGAAGACAATAACATTTATATTTTTTTGAGAGGGTGATGTGCCTGGCATGTCAGAATGGAGCTTGATACTCTTGCATGTTTTGATGGAGGAGTAATACGGTTTTGTATCTTGGTGTACACCATTCCTGTTGCTGGTGCAGTTGGCTGCTTCCATAGAGATGAGCTGAGCCGACAACTGTCATATGGTTATGGAGTGTGTGGAGCCTGATCTCTCCTGGAGCAGCACTGATATACTGACATAGACACTGGTTCATAAGTATTTAAGGTGATTTTACCTATTAGAAAGTAACTAGATAAGGATGAAGCTTATATATATATATTTGGAATGTTTTTAAGAAAAAAAAACTATACAGTCAGGTCTATAAATATTGGGACATTGACACAATTCTAATCTTTTTGGCTCTATACACCACCACAATGGATTTGATATGAAATAAACAAGATGTGCTTTAACTGCAGACTTTCAGCTTTAATTTGAGGGTATTTACATCCAAATTAGATGAACGGTGTAGGAATTACAACAGTTTGTATTAGTGCCTCCCGCTTTTCAAGGGACCAAAAGTAATGGGACAGATTAACGATCATAAATCAAACTTTCACTTTTTAATACTTTGTTGCAAATCCTTTACAGTCAATTACAGCCTGAAGTCTGGAATGCATAGACATCACCAGATGCTGGGTTTCATCCCTGGTGATGCTCTGCCAGGCCTCTACTGCAACTGTCTTCAGTTCCTGTTTGTTCTTGGGGCATTTTCCCTTTAGTTTTTTCTTAAGCAAGTGAAATGCATGCTCAATCGAATTCAGGTCAGGTGATTGACTTGGCCATTGCATAACATTCCATTTCTTTCCCTTAACCCGTTGCCGACCGCCGCACGACGATATACGTCGGCAGTCAGCCCCGGCCAGGCAAAGTGACGTATATATACGTCACTAGCCTGTCACTTACTTGGGAGCCAATAGCGGGCGAGCGCGAGCCCGCGGAGGCGCGCTCCCGCCCCGACTCGTTCCCCAGCAAGTCCGTGCGTGTGACTGGCGGACCCGATGTCCGCCGGTCACTCGCCGATCGTCGGTGCAGAGGGAGAAAGTCAGGCGGCTGATGTAAACAAGCCGCCTGTCATTCTCCCCTGTGTAGAAACAATGATCATACGGTTCTACAATGTAGGACCGTTGATCACTGTTCCTACACTTCAAGCCACAGCCAATCACAGTAAGAATCACGCCCCTAGGGACACAATCCACCCCTCCCTCTCAAATAAAGTTAACCCCTTCACTACCAGTGTCATTTTGCAGTAACAGTGCATATGTATAGCACTGATTACTGCAGTAATGTCACTGGTAACCCCAAAAGTGTCAAAAATGTCAGTCAAGGGTCCGATCTGTCCGCTGCAATGTCGCAGTACTGCAAAAAAAATTGCAGATCGCCGCCATTACGCGTTAAAAAAAAACCCACCAAAAATGACAGAAATCTTTCCCTTAGTTAGTAAACGCAAAAACTTATGCGCAAACCAATCAAAATACGCTTTTTGAGATTTTTTTACCAAACATATGTAGCAGAAAACAAATTGGCCAAAAATGTTAAAAAATTTTGATTTTTAAATTTTTTTGGGGGGAATTTCATAAAAAAAAAAATGTGAAAAATATTGTTGTTTGTGCAAAATTTACTATCTTTTTTTGTTTATAGCGCAAAAAGTCAAAATCGCACAGGTGATCAAATACCACCAAAAGAAAGCTCTGTTTGTGGGAAAAAAAGGACGTCAAATTCGTTTAGGTATAGCGTCGCACGACCGCACAATTGTCCATTAAAATCACGCAGTAAAAAATCTCAAAAAACCCCCTGGTCAGGAAGGGGGTAAAATCTTCCAGGGCTTAAGTGGTTAAAAAAACTCTTTGGTTGCTTTCGCAGTATGCTTCGGGTCATTGTCCATCTGCACTGTGAAGCGCCGTCCAATGAGTTCTGAAGCATTTGGCTGAATATGAGCACATAATATTGCCCGAAACACTTCAGAATTCATCCTGCTGCTTTTGTCAGCAGTCACATCATCAATAAATACAAGAGAACCAGTTCCATTGGCAGCCATACATGCCTATGCCATGACACTACCACCACCATGCTTCACTGATGAGGTGGTATGCTTTGGATCATGAGCAGTTCCTTTCCTTCTCCATACTATTCTCTTCCCATCACTCTGGTACAAGTTGATCTTGGTCTCATCTGTCCATAGGATGTTGTTCCAGAACTGTGAAGGCTTTTTTTAGATGTTGTTTGGCAAACTCTAATCTGGCCTACCTGTTTTTGAGGCTCACCAATGGTTTACATCTTGTGGTGAACCCTCTGGTGAAGTCTTCTCTTGATTGTTGACTTTGACACACATACACCTACCTCCTGGAGAGTGTTCTTGATCTGGCCAACTGTTTTGAAGGGTGTTTTCTTCACCAGGGAAAGAATTCTTCGGTCATCCACCACAGCTGTTTTCCGTGGTCTTCCAGGTCATTTGGTGTTGCTGAGCTCACCGGTGCATTCTTTCTTTTTAAGGATGTTCCAAACAGTTGATTTGGCCACACCTAATGTTTTTGCTATCTCTCTGATGGGTTTGTTTTGTTTTTTCAACCTAATGATGGCTTGCTTCACTGATAGTGACAGCTCTTTGGATCTCATATTGAGAGTTGACAGCAACAGATTCCAAATGCAAATAGCACACTTTTTTTTGGACCTTTTATCTGCTCCTTGTAAATGGTATAATGAGGGAATAACACACGCCTGGCCATGGAACAGCTGAGCAGCCAATTGTCCCATTACTTCTGGTCCCTTAAAAAGTGGGAGGCACATATACAAACTGTTGTAATTCCTACACCTTTCCCCTGAATTGGATGTAAATACCCACAAATTAAAGCTGAAAGTCTGCAGTTAAAGCACATATTGTTAGTTTAATTTCAAATCCACTGTGGTGGTGTATAGAGCCAAAAAGATTAGAATTGTGTTGATGTCCCAATATTTATGGACCTGACTGTATACTGTTCCTTCTACTTTCTGCTGAAGAAGGGGGCTGTTGGTCCCAGAAACATATAGAGCCGTCTTCTGCAAACATCCTGTGGGACCCAACATGTGGCCCAACACTTATTGAAAATAAGATATTTACTCAGCCCATTTAGGTACTGTGTGCATAATAAACAGTATCTCACAAAAGTGAGTACACCCCTCACATTTTTTTTCAAATTTACAATTTGCTACAATGTTATGTAGTGAGTGTACAGCTTGTATAACAGTGTAAATTTGCCATCCCCTCAAAATAACTCAACACACAGCCATTAATGTCTAAATTGCTGGCAACAAAAGTGAGTATGCCCCTAAGTGGAAATGTCCAAATTGGGCCCAACTAGCCATTTTCCCTCCCCGGTGTCATGTGACTTCTTAGTTTTACAATGTCCCAGGTGTGAATGGGGAGCGGGTGTGTTAAATTTTGTGTTATCGCTCTCACTCTCTCATACTGGTCACTGGAAGTTCAACATGGCACCTCATGGCAAAGAACTCTCTGAGGATCTGAAAAAAAGAATTGTTGCTCTACATAAAGCTGGCCTAGGCTTTGGGAAGATTGCCAAGACCCTGAAACTGAGCTGCAGCATGGTGGCCAAGACTATACAGTGGTTTAAAAGGACAGGTTCCTCTCAGAACAGGCCTTGCCATGGTCAACCAAGGCAGTTGAGTGCACTTGCTCAGCGTCATATCCAGAGGTTGTCAAGTGTAAGCTTTGGGGATCCTTATGTATGTAAATTTGTAGTTAGTCTAAATTTGTATAGCATTTCCAGCGATTTCGCTTTTAGTCATGCTTGCCATAGTTCATTTAAGATATAATAATTATTGTGAGCTCAGGTGCAGCTAATACTAGTGCAAATCAGTTAAACTAAATGCACCTGCAAAGAATCTTCAGCATCTGGATCTTTTAACTGCAAAAACATTTTTTTTCTCAGGTTACATGCGACCCACAGATGGTTTACTGATTTAAATTGTATGAGGCCCCATCTGTTCTGCATTTAATGAAGGCTATATTTCCTTAAGTCGTTTTGAAATATTTTTTTTGTTAATGTTATTACCAAAATGCTGTTATTTTTTCCAGGAATAGTACAGTACCTTGCTTAGACCTGTGTCTAGATAAGTAATCCTGAAGTGGAGGAGTGGCTTCCTGCCGATCCTAAATTTTTAATACTTTCACTTATGTATAACAGGGTACCTATCTCTGAATGGATTGTGGATTGGATTGGAATGGATTTTTTACAGCACAACTGTAAAAAGCTATACTCCTATACTGCAGAACAAGTTCATTTCTTTCCATTGTAAGCTGTGATGTCAGTCACATTAATGTAAATCGAGTTAGAGGGCACAGACACAATTTTTTTTTTTAGTTATAGCATTGTATTGCTGTTGTTCTTTAGTTGCAAAAATCTATATAATAAAGTTTAGAAATTATTGGGTTGTGTATGCTACCCCCACACGGGTATGATACTCACATCAATTTGATTATTTATAAATGAGATTCACTTCAATTCAAAAATTTTTTTTATTGATTTGTACAGGAAGATTGGCATGTACACAATTACAGCTAGTTAACTAGATATTATATTTTCTTTATCTAGAAGTATGTAGTAAGGAAAATGACCCCAAGGCAGTGTGATAGCTAAAGTAATAGACCGTTAAAGTTTCCCAAATAGAGAGTCAATTACTGTGAGCTTGACAATTAAAACACAAAAGGCAGTTTTCTAGGGAAAGCTTTTATCTGTCTATAATTGTCCAAAGTAACCCATCTTAGGTTACTTCTCTAATTCTTATGCAAGGTGTTATACTACCTCTCTCTATTCTAAGCAAAACTGCTAGGCAAATAGCACTGCTCTAGCCTGTCTACCATCAAAGGCCAGATTAGATGTCCTGACAAGATATGTCCTTGCTGGGAGGAAGCTTGTTTGCTAAGATGTATTGAGGCTTCCCGTGGCCTTTGTTTCCATGTAGCTGAAATTAACAGGGCATTCAATTCAAAACACGTGAAAGCAGTCATCTAATGTTGTCTCTCACCTCTGATTACCTCATTCTCTAGTTTCCTACAGTTCAGGATAATTGATCATCATAACAGCCACCTAGCTCTAGAATATATATGGTTTTGACTGTATTATTTGGTGGGTGCCCTGCAGTTTTGGCTGACCCAAATGTCCCATTCTAAATGGCACAGAACCTGATCTACAACAGATTTTGTCATCAGTTGGTCATGCATTCTGACAGATTTGGGCAGGCCAGGTCAATGGCAATTGTACATTTTGTGCAGGGGACAATACAGCCATGGAAGGTCTGCATACACATAACATCCATCTCACAGTAGAATAAATAGCACCAGTTATGTATTACTTTAAAATTTTGAAACAAGGTACCAAAAATTACAGGCTGCCATGGAGTTCCTTGGGTGGGAATAATAAAGCTCAGTAAAAGGAAGATGCTTCACACTGGAAAAGTATACTTTATTAAAAAATCAATATATATATATGTATATATATATATATATATATATATATATATAAAGAAGGAAAAAACAACAACTACCTCTTGTATACCTGGCCTAGATATCAGATAATAAACATTAACTTACAAAATATGCAATGTACACTTAATCCAACTGGTACACACGTGATGTAAAAGACCATCATATAGTCCCATGGTACCAAACAGTTTATACCACTTTTGATTAAAATGTTTTACTGTAAACTGAAATGAAGATCAGTCTCATTGACAGTGTGTTAATGGGACCATATACTGCTGGTCTTACCTTGGCTGATTACCACTATATGATGACTACTGTCAGTAATATATGGGGACTCCTACTAATGAATGATATAATCCAAACCAGTAAAGCAATGAGAATATTGCTTTATATTCACTTAATATGGATTGAATTTGAAGCAATTTTGCTGATTTGATGCCTTTGGATTATATCAGTCATTAGTAGGAGCCATTATATTACGTCATCATATTTTACTGTCAATAGTCATCATAAAGTGGCAATTGACTAAATTAGCACCTGTAGTAGTCCCATTAACACGCTTTTGATGAAATTGATTATGGGTATCAATTTACAGCAAAACTTTACAGTTAGTAATGCATGCTACATTTTGATATCTCAGGATTGTATGATTTGTTTTATGATTGTTAATTTACCAATTTAGATTAAGTATACATTGGATATTTAGTATTTTTGTGTGTATCAACTAGACCAGGTTTATAGAGGGTTTTAACTATTTTCAATGTGATTTTTGTAATAACGTATACTTTTCTTGTAAGGTTTTTTTTTTTTTTTGCTCTTTATTAATATCAATAGTGGAACTCCATGGTAGTACATATGTACATGTAGTACATGGTAGTTCCTTTAATCTAAATTCCTTTGTTATTTTGTTAACCATGGATTCTGCAGTTCTTTCGATATGTATAACTTGCTCTTGTTCCAGTTAACAATGCACAGTATATTTGTTACTTTTGTCAATATTAGCATTGCCCAAACAGGTATAAGTTATCCACACAGGTGGAACTTCTTCAACCCTATCTAAATAGATAACCCTGTGAATAAATAAGGCCTCATGCACACTGGACATTATCAAAACGTCAGTAGAAAGCTGTAGCTGTAGAAGGTGTTTTTCAGCTTTTTTGCAGTAGCATTTTCCAGTGTTTTTTAGCTTTTTTTTTTAGCAAAACCTTACTCTCACAAAAGCTTATGGCTCAAATACGTTGATGAATAGCCGCGTTTTTTGGCATTTTTCAGTGTTTTTAAGCTATTATCAGAGTTAGAGTGTTTTTACAGCTGAAAAACGCCTCCTAAAACCCTCTAGTTCTGTTTTTTTTTTCCAGCCAGAAAACGCCCCTGACAAAAACTGCTGATTACAGTCTATTTGTGCATGGACACATAGGATAACATGTTGGGGAGTTTACTGGCTGCAGAAAAAAACGTCTGACGCCAAATACAGCAGCTGTAAAAATGTCCAGTGTGCATGAGGCCTTACAGAGAGGTGAAAAGGAGCATTCCCTGCTGATAATCTGCTATTAAAAACTCCAAAATTGTATATGTAAATTGTTTTTTTGCCTTCTAAAACTAAAAGTAACATTTTACATTAAGAACTATATCTGCTTACAGTGTAATAAACTGGCTATAATATATAAGCAGTATTTTTTCCCTTCTTAAAACTCATATAGGCTTTGATGCTTGTTTTTGTGTGTATGTGACAGTCACAAACACTCTGTTACCTTATTGTAATACAATAAAACAATAGGCTGTTAGCTCTATATTCTAGGTCTGGCCAATAGCCCCTTTTACTGACGGTTGTGATCCAATGATATCTGATGAGACATGAGATATCCTATATCTTTTGTATCACTTTGATATGGTTGGACTCAATTGCACACTCCTCGATTCCTACTTTTTATTGTATGTTTTGACCATTACCTTTCATTCTAGTCCTTTCACCCCATGTTTGTGCCTAGCCACAGAGTCAGGATCCGCCAAGTGCCTGGACCAACGCCCAGCTCAGCCTCTCAGCATCCTAGAGCCTGAGTCGGCCCCTCCCTGCCCCTCCACAGCCCAGCACTTCAATGAGCGAGGCGGAGGCAGAGCGGAAATCGGAGCGGTGCTCGATCGCTCGCTTGGTGTAGAGTAGCCAGGGGACAGATGCAGCATCGGACCGATGCTGCATCCACCTAGGTAAGTATGAATGGGGAAAAAAATGGAATCCCATACTTCTCTTTTAATTTTTCTAAGGTAAATAGAAACATATAAATATTTACTAGTTCCGTTCCCACCTGCAGGTGGTGCTCTCAGCTTTCTACATGTTTTCCAAGCTCTACTCACTTTGCTGGAAAACATGTTTGTTTACAGAGCTCAGTAAGTAAAGCTGAAATTTACACACAGAACTGAGTGAGGCAGAGGCGTGAATCCTCCCTCTACCTGTCTGCTTAGTTCAGAGGTTTGACAAAGGGGGGGCACTCCCTGAAACATGTAACCATGCCCATTTATGTCACTTCCTCATTGTCACCACGACAGTCTGGTTGGCCTGCAACACTTCCTTGCGTTCCACAATAGTTTTAATCCATGTGTTATACACACACACAGTCTGCTGCTTCTGTTGGCTCTTCCTGGTGTTCCCCTGATTAATTTCCTGGTTCCAAGCATCTTACATCACATCCACCCAGAGGGGCTTGCTCACCATTGACCACTCAGAAGGTTGCCATCTGCTGGAGACCTATTGATATGCTCTTTAATTAATGATACATGTGTGTGCATATTTATTGTTTTTTTCATTTTTTTAAAAATGTTTTAATACACGAATCTCCAAACTACGGCCCTCCAGCTGCTGCAGAACTACACATCCCATGAGGCATTGTAAAACTCTGACATGCACAGACATGACTAGGTATGATGGGAATTGTAGTTCCTGAACAACTGGAGGGCCATAGTTGTTTTAACAAATTCTGCATGTAGGTACTGGCACTTTTCTCTACTTTTTATTTTATTTTATACTTAGTTCAGAGGGTTACACAGAGCTTAAACCAAAGGGCAGAGACTGAAAAAACCCATAATTATCTTTGATACTAAAGTTATGAGTGAAACCTGGATTTAATGTATATTAGTAAGTCAAAAATATTTTGTATAAACAGTGAAAATAAAATATCAAACATTCGTTTATAAACATAACACAATTATTGGCCCCACTGTAGTTTTAATTTTTTTTTTAATTGTAAGAGGAACAAGGATATATTGCATATGACAATCCCACTTATGTTTTCAAATGTATTCCCCAGTTGACAAAGAAGTTATGAAGGAAATCCCTGAGGAACTCAGGGTAAAATAAATAGACCTCAATAAGTGTTCCTATTCATCATTGTTACAGAGCAGCATGGATGATTCTGATCTTCTACTGAATAAACTATTTCTTGTTGAGTGCTTCAAAAATTGATTAAAATGTCATATTATAATAAAACGTTATCATGGCTGTCATCTGACATAGTTGTGACCTCTGGAAGCATGATTGTAAAAAAATGTAATATCCACTTTAGTGATTTTTTGCAGATAACATTATATGCAAAATATTATATAAAGGTAAGAGTAAATTCTTATTCTGGATGTTCTTACATTGTGTTCTATCATCTGCCACTAACAATGTTTAAAAATGAAATCCAGCCAGAATACAGAGCCAGAAAAACAGATATTCCAATATCCTACAAGCTCTAATGCAATAAAGGGTTTGGAGAGAGTTTCCATTATGGAACCACAGACAGGTTCTCGACTTTCTGCACTTTATCCAAAACTAGAAAATTCCTTGCCTTGAGGTCCACTTCAGAAACATCTTAGTAACCTAAAAATAGTATGTACCGAAATGTTTATGATTTCCTAATGTGAAAGAACTGTAGCATGTTTTTTTTTCAAGGCAAGATATTGTTTTTAAAATCACCTAATACAGCTTTCTTTTTGTGCAACATGGTT
Organism: Pelophylax lessonae; assembly: GCF_965119305.1. Taxonomy (NCBI): domain Eukaryota; kingdom Metazoa; phylum Chordata; class Amphibia; order Anura; family Ranidae; genus Pelophylax; species Pelophylax lessonae. Next base: position 316,418,480 of record NC_138768.1, on the reverse strand, counting down.
GGCCTATATAAAAGAGTAAACCCAGACACCAGATACATTTTGTGTCTCTCCATCACATATTGCTGGTTAACAGTACCGTCAGAGGAAAAAAAATAGTTCTTGCTTTAGCTTGGTGTGGCATGTTGAAGACAAGTTGCTGGCTGGCCAAACACTGGACCTAAATCTTTATTGTCTCCTGTCCAACTGTTAGGCTTCATGTACACTACAGCTCCTAAACTTGAGTTTAGAAGCTTTTGGTGTTTTTTTGCCAAAGCTCCTAAACTCAACTCCTTAAAAGTCTGTACACATAGGCTTTTAGCAGAGTTTAGGGGAGTTTCAACCTCCCCCTCCTGAATGTAGAAGAATCACATTCAGAATAGGAACTTTTTGACCGCAGGATTTTGCAGCGATTTTGCCGCGTTTTGCATTTTCCCGCAGACGGTAGTCAAAGTAGGCTTGTGTACATAAAGCCTTACGGAGGTCTACATAAATAGATTTTTTCTTTTTTTTTAATCTAAATCCAATCATAGTTACAAAGCAGAAAATGTGGTATTCGACGAATATTCACTGCTGTTGAAATAATACAGTAACTGTAATTTAATACACATGCAACAAGAAGATGCATCTAAAGTAAATGTTTAGTAAATGTCAGATTTATTGCTTTATAAACAGTCCATTATGGTGTTTACTTAAGTGATTTTTAACCTTAGAAAGTATAAATGTAATGTTGTTGGAGTAACGATTCTTCCATTGCCATTTATTAAAATTTTGTAATTTCATCATTTGTGCGAATATTTTTCTACTATATATATATATATATGTATATGTATATATATATCTATCTATCTATATATATATATATATATCTATAGATATAGGTGTATATATATATATATATATATATATATAAATAACGTTTTACTTTTTATGTATTTATTATATGAAAGTATTTATATTTTAACACAGGCAAGCAACGCTGACTAAAAATAAATGAATTCAGCATTAAAGAACCATAATACTTATATATACACAGTGAAGGATGGAATGCAGTGTCCAACTTGAACAAGGCAACCTGCATCTTAAATGTAAAGTTCAACCCGCATCTTAAAATAAAAAATAATTCTCCAAATAATGTTTAACAAATTTATAAAATAATAGGGTGGACCAGCCTTTCTCAACTTTTTCAACACAAAGGAACCCTTGAAATAATTTTCAGGTCTCAGGGAACCCCTGCTAAATATGACTATATTTACAACTCATGATACATTAGTGTGAGGATCAGTGGGACGAATGCGCCTTACACTTGTGGAGACTGGGAAGAATTACCAGAATTCCAGATAGCTAAAAAGATCAATGGTGTCAGGGGGAACTTATCTGAGAGGCAGAAATTGCTCATTGCTCAAGAGGAACTCTAGGGTTCCATGGAACCCTGGTTGAGAAACATTGGGGTGGACTGAACATAGCTATAGTGACTATATATTTGTATTGGTACCGTCACATTTGAATGAAATGACAATCAGTTAACAGGAAATTAAAATAAAAGTTTTGACACAATAAACAATATATACCAATAATAATAATAATAATAATAATAATAATAAAATAATGTTAATAATACAGTACAATGAGTCAGGGACCTTTCACTGAAGTTCTTTGAGGGACCGATGTGAATGTATAATAAATATGTAAATTGGTATATACTGTACACAATTGAAGGTCCCTGACTCATATTCACTGGAAGGACAGATCCTGAAGCTGAAACTTGAATACTTTGGCCACCTAATGTGAAGAAAGGACCCTTATACTGGGAAATATGGAAGGAATAAGAAGAAGAAGACGACAGAAAACAAGATGGATTGATAACATCGTCGAAACAATGAAGATATAATAAAATATTTACAAAATGTGAGGGGTGTACTCACTTTTGTGAGATACTGTAAGTGCATGTAATAAATAATAATGAAGTATTTTTCTCTCCCAGGTATGGCATTTATGAATCAGAGTATCTTATCAAACTTTGTACTTTTGGGATTCCCGATGTCAAAGGAACTGCAGCCATTTTTGTTCCTTGCTTTTTTGATCATTTATTTAGTTTCCTTTGCATGCAACTTCCTTATAATGGCCGTTGTTTGCTGTGATAATAAACTTCACAGCCCAATGTACTTTTTCATTTGCATCTTTTCATTTTTAGAAATCTGTTATGCATCAGTCACGATGCCCAGACTTCTGATTGATCTGAATTCGGATGACAAAATGATTCCTATCCCATTGTGTGTGGCCCAGTTTTATTTTCTTTTTGTCTTTGGTTCAACTGAAAATTTCTTGTTATCTTCTATGGCTTATGACAGATACACAGCTATTTCCAATCCCTTGAGGTATAATAGTATTATGACGCCAAGCGTATGCATATTCTTAGCAGTGGCTTCATGGGTATGTGGCTTCCTGGCCCCCTTGATTCCTGCCACATTCCTCTCAATGACATTATTCTGTGGCTCTAATATAATTGATCACTTCTACTGTGACTTCTCTCCATTACTTCACCACTCTTGTGCAACTGATGGTGTCTACATTGTTGAAGCAGCCTTCTTCTCTTTGGCTTGTTTGGTTATACTAGGCAATTTTGTTTTCATTAGTATGTCCTATGGTCTAGTTGTGGCTATTATTGCTAATATACCTTCTTCGAGAGGAAGGAAGAAGACACTTTCAACCTGTGGTTCACATCTGACTGTTGTCTGCTTGTTTTATGGCTCCATCATCTATATGTATGTCAGATCAGACCACAGTATTCCCTCCCATATCGATAAAGTGGTGTCACTATTCTACTGTGTCATAACTCCTACCTTAAACCCTCTAATTTATGGTCTCAGAAATCAAGAAATGAAGCAAGCCATTAAAAGAACAGTCAAATTTACAATCTGCAAACAAAATTTGCTGTGCCATCTTTAATAAAGCCATTCACAACTTAGTGTTTTGTAGCTTAAAAGCTTGAAGCTCCAAAACATTGGAGAAGATAAAAAAATCAATTATTCTTTATGGAGTTGGTTTACATTTTAACTCCAAGTCGCCTGATGCCTAACCCCTGAAGTTCAAAAAAGTTCTGGAGCTTTTCATGTAGCTAAAATTTGGCAGATTTGTGCATTTTTGGTGTGTTTTATTCCCATGGAAAAGAATCGAAAAGTGTGATTTGAGTGTTTTTCTGCGCTTTCGTGCATTTTGTTGTGCGATTTTCTGCTCAAATAATTTTTAATTTTTAAATAAATAGTAATATAATATGAATAAATAAAAGGGGGAAAAATACACAAAGAACTAAAAATATTCATAAATAATAAAATAAAATAAACTAAATTAATAATATATAACAATAAATAAATAAATAAATAACAATTAATCCCTAATCTTTTAAAAAATATTAAATAAACTATTATTAATATTAGTAAACATAATAATAACAATAGTAATAATAATAACAATAATAAAATAAAATAATGAAAATAATAATAAACACCCAAACAATTTTTTTTATTAATAATAACACTATTTATGATTATTATTATTAATAATAATAATAATGATAATAAAGTATTTATTTTGTGTTAGAGTTAGGGTGTTTATTTATTATTATTATTATTATGATTATTATTATTAATAATAATAATAATAATACTTTTTTTTAAGGGTTAGGGTTATTTATTATAACATAGTGTTCACTTATTGAATTTATTTATGAATATTTTTATTTATTTATGCATACATTTTACATTTATTCATTCATTTATTATTATTATTATTATTATTATTAGTAGTAGTAGTATTATTAACACCCTAACCCTAACAAAATGAATAAATAAATAATACATAAATAATATTAAAACAATATATAAAATATTAACTCCTAACCCAAGCCCTAACCCCGAATCCTAACCCTAAGCCCAACCCCTAATCCTGACCCTAGCTTAACCTTAATTCTAACCCCTACCCTAACAAAAAATAAATAAAAACAAATAATAATAATAATGATAATAATAATAATAATAATAATAATAAAAATAAGAACTAAAAGCTGATGGAAAAGCTTAAGAAATCTGAAATACCTAGCAAAAAATGATGCAACAGATGACATTTTTTTCTATTGGCTAATAAAAAAAAAACACCAAAGCCCAAACACGCAGTATAAAAAAGATAAAACACACCATAATTGTGCATGAAAAAGCAGCAAGAAGCACAAAGATGCTACGCTCAGGTGTGAATGCAGCCTAAAGAATAAAATTACTTAAGATTGCAGTGCTGCCCTCTTTTTTAGTAAGAACTATTGACTCCCCTTGGCAATTTGTTTCACTTGTAGATGCATATTGGTATACGTTTTGAAGCATGTCATAGGTTTTGGGACCTAGAAATATTTTGTCATACCATTTTGTCATGAATTACTTAGTGTCTTTTCTTTTAATATTGTTTGTATTATTAGACTTGTTGTTGGTCCTCTCGCTCTACCTCTTTTTTTTTTCTACCGTCTCTGGAAGATTTAATGTAAATGAAGCAAATAAACATAATACAATAATTTTCTTAATGATCGCTTTGATTACATTGTTTTGTTACTCTTACAAAATTAAGAACTGCTGCTACTAGGCCTGGCCCCTGGACTATGTACTCAAGTCCCTGGTCAGCAACACCACTAGCAACTGTGGTTCATTGGGTAAACAGAGCTACTATTTGGAGGTTCCTACAGGATCTTAGTAATACCAGATGCCTAACAAGAGTCTCCCTTGGCAGACCTCCATCTAAATGCTAATCATAGAGTATATCTACCCAGGCTTCCCTTCTTCTCTGTGTATTATATGACAATCACATGAAATGCAAATCCAATGTAAAGTCTGGGAGAACTTCCTTATCCACAAAGTACATGTGCTCCAACAAAAGAATTCTGATGGAGGCAGTTTTGGTGTGATTTCTCAAAACCAAGTTAGCAATGGCAGCTGTCACATTTCTATTCCATTTATTGTATAGAAAAGCATTATATGCAAAGGAGAAACCAACATTTTTGTTACTTCCTGGCATTAGCCCCCACATTAAAGCCGACCATAGACGGATCAAACCCTGCTGAACCGGCCGAGATTCAAACTATGTATGGGCAGGCTGAATGTACCCAAGTTGATCGATTGATCAGCTTGGGCACAACCAGCCTGCCGGATTTTACATGGGATTATTATAGCTGCTAGGAGTAATCACTGTCTTCTCCTGGTGGGGACAGCTCCCCCCCACCAACAATGGGACAACATAATGGCTCTGCGGGAGGGATTCCTCCATCAACACTGACTGTGTTGATTGGGGAATCGAGCGATTTTCTTTTCTGCCACCCATGGTTGCAGGAAAGAAAATCGTTCCATCTATGGTCAGATTTAGACACTTTTCCTTGCAGAAAAATTTTAATTTTCTTTGGATAAGAACAAAGGACATTTGAAGTGTACTATTTCAATTTTGTTATGTTTGCATAGTGAAGAAGCTACTTTTTTATCTAAGGGTTCCGATCCTGTAATGTTGACTGGCCAGGCACCAAGCCAGTTTAATACATGACCTTAGTTAATATGTCACGCAGACAGTTTCAGTATCTCTATGGTAGAGATTCAAGAACTCTTTCACATTTTTTTTTTTCACAGAGCAGCCTGGATCCTCATCTTCACTGGTCTCTCTTTGGCGCTCCTGGCCCCTCCCTCCTGTTGGGTGACCCCACAGCAAGCAGCTTACTATGGGGGCACCCGAGCTGAGTCACAGCTCCCTTTGTCCATTCAGACACAGAGCCGTGCTCTAGCCCTGCCCTCTTTCTCTCCTCATTGGCTAACTGACTTTGGTTGATAGCAGTGGGAGTTAATGGCACCGCTGCTGTGTCTCAGCCAATCAGGTGGTAGAGTCCCGGATGGCCGAGACACTCCTGCAACATCGCTTGATCTAGATAGATGGACTTCAGGTAAGTATTAGGGGGGTGATGAGGGCTGCTGCACACAGAAGGCTTTTTAGCTTAATTCATAGAATGCATTAAGATAAAAAATCCTTCTGACTTTACAATCACTTTAACAGAAAGATAAAAATATTTTCAGACAGGTGATGGTAAATTTCAAATCACACTTTGGTAAAAATAACTTTTTATTTCACAGAGGAACTCCAGGATTCTGGTATTCCTAACACAAATTTAACTCTTAACAGTAACTTAACCCTACTCTGATACTCAATAAATACCAAACTGAACTTCCTGAAGACACATTCACTGCGAAATGCATTGTTGTTAAAGCTTTTACCCGGACATCGTTAACGAACGACGTCATTTCCTGTGAGGCGGTGGAATGCACGCCGATCACTGCCACGCTACGAGGTTACCACTCAGGACTTGTCACCCACATAGCAACGAGCAATCTATTCTGTGCCAGGTGGGCACTTTATCATGTGGGCACCCATTCTTTTACTTTTATCCCTAATAAAAAGCAGTATTACACTATTGGGCTCCCTGTCTTTTCAACTCTGCATAAACATGAGAGTTACCTAGGGGACCCCATATGAAGCATAAGAGGTGAAGGAGAGAATTCCTGGCTGTATCCCACTGTGCACTAAATATATAAGAGAGATCCAGGTTCCCCATAAGAAGGAGTGAGTAGAAGAATTGTGGTTACCTGAGTGATTGGGAATATCCAATACATGCGCTCTGGGGGTCTGTGAGACCCGCCTCTGTCTGGTGAGCATATCTACTATCACTAGCTCACAGGATCACAAGGGGAAACACCTGGATTAAATTACCTCCTTTTGGATGCACTGCTGGGACTTGTTGTTCAGCTATATCTCTATTGAGCATTAGCACTGACTTTTTTAATCACATTCATGTGATAATAATTGGCACTATTGCACCTTTTGAGTACCCATTTACCTTTACATGTGGCACAATTGATATCTAAGAAGTATTGGCACTATTGCAGCTTATTTGAGTATCTATCCACGTATTGATTTATATGTGGCACTATTGATATCTAATAAGCTATCGGCACTATTGCACTTTGTTTGAATGTTTATTCACTCATTGATTTAAAGGCATATACACAAATATCTGTATTTGTCACCACTGTGAATAGTTGGAGCACCAAAACACTGCCTAATAATTTTTTTTTTGAATTTTGGCATACTGAATGTCAAGAAAGTGTCATAAATTTATTACAACCTACTTTATTTGAGCACTCTTGCACTTTATTTGATATCAATGTATTTCAGAAATTATATGTTGTAGATTGTATTTATTACAAACATATACAGGGACCAGCGCTCACTTTATTGATCCAAATACCAAACTTACTTTATCTGCACCAAAACTATTGAGCGTTGACACTGGTCACTGCCAACATTATGCTGAATGAAACTGTTTCAGTAATAGTATAAATGTACACCTTCATTTTGAGGCTGGGTTCACACATATGCGAATAGGATGTGGGTTTCATCGCATCAAATTTGCATAAAATGAAAGTGTGACCGGCTCCCAATGGAGCACACATCCTTGGGGAGCCCCCGCAGCACACTGCAGAAGAGTCCTGAGTGTCTTTGACTCAGTTTCAGGTCTGAATTCAGCCAAAAATTTGGACCTAATTTGGACCTGAAATGGTAAACGGGGACGCACCGGACCCCCTGCTGCAGAGCCGCATTGCACACAGTGTGAACCCAGCCTTGAACTACAAAAAAAGAGAATGAAAGATACTAGACAAAAAGGATAGATTGTTTGTCCATTAGTTAGGCCTTTGCAGTACTGGTTTACTGGATTCAATGAATTGTCTGAATTAGCCTCAGTTCACACTATGAACCGTAAGTGAATCGCACAGGAACCACACCACATTCCTGTTTAATTCACATGCAATTTACTACAGTATTGCATTGCATTGCACTAAAGTTGTGCATGCACAAATTTTGGAACCACACTGCCACTGGATCACATGGTTCTTTTGTACCTTACGATCCTGTACATTTGAGACCTGTGTTTGGGGTGTCGTTAAGATTGCACTGACACCTGCGGCAGATCTCAAGGGCAGTGTGATCTGAATGTGGTAGGGGAAACACGCATGGATTGCGGGGTTTCCTGCACCGCATTAGTGTGAACCTAGGCTTACTGATTAACATATTGCAGCACCCCTTAGGCTGGCCATGTGCAAACTTAGTTGTAGAAGTTATATGAATGATCTGGGCATTGCAGTTATTATTTGAGTGTTGGGAACCCAGGGCTAAAGACCAAGAAACATAATTAACTTTATGTAATACATGCAGGCTCCCCAATTCTGTTTCTAGTAACTTGTATGCTAGCCTAAAGAAGGCAGCCAGACTGGGAAGTGAAAATAAAATCTAAAAGCCAGCAGCAAAGCATTCAAGTCAGTTTCTAATATAAAATGTTAGTTATATATAACACCCTTTATGATTTATTTTTCCTAACCAGAATCTTCTATATCATATATATATATATATATATATATATATATATATATATATATATATATATATATAAACAGTGAATCCTGAAAGTTTTTACAGCAGCGCTACACTTTTTCCACATTTTGTTATGTCACAGCCTTGTTCCAAAATGGATTAAATGAATTATTTTCCACAAAATTCTACAAGCAATACCCCATAATGACAACGTGAAAGAGGTTTGAGGTTTGTTTGAAATCTTTGCAAATTTAATAACAATAAACAACGAAAAATTCACATGTACATGTATTCAAAGCCTTTGCTCAATACTTTGTTGAAGCACCTTTGGCACCAATTACAGCCTCAAGTCTTTTTGAGTATGATGCTACAAGCTTAGCACACCTATTTTTGGGAAGTTTCTCCTATTCTTCTTTGCAGGACCTCTCAAGCTCCATCAGGTTGGATGGGGAGCATTGGTGCACAGCCATTTTCAGATCTCTCCAGAGATGTTCATTTGGGTTCACGTCTGGGTTCTGTCTGGGCCACTCAAGGACATTCACAGACACAGAGTTGCCCCGTAGCCACTGCTTTGTGATCTTGGCTGTGTGCTTAGGGTCTTTGTCCTGTTGGAAGATGAACCTTTGCCCCAGTCTGAGGTCCAGAGTGCTCTGGAGCAGGTTTTCATCAAGTATGTCTCTGTAAATTGCTGCATTCATCTTTCCCTTGATCCTGACTAGTCTCCCAGTTCCTGCTGCTGAAAAACATCCCCACAGCATGATGTTGCTTCCACCACCATGCTTGACTGTAGGGATGGTATTGGCCAGTTGATGAGTGGTGCTTGGTTTCCCCCAGACATGACGCTTGCCATTCAGGCCAAAGAGCTCAATCTTTGTTTCATCAGACCAGAGAATTTTGTTTCTCATGGTCTGAGAGTCCTTCAGGTTCCTTTTGGTAAACTCCAGGTGGGCTGTCATGTGCCTTTTACTGAGAAGTAGCTGCCGTCTGGCCACTCTACCATACAGGCCTGATCGATGGAGTGCTGCAGAGATGGTTGTTTTTCAGGAAAGTTCTCCTCTCTCTACAGTGAAACGCTGGAGCTCTGTCAGAGTGACCATCGGTTCTTAGTCACCTCCCTGATTAAGGCCCTTCTCCCCCGATCGCTCTGTTTGGCCGGGCGGCCTGCTCTAGGAAGAGTCCTGGTGGTTCCAAACTTCTTACATTTACAGATGATGGATGCCACTGTGCTCATTGGGACCTTCAATGCTGCAGAAATGTATCTGTGCCCTTCCCCAGATCTGTGCCTCGATACAATGCTGTTTTGTAGGTCTACAGACAATTCCTTGGACTTGGGCATGGCTTGTGCTCTGACATGCACTGTTAATTGTTGGACCTTATATAGACAGGTGTGTGCCTTTCCAAATCCTATCCAATCAACTGAATTTACCACAGGTGGACTGTGGCAGAAATGTCTCAAGGTGGTCAGTGGAAACAGGATGCACCTGAGCTCATATTTGAGTGTCATGGCAAAGGCTCTGAATACTTATGTACATGGCATTTTTTTGTTTTTAATAAATTTGCAAATATTTCAAACCAACTGCTTTCACATTGTCGTTATGGGGTATTGTTTGTAGAATTTTGAGGAAAATAATGAATTTTATCTATTTTTGAATAAGGCTGTAACATAACAAAATGTGGAAAAATTGAAGCGCTGTGGATACTTTCTGGATGCACTGTATATATACATACTGTATATAATGCTATGTATTAAAAGGCCACTTCTGTAGTTGCCTTTCAATGATATCTTGGAGACTGTTTGCTGTACATGCATGGAAGTGATTGTCCTTGGATAAGTGCCATAAAATAGCCTGTTGTTTATCAGACACAGGATTCATGAATTACCTAACTACAACACCTGCAAGATTTCAATGATTAAGGCCTCATGCACACTGGACATTTTTACAGCTGCTGTTTTTGAGTTCAGACATTTTTTCTGCAGTTATTAAACTCCCCAGCATGTTATCCTATGCGTCCATACACACATAGGCTGCTATCAGAGTTTTTTGGCAGGGGCGTTTTCTGGCTGGAAAAAAACCCCAGAACTAGTGGGCTGTAGCAGTGCAATTATAATACATTTTTTTTGAGACTCAAATTGTGAACTCATTTCTTCTACTCTTACCTACACGTAAGCTTATAGTAAAGCTTACCTGTAGGTAAAATTCATATCTCCTAAATGTGCACCATTTAGGAAATATTCCAGTGAGCAGCTGAAGGGGACATCACCGGCGCATGCACTCTGAAGGAACAGCATATGTGCCATTCCTTCAGAGCTGTGTGCCGTGGCGGAGACTCCATCGTGGCTCGGCCAGTCAGGTGGCCGAACCCGAAAGGAAGACCGAGTGAAGATTGAAGCCCTGTCAATGGTGACAGCGAGCTGCTGGAGGGATCCGTTGTAAGGTAAGTCTCTCATAATGTGCTAGTAGGCAATGCATACTAGCACATTATGACATTATTTTGCAGGAGGACTGGCCTTTTATCAAATTTTTCTGCATGTACTACTGCTTTAAGTTGGCCATATGCTAGTAAATTTTTATACATACATTTGAATGAAAATTCTCAGTAAATTGAATTATTTGACTAATGTCATTCAAAAGTACTTCAAAATATTGTTGGCATTTAACATTATATTTTGGAATGAATGGACTTACAAATACACAATTTGTTTGAGAAAAAATTTCAGTTTATTCTCAAAACCAATAAACATATGGGAACAGAGAACATTTTTCCATCCTGCTCCTTCTAATTTTCTCATCACTGTGGTCAAAAATGAATGTCGATTTTACCCCATAATTGATTAGAAATTCAAATGCACATTCATAAAACCCCTAAGAACTGTGACCAAGCTGTCTTTGGCACTTCAACACCAGCTACCAATGACCGGGAGGATGGTCTCCTGATGATGAACTGTGCCAGCCAATCACAGCACTTCATGAACAGGAGCCCCTCTTACAGACCCCATTTAAAGTGCCAGCTTTTGATGGCATAAAGGGGTTAACAAAATATGTAATTGGTTGAATGCTCAGATGGGGAGTAACTGTAACTTGCAGTTTACTAAATAGGGATAAAGTTAGAAACAATAATGAAAAGCAGGTTCAGGATGGAAAAAAAACATACATAAACTGATAAATAATGAAAGCTGCATAAACATAGCATCATCACAGCAACATCTCTGTAAATAAATCAGGGTATCACATAGTGGCATAGCATTATATCTATACAACTCTATAACATGAGGGAGGCATTTATCAAAGCTGGAGCTGACAGAATCTGAAGCAGCCATTTATGAAAACCAATTTGTTTCAATCTCCAGCTTGTTCAGTTAACCGCTTGCCGACTGTCTAGCGTACATTTACTGCGGCAAGTTGGCTCTCCTGCGTGAAATCATGTACCCGTACGTGATTTTGTGCAGGAGCTCTAGGGGGCGCACGCACACCGCCAGAGGCGCGATCGCATGCTGATTGGCTACAGGGGGAGTCAAATAGCAGGTCTGGCAGGCCCAATGTTCGCCAGCCACCCGTGATCATTACCAAGAGACACAGAATAGAGATCTGCCTATGTAAACAAGGCAAATCGCCATTCTGACAGTGAGGAAGAAACAGATCTTGTGCTTCTGCTAAGCAGGAACACGTATCTCTGTCTTTCCCCAATCAGAGCAACCCCCACACAGTTAGAAAGCACTCCCAGGGAACACATTAAATCCTTTGATCACCCTTGATGTTAACCCCTTCCCTGCCAGTGTCATTAGTACTTTAACAGTGCATATTTTTTTAGCACTGATCACTGTATTATTGTCACTTGTCCCCAAATAAGTATCAGTTAGGTGTCCTATTTGTCCACTGCAATGTCGCAGTCCCACTTTAAGTCGCTGATCGCTGCCATTACTAGTAAGAACATAAATAAATAAAATTTCCATAAAAATATCCTATCGTTTGTAGACGCTATAACTTTTGCGCAAACCAATCAATATAAGCTTATTGGGATTTTTTTTTTGTACCAAAAATATGTAGCAGAATACATATTGGCCTAAATTGATTAAGAAATTCGATTTTTTAAATTTTTTTTAATTGGTTGTGTTTTATAGCAGAAAGTAAAAAATAGTGTTGTTTTTTTTCTTTCAAAATTGTCACAATTTTTTTGTTCATAGCCTAAAAAATAAAAAACAAAGAGGTGATCAAATACCACCCAAAGAATGCGCTATTTGTAGGAAAAAAGGTTATATTATTTGGGTACAGCATCGCACGACCGCTCAATTGTCAGTTACGAAAACACAGTACCATATCACAAAAAATGGCCTGATCATTAAGGGGGTAAACCCTTCCAGGGCTGAAGTGGTTAAGCTTTGAAAATGAAAGATAGAAGCTGATTGATTGACATGCACATCTGCTCCAGATTCTGGCTGCTCCAGCTTTTATAAATTCTTCTCAGAGTTTCTATCTAAGAACCACTACAAAACATTTCAGCTACTTGCTTTTATACTCATAAACAACATTCCTCTCAGTGAATTGCAGGATAGCTCTGGTAACACAGGCAAACTGCTGGAGAGGTCCAAAGCACAAGGACCTAGTGCTACCTCACTGGAACTAGAGAAGCAGTTGGAGCGATAATTTGCACAGCAGCTGAGTCTTTTGGAGAAGTTACATGCCAACGGGCTCCTGTCCAGCTGCCTGCACACTGGTCCTGTCATTGAAGGGCCGCTCACCTGGTTGCAGATCACCTGCCCAGCTATGTCTGCTGCATCAGGTGTGGCATCTCTATGCTGCTGAAGGAGGGAAGCAGTTCTTGCTGTTTTAGAACTTGAACATGAAATTGACAAGTCCACAATAAAAATAGAGTAAATAAATCTGGAAACGGAGAAAGACAAAATCAAGAATCTAGAAGACATAAGTAAAATTTGTATTTATGGTATAGATCAATTAATGGTAATGTAGTAAAAACATAATGAGCTGTGTGGTAAATAAAACCCCAAAGGGCTTACTAGCAATTTGAAAGAATTCTTTGGAGACTGTATTAAAATCTTTGTGCTTTATGCCACTGTGCACTGAAAACAACCACCTACCTACCAGGTCGACTATAAATAAGTTAGTATCTGCCACTTGTCATTAAGCTGATGAGTACATCAAACATGAATCATTTGGCCATATCTTCACTTCTTCAGAGGAGACAAAAAATAGATAGAACAGAGATGCCGTATTCTCTGGGATGAATTGTAAAACATAAAAGAGGCTCATGGTAGATATGCTGTATAATGTAAAGAATCACAGTTATAACAATAATCATATTTTCTAAACTATGTATTCCTAGAAAAAAAACAAATAATGTATAGCAACAATTTTTTTTACCGACTACTTATTGAGAACACTTTTAAACCTGTATACACATTTCAACTAATTATTTTCTATGTATAAAACTCAGGTAACATAGGAAATTGCCTGTTAAAATCATTGCGATCCTTTATATGTTTGAAAGACTTACATCATTTTATTGATAAACTCTATTGGTCGTAATATTATTCTTGCTTATAAGCTATTACTACTTTTTTTACTTTGCTTTTGTGTATACCTCTTAATATTTAATGTATCTTATCTCATTGTTCACATTCTTCATTAAACATATACAATGAAAGTATGGCATTGCAGAATAACACAAAAGTTACAGACTTTATTTTGCTTGGCTTCTCCTTGTCTCCGGATCTAAAAGAAGTTCTATTCATCTTAACACTGGCCTCCTATTCTATTACCTTGTTGGCCAACATGTTAATTATTGCAATTGTTCGTGTGAACTCACAGCTTCATATACCCATGTATATTTTTCTCTGTCACTTCTCTCTGATGGAAATCGGCTACACAACTGTTATCATCCCAAAAATGTTGCAAGGTCTCTTGTTTGAGACTGTAACTATATCCATCCATGGGTGTCTGACCCAGTTTTACTTTATATTTTTTTCCGGTTCTTTAGAAAATATTCTTCTTGCTATTATGGGATATGACCGTTACTTGGCCATTTGTAATCCTTTACGTTACTCATCAATAATGACCCACTATGTTTGCTATCAATTTGCCTTTGCATCCTGGGTAGGTGGATGTCTTGTTCCCTTAATGCCAACAGTTTGGGTGTCAAAGTTAGTTTTTTGTGATTACAGAAAAATTGACCACTACTTTTGTGATTTTGTACCATTGGTGAATTTATCCTGTTCTGATACCTCAATGGCAGTAAAGACTTTCTTTGGACAGGCTTTTATACTAATATTAAGCTGCTGTTCTGTAATCTTGGTGTCATATATCTTCATTATTTCCACCATTCTTACAATGTCTTCCACTAGAAGTCGTCAGAAAGCTTTCTCTACTTGTGCCTCACACCTTACAGTTGTAACTATATTCTATGGAACCATTATTTTCACATATGTAAGACCTTCAACTAAAAATTCATCTTACATAGACAAATTTATATCTGTATTTTATTCTGTTGTGACCCCATTGCTCAATCCTATCATCTACAGCCTAAGAAATTCAAGTATTAAGTTAGCAATACAAAACACTATAAAAAAACGACTGTAATTACATGTAATTACATCCATACAGAATCATCCTTTTCAAAATAGTCAATTCAAATAGCAGTTAAAGCTACTCTCTATGCAGCCTCTTCCCCTCATAGCCTCCTCTCAACTCTAAGGCTATTAGCATACCCTGACCATGGCTGAGCGAAAACCCAAACCACCTTTTTACCGCGATTATGGTTTTCCCACGGTCGGTGGTCAAAATGTTCCTATTCTGAATGTGATTCTTCAGCATTCAGGAGATGGAGGTTTAACCTCGCCTAAACGTGGCAGCTCCTAAACTCTGTTTAAAGCCTATGTATACATGGACCCGAAGTCTAACTAATCGCTGGCAAAGCAAATAAAAAAAAAAAAACAGCTTAAAGGCCCCTTTTACCTACCTAAAACCATAGTCCTCTGACATTTTAGTCTTGAGTCTTTATGCGGAGAATGGCCAGTGCAGGCACTTCAGCAGTGCTGGATTACAAAGCCCCCATACCCAGGGAGAATTAAGGTGAATCTAGAATTGCTTCAGCAGGTATTTCAACAAAAATACTGGAGGAATGAGAGGGTGATCAGAAGGATGGGAGTTGGCTGTTTTGGGGGGGTTGTTAAAACTTTGCCTAGCCAAGGCCTTGCGCTTTATAAAGTGTCTTTTGAAGTTTACCAGTACTATTACCTTATATTGGATAATTCACAATGGCGATTGAATGGGAATAATTGAATGTAGACTGTGATGAATGCTTGACTGGCTGGTTGAGACCTATGTTGATTTACATTCTTGTTTAATGCAGAAGTGTTTTAACCAGGACAGGGTTGAGGTGGATCTGTTAGAAAGATAGGACTAATCTTGGAGTCATTCCAAAGACACGTGTAATCAACTTCTTGGTGGGATTGTCTTTCGGCTTATGTAGTGTACAAGTTAATTCTAAAAGATTTCTTTACATTTTATTCCTTCCACAAATTGCATGAGAATCACAGTACCCAGGGGTACACAGTGGAAGACTTTAGACTCTGTACCCTTGGTTACCATGATAAAAAGGTGACATTTATTTTCACTTTCTACTTACAATGAGATGAGGAAATTAAAGTTGGATGACTAAAATAAAGATTATTTTCCTTGTATTTAAGCCTATTGTCTGACTCCATATTTTTGAAGCCCCGTGTGTATAATCCTATATACCTGTGCATGACATGATGCTATCTTCCTATAGACCTTTGTATGTTGTTAAAAATGTTTCCATATTTTCAACCAGTTTTATTATGGGCCTTGTGTAGGATTAACCACT